>NC_091132.1:44309605-44909605 GCF_040183065.1 Periplaneta americana | reverse complement strand
AGACGATAAATAACCTGAGATGTTGATACAACGTCGAAAAATAATGCATTAAAAATAAAAATAATAAACTTGTTGCACGTTCAAGATATAGCTACGAAATTAACAGAAATGTTAGAACCTCAAAATTTTAACTCAAATTTGAACACATTAAAATAAAATACCCGAGATCTCTAAGGCCTAATATAGGCTACAATAGAAACTTTAATGCAAGTATAATTTTATATGATTTCTATGAATCATTCCGCTAAATACGATTAATTACAAGACATTAATATATGTACGTCCGTAACGGCGAAAAATTAGATGCTTGGTTCGATGAAGATTCAGAATAAAGCAAATAATTCTGTCAATTACAAAACAGGAATGATGTAGTTAAAGGCAAGTTTATTCACTGTTTTCCAAAAAGAAAAAGGAAAAATTTAAAACAATTGAACGTAACATCACATGCAGAGGAAATTCAAAGCTACAAAAAATGGATTACATGTATATTGAATGAACAATAAATTATTGTAATTCATACTCTTACTGGTAGGCATTCGTTCCTGAAGACCAATGAAGATGATGTGAATACAGATATATTTAGGTCTATTTCGTGATAGTTGATGATTATTAGGAACGAAAATTGAAGCAAATGCAGAACAAACCTACTACAGTAAATTTCAGTTTGTTTTCCGCTCTTATATTTAAAAGAAACCTAGCAACACTGCAAATATGCTTACAATATCAAAATTGGCTGCCAACTAGGAGAAAAAGAACACAAAGAAAATATGTTGCGTCATTAATAGCGCACAATCGAACATTGCTCATAACTAATTTCATCAATCAGCAATACCGCTCGAGGGTAAAAAGAATTTATATCTTATATATTACACCCTTCTCATTTTAAATGCTTAGGTATACTTCATCAAATGCGAATGTATATTTGGCACTATTAAATTTACGCTGTAATATTAACTGAGTTATTTGTATGCACATCTTTCCGATAATATTTGTAAATTTATAGCCCACATACAAATGTAAAAAAACTATGAGAACAGACAATACAAATGTCGAAAAACACAGAACTGAAAAACGATAATCCAAAATCAGCAAGTCGCAGATCATTAAAGCAAAGAATACAAATATCGAAAACTGTGAAAACTGACACTGCAAATATAAAATACCACTATAACTGACATACAAATATCGCACACCATCAAATCTAAGAATACAAATATCGCAAAACCACTGCAACTGACATGAAAATATAGGAGACAATAAAAAATTAAGGATACACATATCTCAAAATCATCAAAACTGGCAATGCAAATATCGAAAAACACTAAAACTGACATACATAATATCGCAACTATAAAAACTAAGCGCAAATTGCCAAAACTGGCGATGAAAATATCGAAAACCACTGAAACTGACATATAAATAGCGCAGACCAACAAAATTAAGAATATAAATATCGGAAAACGTCAAAACTGACAATACAAATATCGAAAACCACTAAAACTGACAATGCAAATATCGAAAACCACTAAACGTGACATAAAAATATCACAGACCACCAAAACTAAGAACATAAATATCGCAAATCGTCAAAACTTGCAATGAAAATATCGAAAACCACTAAAACTGACATACAAATATCACAGACTATGAAAACTAAGCGCAAATTGCCAAAACTGACGACGAAAATATCGAAAACTACTGAAACTGACATATAAATATCTCAGACCACAAAAACTAGGAATATAAATACCTCAAACCGTCAAAACTGACAATGCTTATATAGAAAACCACTAAAACTGACATAAAAATATGGCTGAACATCAAAGCTACGAATTTAAATATATTACAAATCACCAAAACCGACAACGCAAAAACAAAAAAATTATCAAAATTATCTTTTCTCATTCTGAATTTTTATACTAGATATTAATTGTCGTTCGGAACTACATTTTCGGATATTGTAGCAATGCAAAATGACACCTCTTGCTCGGTCTAAAGTACAATAATCTATTTCTTGCTCGTTCTAAAGAAAAAATAGCCCTTATGAAGAATAATATACGATGCGGTACAGACTTTTTATCACAATATTTCTTTCTTTCCACAGGCTCACCCTAAGTACGAGTTCAAGTACGGAGTAAAGGACGAACACACCCACGACATCAAGGAACAGTATGAGAAGCGTGATGGTGACAAGGTTGAAGGTTACTACAAGCTGGTTGAGCCCGACGGCACCACCCGTACTGTCCACTACACCGCTGACAAGCACACCGGATTCCACGCTCAAGTTGTCAGATCTGGACACGCCGTCCACCCTGTCCACCATCACCACTAACATGCAATAGCTAGTGAACACATTTCATAAAGTCCATATTGTCCTCATCTCCATATCTCGTTTACCCTCATACTTGTTACTCCTTACGACTCATTCTACCATCTCACTTTCAATTACATATAACTTCTTATTTTGCTCAACTGAAATTGCAGTAAACAATTTCAACGTCTACATCCACACCATAATTACATCACACCACATCATGTTTTCAATAATCTGTATAATTATGATTTAATTTATCTTTATTTACTTCGTATCTACACTTGTTATCTATATACTGTATGATTATAGTTGTGTTTATTACTGAATGTTTTTTGTTCGAAATAAAAATTGGAATTCGAATTTTTAGAATCTATTTATTCTTTAAACAAACCTTCTTCAATAGCAAAACATACAGAAAATATATAATTCTGTAAAAGTTATTTACTATATAGCTGTGAAAAGTGGTTATTTTATTTTGTGAGTAGGTTTGTTTGCGAAATGGGGCTATAGGCAAAATTGGAAAGCCTACGAACAAAATGAAATCACTTTGGACATGTGTGTTGAACACTATTTTTACATAGTCGTTCAATATTTATAAATACATTGGATAATTTAATAATTTATTTATATAAATGTTAGTTAAAATTGCTGGATCAGCTACATTGCGATAAATTTATGAACTGCAGTTTATAGCATTGATTCAAGTGACAGGTGTCGCACACCATCTGGCGGTATATATTTATGAAACATTATGGCTGGAGTTTCAAACAGACGTTCGAAAATGAACAATTCTGAAAAGAAACCGAGAGAAATAAAAAAATCTCAAGGGAGAATAACATAGGAATTATTATCAGCGAAATCAAGCAAGGAATATGATAGAGTATAACATTCAACAGTTTTATGGAATTATGCAAAATAAGTAATGTAAAAAGTACAAAAAAATGTATAAATTGCATATTTTGAAGAATAGTCGAAAATTTGGAAATTTTGGACACTGTGGGAAAATTATTCTGATTAAAATTTTCTATATGTCAGGAATAATAAAGATAGTAATTTAATATAAATTGATAGGATTCTTGAAACATAAGTCTGACGATACCATAAATTGTGGGAAGTGTGTTACCAGTAATGTTTCTATACAAGGGATTACTTTAAGCAACTACAACATCTGCAGTATTTATAACGAGTGAACAATAAGTATAGAATATTGCTAATAACTTTTTATATTTAAATTTTACGAAAATAAAGTTTTATACAAAAGCTGTTGGAGATAAACCATACGAAATGATACCAGTGTTTGAAAAAAAGTTGGTTATTCAGACATACTGGATGTGAAAGTAAACTTCAATATATGTATTTTTTAAATCGCGCCTTATATTAAAATTTAAATATTCCGAATCTCCATTAAAATTTTACGTATGAGTGTGTGTAGAAATTTTACCCATTCACTCGTTTCATGTCTTTTAACTATTTATTAAACTTGTTTCGTGAACTTCAAACTTGAGACAACTAAGTATAATCAAATCAAATCTGGATAATTTGTTCTGTTGTGAAATAATTTGTTACATTTACTAAAAACGGTAAATAAAAGTGTAGAGCTATAGCATCTAACATTATAAATAGGGGGCGGATATTGATGATCTAAAAATCTACTTAAAATGATCATTAAAATTCCCTTAAGCTAATAGGGAAAATGATATTAAATTAAAAGAAAATGACATTTAAATATTATTCACTGTACTTGCACCACAACTTCTTAAAAATTAATCACCTTGTTTCAATGACTGCCCTGCAAAACTCGAAGAGAGAAGGCAACTTTCTGGAATTTGGCTAAGATAGAGGAAAAGAACATGCAACAAAATGAAGGTTTTAAAGGAAAACTTTAGATTTTAATGAGGGTTTACAATGTGTTTCAATCAGGGGTAGTCCACGTCAGTGCCTTCATTCTCCATCTCCTCCTCCTTCCGCGCTTCACTTTTGTTATCAGATCTTACAGATGAGGGAGTGTAAATGACAAAACAAATTGTGGGCGCAGCGTGCATTCTTGAAATCTTTGTGTTAAAAATACTATCTATTACAGTAGACATACCTTCCAAATCATGTTGAGGACACAACGTCCTGTCCAGGACATTGGTAAAAGTCCCCCCCCCTTCCAAATATGAATTCTAAAGACAGCCTCGTACCGACAAAAGAACAGTGGCGGTCAAAGTCCTAACTTAAACTAAGCTGCTGACATTTTATATTACTTATTTATATATATATATATATATATATATATATATATTACTTTATACTCGACCATGCCAAAATGTAGTAATTATACACCTGGTAGCAGTCCTTTAATGCATGTCATTAAAGTACACCTACTCATTAAAGTACAGGTGTTCAGCCAATGACAAGTCAGCTTACAGGTGTTCAGCCAATGACAAGTCACCTTTGTACCGTTATAAAACCGCAAGTATCGATTATTCTCGGATATGCAATCGAAAGAGAATTACGAAAAGTCACGGAGGCTGGAAATCCAATACTGTCGCAGAAGGTTATGTTCTGTTACTATAATAATTAGCGTTAATTGTAAATAATATTCAAATAAATTCAATTTGTCATCTCGTTTTTCAATGTCTAATTTAATTTCAATTTTATATCAAAGTTAATATTTAGTTTACTCTGTAGGTTCTTATAGGCTATCAAGATCAATGTGGACATCTGTTCCTCGGAAAAAATCAATACTTTCGCGTCTGCGCACATCTCACAATTTACGAGGTATTCCTCAAGGTCAGTTAGATACAAATAAAATGAATAATTGCAAGTTAGAAATATGGTCGAGCATAAAAAGTCGTATGAAACTCGCCTATAATGGTAATTAAGAAGCTCGTATGAAAATTATGAAACTCGCTTGCGCTCGTTTCATAAACATCCATACTCGCTTCTTAATTACTATAATTATAGGCTCGTTGCATAATGTACTATTATATTACACTTTATATTACTTCCGTTGTGTGACGTGAAGCCTTCAGTGGAATGAGGGATGGACTTTAGAGTCTGTTTCGAACTATAAAACTCAAACTTCACTGTTATTTACTAATTCAGTAGGTAGTTACTACTGACCTATTTGGTTAGAAAATGATTTAACAGACCTATCGGTAAAGAAGAAAGTAAAATGCATTCCAAATGATCTAAAAGTTCTTCAAAGTATTAAAAATGACCAAAAATTCCGAAAAAAAATATAAAAATGACCTATTAGTTCAAAAACGTCAAAAAAATACAATATAAGAAATTACTTTTTTACGTTGATATTAACATAGATAGGATTTCTATATTAACAGGCATCGTCCTAATGTGAAAAATAAAAAGATAACATTACATCAACATCCGCCCCAATTATAAATAATGTTAACTATGTTTATCCTCGGCTTTTGTTCACAGCTGATTATATAAATGCAGCCAAGTAGTACGTGCAACAATCTAATAAGTTCATGTGCTATTTCTGTTCTTAATACAAATTTCTATAAAATATCGAAAGCTATGGAGCACCACAATAATTCTATCTCCTTTATTATTCGTATACTAATGAAATGAGATCCTATAAAACTATAAGAAAATGTAAAATATAGTGTAGTAACAGAAATATAGTTGTCATAACCTTTCTTCTCTCAATAACACGTAATTTCAGGATTAAAGTACTAGTATACCGGTTTAGACTTTATAGGTATTTCACATGAATGTAGCCTGAAGGCATCTATTCTACAAATTCCTTTTGGTGCAATAATTACCGGTCTCTCTCTACAAAATTATAATCGATTTTAGTATTCTTAAAACCAGATTAATAATGTCTTGAAAAGTGGAGAAACTCGATTAGACAAAAGAGTAGTGTTCGCTACAAGCTTTACGTATAACCTCAGTATTCCAGCTTCCTCCCTATTATGGAAAACCAATGCAGTGGCCAGTCGGGTATTAGTACACATATGGTTAATAACAATGTTAAACAGCAATTAATATATCTCAGCATGTTCGAGGTTTGGCGAAAGAGAGCGGATCATTCTAAACCTGATATCGATCTGAGAGAAATTAATTCAACAGCAATTTAGTTAGGTTTTGCTTGTAAATAAAGTTGCCCTTATATAAGAAGCTTATGCACTTACGCAATATGCAGAGGTTGATCTTTATTTGTTAAATTTATTTGAAGTTACGCAAGATGACAATGATTAGCTGTGTAACATCGTTATATTAGTAAAAAATTATCGATGCTCATATGTATGCGTATTCTAAAGAATTTGAAGGCATTAAAAATTCAGACGTAACAAAGGTGAAGACTAGATGTGATTTAAGAGATAGTTACAAGATGGTTTCTTCCAAAATATTAGATTCTTACAATTAGATGTAACACCTTGCAGTTAAAAAGAAGCGGTACATTTAGTTCGGCGTGTTTTCATCAACGGATGACAGTACAAAATTTCGACATGGAAACAAAGATATAATTCTGAACAAAAAGTGTAATAAAACTGGAAAACCAATATAAATATAAGTTGACTCACCGATATGCTGGATATCTGAAGTTCGTAGATGGTAGCATGAGTTGAGAAAGGATGCTGTAAAGAAAAATTGAGATTAGTTGTATTTAATCTGTCAAACTGTCAACAAAATCTATTGTTGTACCAATTATTACAATGTGTATTCTCAAAGCGAAACTCTCCTCCTTTGCCGGCAATATTTATGTCGCCTGTCAGATATTAAGGAACGAAATATAAACTGGTCTTTATTTCACCGTCCTTAGCAACCCAAGCAATGGATTTATTCATAACAGTGAATTAAAAAATTTTTTAAATGTAAGTATTCAAGTATTTATTTATTTATTTATTTAACCTGGTAGAGATAAGGCCATCAGGCCTTCTCTTGCCCTCTATCCTGGGATTAAAACTACAATATGAAGAATACAATTACAATTGTAATTACAAATAATATCAAATTTACAATTACAATTACAATAGAAATCAAAGTACGAAAAGGTTACCTGATTAATAAAGGCTAGATAATTTATAATAAAAGTTAAGAATAAAGAAGATTTTTTTATTGAAGTACAAATTAAATCTAGAAAAATAAAATTATATGGTGGGTTAAGCCACAGAAATGTTGCAGCAGACAGGACGAACAGTTCCCTGGACACTGGATTGGTTGGCGTGGACCAGTAGAATAGCCGGCCAGATCTCCAGATTTAACACTCCTTGATAAAATTACCGGACATTGAAATATTTTGTGCTAGAATAAGATAACTATTTATAAGAAGCCATATCTGAACGAGTCTCAGTTACTGACCAAGTGCCTAGTAAGTTTTCGTTTGAATTCAATTTTATTTCGACAGTCCCTGATGCTAGCAGATAGCGAATTCCAGAGTTTTGGCAGGGCTATTGTGAAAGAGGATGAGTATCATTAAACCACTCTCCATAAAACCAATACATCAGCAACAATAAAATCCAAATATTTATTCAATTGTGACGTCTTCAAAAACAACATATTTCAAAAAAGCCTATAATTTAAAATTAAATTTATATACCAGAAATGGTAAATAGATAAGTGCATTTATTGATGCATAATAAATTATACAAACTCATGTACACAAGATCCTTCGCACGAGCCCGTACGGCCATTCGGGCTATAACTATGCACAGTTTGAATCTTCAAAGAAAACAAAAATAATACTACTAATAATAAAATAGTAAAACAACAGTTATTATTACTACCTTTATCATTAATTATCACAATTACAACTAATCTGACTTCATACCAAATTTCACAAAAATAATAAAAATAAAATAAATGTAAGATATGAAAAGAGAGAAAACACGGTGAAACATAAACAATTCAATTCCTTATTGAAACTGCACGAAATAATCCAACTAATAAATATAAAGATAATACATAAAAACACATACGCTCGCAATAAAATACAAATAGAAAAAAAAAAGACACAATAAATCCAAAAATAATATTATCCCCTAATTACCTCATTCGTTCAGTGTTAATACTACTCATTACAACACCAATGAATAACTTTTCTCTTATTTCCTCGGCTCCCTTCCCCTCGGCCAGTTCAACCTACCAGAAATGGACAAAATATTGCGTGGCATACGAGAGTAAACAGATTTTATGTGCAAATTATCATCCTTGTGAAGAAGAGGTAGATAAATAAATACACAAATGGATAGATGGATGGATGGACGGACGAATCAATGAATCAACGAATCAATAATCATTGAATGAATGAATGAATGAATGAATGAATGAATGAATGAAGGAATAAATAATAATAATAATAATAATAATAATAATAATAATAATAATAATAATAATGTCTATTGGTATAGAAGATATACAAAGAAATTGCAAATAAAAAAAAAATTCTAGCATTTCCTGAAAGAGAGCGATTTTGTGCTCAGGGGAGGATTCAATACATAATAAAAAATTGCAAAGTTAAATTACAATAAATAGCATCTAATAGTAATATGCGTTACAAGAGCGGTATATTGTTTTCATGTTCGAGGAAAAGTTTGAAAAAGCGAAACGTAGTTGAGCTTTTTTAATTTCCGAGAATTGAAAGAAAACATACCGCTCGTGTATCGTACATTATCTTGTGCGAAGATCGTTTATTACATACCTGAAAGAGGAATTTCTAATTAGTTGCAATGAAATCTCCATCTTGGTTTCTGTTCAATGACGACAAATTTGCAAAACAAAAATATCTATCTTCAATATTGTTGCTTTAAAATTTTTTCTGTGTTTACTATACTCCAGCAGGCCGTGATATACGTCTGTCTTTTTTTTCCCCCAGTCTATAATGAGTCTGGAATCTTGTTGATTTTTTCACGGCTTCCTTAATGTTACTTGCATCACGAATGCAGTAACTGTAATGGAGTTGTAGAGTTTACTTAATTTTTGCAAATATTTAAAAACAATAATTAACAGTGCAATTTAGGTGAAATTGCAGTGTTAAGTTTCCAATTTATAATTATTACTATATTGAACGTCTCTAAAAATAATATGTTAAAAGCCTAAAGCAGTAAAATCAATATGCCACTTAAGCGGTAAGAAGAGGGAAATTGTTATGTGTGTTAGGTTGGGAATACTGAATGTGGAATTTTAGACTTTCCGCGGATTGTTTTTTTGCGGAAACGAAGCAAATACGCACGATCTCGCACAAAAATACATACGAGTATTCACTAATAACAACGTGCTTACATACATTTTACGTATTGGGATTCTGCAGGAAAAGAGAGCTGCTACGGAACAACAGACATCATAGAGTGAGGACAAGTATTGCAGAAGTCCTAAGACACCTTGGTTGGGAGATTCATGAAGAGGTTCATTGCATTTCGGCCGCAGATTCCAACAGCCGCGCGGACATCATAGCCATCGACAGGGTTAAGGATAAGGCCACGGTATTAGATCCAACCATCCGCTTTGAGAGAAAACTCTCACAAGCGGACGAGGTCAACAAGGAAAAACAAGAAATATATGAACCATGCCTACTTTTCCTCTCTTCTAAACATAACATACCTGTTAATCAGTGGATCGTCAAAGGTATGTTATTTGGAGCGAGAGGTTTCCTTCCACAGTCTACCTACCAACTACTAGTGGAATTAAGATTTAAACTCTTTTAAATACAAAACATCTTATTACAAATTCTTAGGGACTCTTCACAATATTATTTATATTTTCAAGAAAAATAAGTTTGTCAATATGACATTTTGGTATCAAGCGAATCCCGAATCCAAAATGTAGTATTTTTTTTAATTAATCGACTTAAAAACATATGATATGATATGATATGATATATGATATGATATGATATGATATGATATGATATGATATGATATGATATGATATGATATGATATATGATGTGATATATGATATGATATGTTATGATATGATATGATATGATATGATATGATATGATATGATATGATATGATATGATATGATATATGATATGATATATGATATGATATATGATATGATGTGATATATGATATGATATGATATGATATGATATGATATGATATGATATGATATGATATGATGTGATGTGATATATGATATGATATGATATGATATGATATGATATGATATGATATGATATGATATATGACATATTTGATGTCAATATTTACATCCATGTAATGTGGACCTCACAATTTTTGTATCCGGTGCCACAATTACATTCGTTACAGATATACCTTTTGTAGACGCTCTTATACTTGACTTCCAACGCCATTTAAATTGATTAGTATTCTCCCTTAAAATCATAACAACTTAATATTCAAAATTTACACTTTTACGACTCTGTTCTTGATTTTCAGTACACTTATATGGTACACACCATGTTTCAATAATACTCGTTACTAAAACGTACTACACCATTTTCCAATAAGTTCGTTATTATGTCTGTTTCTTGTGTACATTACATTTTCAGATCTCACTATTTTCTACATATTATCCTTCACTATCCTAGCTAGCCTCCCCCGCCATGCTCCTCACCTATTTTCTTTATCTCTATCGCTTTACTTAATTCCTATTCCACTTCTCTAGTTCATTCACAATTGACACTTTATCACGCTGTTCTTGATTTTCAGTTCAGTTAGACTATACCGCCGACACACTGTTTCAAGTAATACTAATTGTTACTAGAATATATTACACCATTGTCAATATGCTCGAATTTTGTCCGTTTCCTACGTACCTTTCATATTCCGATCTCACTAATTTTCTACATATTATACTTCGCCATCCTAGCTAGCCTCCTCCACCATACAGTACTCTTTACCTATTTTCATTAACTCAGTCGTCTTATCTACTTACAATTAAACTTCCTCTTCCACTCCTCTAATTCACATATCACTTTATTTACTGAGTCCTTAGCCGTCTCTTCCTTAGCTGTCTACTTAAAAACATAACTTTTCTGTATTTAGGATCCTTGTGGTCACCCTAACTGGAGGGCTGATGATTCAATCAAATCCTTCTCTCTCTCTAACTAAATTCTTATAAATCCTAGGACCAATATTGCTATCATGGCTGATTACTCGTGAAACACTTGGATTCAAACAAAGGTATTGTATCCACGACCTTGGTCTCGTGATTTGTATGTAATAATGATGAATGAAAATAAGGATATTCTTATTGGTAATGAGTTGTTTGTCAGGGAGAGATTCGTTTAACATTTTTAATTCGCTGCAGTGAAATGAAATAAAATAATTCACTGCTACGGAAGAAACCATTGTTTGGGTTGGCAAGGTCGACGAAGCATACTAATAATGGAAAAATTAAAATTAACTTTCCATAGACGAAATTTTCAGCAGATTTAAATTATGTAAAAATAAAATATAGACTATAATTTAAGAGAAATGTGTATTTTGTCACACTCTGTATACGGAAGGAAATATAATTTTTATTTGCTTAACATTTTTCAACATTTTGAATAAAATTTCAAATTAAAAATTTATAAGTCGTAATATTCCATACTTTTTGTTCTCTCTAAATGGTTATACAGGGTGATCCGTTTGGGTATGGATAAAATAAAAACACCGTAAAACATTTACTACTGAACTTTATATGTTGAAACTTTGTGCATACAACACTGAAAGACTGGAGATTCCTCAGAGCTCAACATGAATCCCATTGCGCACCCTGCACAACTCATAACGGTGATTCAATTCAGTCCCTGTCCGTTGTAACATGAGAGCGTGATTTGTTGAAAAGCTTGAGTAGCTTTTACTCTCAGTTCATCAATGTTCCTGGGTTTCCGTGAATAGACAATGTCTTTAACAAAACCCTACACGAAGAAGTCGGGAGGGGTTAGGTCTGGGGAGTTTGGGGGCCACGGTAACAGATAGCTGCTTCTAGTGCTGGGTTTCGCCTGCGATCTCCTGCATGGTTTTTTTAATACAGAATCTGTTTCTACAAATGTTCGATACCACAACATTGATGGCCGATGAATTGTATATGCTTTAAATTGAATAGTAATCTATATAGCTCTACTGATAAATTGTTTGTGTTTGTAATTTGAAGTAGTTTGCATGATATGTATTATCAATTTCTGTATATCACAACTGGTTGAATTGTTTATGCCTTAAATTTAATTAAATTGTTTTGTATTATAATATAGCTCAACTTATGAATGATCGTTTGCGTTTGTAAATTTAATAATCTGATTGGCTATGTATTGTATACTTTTAGTAGAGCCATCGATGTTGCTCAGTCGACAGACTCGCTGGGCTGCTGATCCGGAGCTGCGTTCGGGCTTGGGTTGGATCCCCCTTTGGACTTTGGTTTCTTCGGAGGTTTTCCCCAGCCGTGGGACTGAAGCCGGATGGTCTATGGCGAGTCCTTGGCATCAACCCTTTTGATTTGATTATCTGGTTGGGTTTTTCCGAGGTTTCCCCCACCGAAAAGGCAAATGCCGGGTAATATTTTGGCGAATCCTCGGACCTCATCTCATCTCACTACATCTCGCTAAAATGTAAAAAAAATGTAAAAAAATTGTACAAAATTGTAAAAATTGTAGAAAATTACTAAATTGTAAAACTATAAAAATTTGTAAAAATTGTAATTGTAATATTGTAAAATGTTGACATGTTCCACATCTTAAAGCTTCATTGCTCATGTAAGATCTATGGAATAAAATGAATGAATGAATGAATGAATGGAATCGTATTGAAATACAGTAGTGGCAAAAAAAAAAAAAAAAAAAAAAAAACCGGACCGACCCTTGTAGCTGATTTCAGAGTCACAGACTCAAATTTTGCTAGTCACAAAACACATCCATCTTGTATAATTAATTGCAACAATGAAATTTTTGCATTTGTTCGATTCTTACCGTCTTTTGTTTCCTTCAGTGCCTAAAACCTACAGACGAAAAAAACTTTGAAAGTTTTATTTTCATCTGGCATCAATATTACATTTCTATCTCTATTCGGCAAAGATAACTGCGTATTTTTACATTAAATAGCAGTACATACCTCTGGCTTCACTATCCATATTGAAATTACCACAGTTTGACACAATACACAGTACAGGATTCTTTTGTATCAGTTACAGGGGTCGGTCCGGTTTTTCTGCCACTACTGTACATTACGCACGCCATACTCACGTCGAAATTCCCTTTGAACACTTTTAACACTCTCAAATTTAGCATACCAAACAACATATTGTGCCCGCTGTTGATTTGTAGTCGCCATTTTAATCATCTACGATTTTCATTTGTCCTTTCAGATTATGCATTGTAGATTGTCATTTATAAAGTGAAAATATTTGTATGATATTTGATAAATTTTATTATTTTTTTTAAGTGTTACTAGCATTATATGGTACTAACTTTTATCGTATTTATCTGATGCATGTAACCTACAAGATAAGACATTGTAATAAATATAAATAGATCATTTTCTTAATTATCTCCCTATATCTCCAATAATTGATTTCTTAGCATCGCCGCAGATACACTTGGTTGTACTCGTACTTGTCACTAGAGAGTTCTTGAAATTTATATTTTCCCCGCCATTGATAAAATATTTTGATACGATACCTCTTGCACAAAAGGGGAGATCTATAACTGAAACTTGATTAATATATTTCAGTATTATTTGTATTTATCCTGGTAATAATGAACAGTTTGACTCGTAGACATTTTGTTTTTGCAGCATTAACGTCCCATGATTGTAAGAGAAGATTCGAAGAGAACGTCAGTTACGTAGACTTT
The DNA here is from genome assembly GCF_040183065.1 of Periplaneta americana. Taxonomy (NCBI): domain Eukaryota; kingdom Metazoa; phylum Arthropoda; class Insecta; order Blattodea; family Blattidae; genus Periplaneta; species Periplaneta americana. The sequence goes on along the minus strand of NC_091132.1, from coordinate 44,895,541 downwards.
CGGCTCCCCCCTACTACCATTAATGCACAACACAATGTCAATACGGCGGCTGCTGTCGTCTGCGATACAACGAACTTTTATGTTGATTTTCGAGTTCGTCATTTTTTTCCGGTTATTATATGCTTATTTAAGTTGTGTTAACTCTCGCTAGTGGTTTTATATTTTATTTTATCCGTCTTAGTATTTATTTTATTATTGTGAATATTTTTGTTTTATCACTATTATTATTATTATTATTATTATTATTATTATTAATTAATTATTTTGTATTACTGTCTTTGTAGCATCTCCGTCACGATTATTCTATTATTATTATTATTATTATTATTATTATTATTGTTACTATTATTTCTATTATCAACATTATTATTTGATCTCTGTCAAATTTATGTAGACTAGTGGACTGTACCCGAGCACGAGCATATGCTCATTTCGGGTATGTATTCATATGTATTCATTTCAAATGTAAATTGTAAATAAATTTGAATTTGAATATATGGAAACTCTCATCTTTTAATCATAGTATAACCAGCAAGAAATTGTTCCTACTATCATAATAGCTTTATAATAATAAATTAATATTATCCATACCCAAACTTATCAGACTGTACATACAATACAAATACTCTTATTGCTAAAACATTCAGTATTTGATTTATGACTGATGATTCTTACTAGAACAATACACAAATTCAAACTCATTTTCACTGTCGTATAATGTTGTACTTTATGTGAATTACCTTTCGAATTTGACTAACGTCATAGTTCACAACCGTACTTTATTTAAATATATTGTAAATTGCTGGCTGTTAAGAGATATAGGCTGTAAGGTCTTATGCTTAAATCATCGATGATGATGATGATGATAATGATAATGACGATTAGTGATAGTATAGTGACAATACGATGATGCACTAACTAGAACACAAAATTAATTTTAATTGCCTTACCAATACCTATAATGTCCTACCATCTTTAAATGTTTTAATCAAAACAATTATACAAAAGAAAGTACATTACTTTTCGAATCGATAGGGACTCTAATTAGTGGGGCCAAACTTGTCTTGCCGTGTTTTAGTTGGTGGATTTGCACGTTCCCCCACTCAACCCCAGCAGCTTGCTGAAAGTTGGTTCTGCGTCAGAGCTCGCTTTGTTACAACGTTTCGTATTTTTTATACGTGGAATGTGAGGGGAACGCGGAAAAACTGCAAGAAAATTTGAAAGTAAAGCTAAAATTAACATATTCTGGATTGTCAATGTTAGGGGAGGTTGTAAGTTACGGTTTATGAATCAGTGTCAATCACGTATAAAAGAGGCTAGAACAGAGTTTCGAATCACAGTTCGCTCTTAGCAACAGTCAATCACACACTTACAATGGCTTCTCTGAAGGTAAGGCTACTAGAGTCGTGTGAAAAATAGTTATCTTGCCACAAGTTACATTCAGATCGTCCCCAGATATCAAGAATCGGTCTCCTCGCTACTGGCTTAAATGGATACAAATGTTTTCTTTAAGCGGTTAGATACAGCTTATAGCAGTAAAATTTTGGAAATGTTCAACATTTTTTTCTCCATTACTGTATCTTGTACAATAACGAAAATTAGTGTGTGTAAAACACTGTCCTTCTGCTATAGGAAAAAAATATTTTTACGATTGAAGCAAATTATTTAAATTTTTATTTTTCAAAATTCAGTTCACTCTGCAGTGATGATGCGTTTCCCACATAACTCAAAAACTATCAAACATTCTGTGATAAAATTTTTTGTGTGTATTTATGCATGCCATGTCTACAATACTTTTGATAAATTGTCTGATAAAAAATAAATTCATTTCAAAAAATGGTCAAATATCAGTATTTTCTATTACACAAAATAAAATAAAATATTATTTATTAAGGAATGTAGTTGAAAGAGCATGATATTGTAAACACGAGTTTCAGCAATAAAATAAAAGAGAGAGAACATGGAAAATTTTTAAGTTTTTGAGTTATGAGGGAAACACTTGATCACTACACAGTGAACTGCCAACATTTTGAATTTTGAAAAAAAAAAAAATTTTAATCGTAAAAATATTGTTTTATATAGCAGAAGGACAGTGTTTTATACATATACCAATTTACAAGATAAAAATGAAGGAAAAAAATGTTGGCCAAAGATTGCACTGCTGTAAGCTGTACCTAACCCCTTAAACTCATATCAAAGTTAACCAAAAATTTCAATAATTAACATTCCAATTTGCTCATAAATTATTATAGGCTCACTCCGGTGTGTGGAATAGCTAATTTACAGTTTATTATTATCAAACACTTTCTCTAAACAGGGATTGCCTAGAAGACAAAGTATACCATTTACAAAAGAAAATTTTGAATAGTACATTTTACATGGATAATTTGTTATGAATACAAAATCAATGCAAGACACAAAAAATAAATTACAGTGCAATGTCTTACCTGAGTTCATTTCCTAACAATGCAATCGGACCTTTCAACACAAGTAAACAAACATTGGTAATTATAGATGAAGGCAAATGAAAACCCTTGCAAAAATCAACAAATTGTTTCGGGATGGATCCTCTTGCTCCGACCATCAAGCCTATTACTTCTATCTGTTGTAACTGATAGGATTAGGTTAGAATTGCATGGTCAGGAGTTCGAATCCCGGCTAAAAATTAGTTGAAAATGTGTTATCCTGGCAGTTTTCATTATTCTAAAAGTTTGGGTTCTATATAGAAGCAGCAAATATCATATACACCAATCAGAGATCATGGTTGTCGCGCTAGTGTTCATACAGAATATTGTTATACATTGTCGTGCAGAAATCGTATGTCTTACCATTTTGTCCTACTTAATTGAATTGGTGACTAGTTGTTTTTATAATGTATGTAATGAATTACATAATTATAAAGCCATTATGTAACATCAACTAAGTTTTCATTCCCTATTTGTTTAATGAATGATTACTGGTATAATTACATAACCACGGTACTACAAAACTACATAAAAACCACTGTTTTCATATTCATAAATGATTCATTTATAAATGCAGTTCCCCATTACTAAGATGCTCGTGAATAGTACAGATTATTCACACAAAAAAGTGATAGTTGTTCAATAAAATTTTATTCAAACCATAAAATATATAGTAATCTGGATATACAAGCATGGTACATAGTTCGTATCTTACCGAAATTCATAGTTTATAAGTATAAGTTGGAGAAAAACTTTCTTCATAAATTTTATGGCGTAACAGATTCGACCAAGACAAACGTTTACAGAAAGTAATCATGGGTCGAAAAACAACACTACAGAATGTTAAAATGCTTACATTTTAGAATATAGTTTATGATACCGAAAAACCATTATGTACTAATCATATTTTATTCCTTGTGGGTATGCTATTATTCTTGTTTTACTGGAGATGTTCAAAATACATTCAATTCCAGTTCAAAGATATAAACCAGCTATTTCCAAACTTTTAGGTTGGAAGGACTGTTTATAATCTATACAAGCTTTATGACGTAAGAGACCTAGATGGGAATGAGACAAACATTTCTGTCGATCAGAATTGCTTCCATATAAGAACAGTACAGTAGACTAGATGCTTGAATGTTTGAATGTAGTTTAAGGTGCCGAACCAATTGAACGGTATTTATAACACTTTATTTTTAAGTTACATCGAGAATTAAAAAAAAAATACATTAATTAAGGTCTGTTCAAAGTTATAAAGTAACGATTACGAAACATATGGATTGTATAACCCTCTATATATTTTTATTACAAGTAAATTAGAAGAATTGCCTGACTTTCTGGTATTTAAGTAAAAACGTTTATGATGGTAATTGCAAAAATCCTGGCGTGAACTCTTAGATTTCATATATGAGTCCTAATAGATTGTAACATCTTCACTAATACACTATATACAGTGTGTATCTCTTGTCCCTATTTTCGGAATGTAGACATTGAATTTTATGGAATGTCATTGGAATTCAGGTGAGCTTCATATAGAGAAATCTTCTGCACAAACCTAGGCATTTTCGGGCACGGAGTTCTTTCACAAAATTTCCTCCTATATTTGGTTTAAAATAATTGTTAACGTGGTCGCTGATACACCTTGTATAATGACAAAAGATTTGCAATATATGAAATGTTTCATTACAGATTGCAGTAGTCCTCGCCGCCCTTGCTGTGGTTGCCTTTGCCCAGCACCACCACCTGGAACTGCCCCACTATGCTCCCATCCCTGTTGAACATCATGTGGAAGAACACCACCACGTAAGTAACAATTTTTTCGTTAAATGTGTCAATACTGTATCAATTAAATGGTGTCTAGATGACAAAACATAAATATTTTCAGTGATAAAACAGAAGGGTTTTAAGAAGTGTGAAATTTCTATCCGGAAATTTCAGATAGGGCCTACGTATAAATACTTTCGTTTAATTTAAAACTACTTTAGTTAATTTTAACACCAAGGAGTTAAATTAATATATAGGCATAATTACTTTTTTGTTTTAATTCATGTTATACAGAACACCCCAAAAACGGTACTCTTAGCTCTCTCCAATAGTTAAGAAATTTGTCCGATGCACTATGCTGCAGTCTCATAAGAATGCGTGTCATAACCGTCACATCGAATGGTCCGAGACAAAACCGTCCTGTCTGAGACAGAATGTCCGGTGCAGTATACTGCAGCCTCACAAGAATGAGTGTAATCACCGTCACATCGAACGGTCCGAGACAAAACCGTCCTGTCTGAGACAGAATGTCCGATGCAGTATGCTGCCGGATTAACAGTCAGAGGGACTTGTGTTCAGAGATTTTTCAAATCTGTAAGTTAAATGCCAAGCGTAACCCATGACAAACCCTCGGATTCATCTCACGAAATTATCATCTCGCTACCTTCAAATCCACCTGCTGTCAGATGATAAGCGTCGTTAAATCATTGATTAAAATATTGGACTACTACTAAAAAAAAACAAAATAACAAAAAAAAATGCGTAACTGCAACTGAAAATCATTATCATAAAAAATTATCGATTATCTTATTTATTTCACCAGTCCCCCAATCGCTGTTTGATTTCCACCCCTCCTCGAGAAAAATCTTCTAAAATCATAGCTGAATACATAGTCCTACCTTATGAGTATTAGGAAAATCTTAATTACCGCAAGAAAATCGGAAATATCCTTTTAACAGCTTTGTTCATCACGAGTCCTTCAGGATCGAAACCTGTTCCTTTTGCTGACAAGCCATCAGCTGCATTTGAGTCTCCACTACAGCGTAACAAAATCTTTGGTAATGAAATTTAATAAGAAGATAAAAGAAACCATCCCCTTCTACCGCCTAAAAACATACAAGACACACTTGTTAGCTTACAATGTGATTTGGGAAGAATGTTGAAATCTCTTGTTACGCTGTCTGGTACGTGGGAGTGAGATCCCAAGAAAGATATCGCATAGTTTTCGGTCCAGAGACGCGATAGTGAAAGAGAGAGTACGAAAACGAAACTTCCACGGAAGAAACTGAGCGATGGCATCAAGAAAATAAAATATTGTTAACGAGTCTTTCAAACTAAAGAAGATGCTAGTATAATGAAATGATTGCAATTATTTTTATATCGTGGATTTTGAACAAATGTGGCCACTTGTACATTTCCACAAGTGTATTTAAGTCATAATATGATGAGTTTTGTTAAGAGTAGTACATTTTACTGCTATCAGTCTAATATTAAATTAGCGTAATAAAATTTTCTATTGATGATATGAAACGTTTCTCCATCTTGAACAATAACTTTTAAAAATTTATATATATTTTTTTTTTCACGCAAGTCATTTAAGAATTGAAGTACATATATGCAATTCACATATTATTCTAATCTGAATTACTTTTGATACTCTTGTAACATCGAACCACTTTTAATAACGTTAGATGATTGATTCAACGTGTCTATAATTCCAAAATTTGAAGTTTAAAAAATGAAGCCATAAGTAACTGAAAGATGCCATTGAAATCTTTCAAAAGAATTTTAATAAAGCGATTCTTTCCAATATTTGAAATCTTAAATGATTAATTTGCAATAGAGTATGCAATACCTCAGTTCTCATTTCATGTATTATTAATATAACATTCAACTTATAAGTTTATAAAATTAAGTTTAAAAAACTTTGCATTCAAAGCGTAAATTATTATTTAAATCTGTCACGTTTGTATAAGTTATAGTTTATGTTCAAAATAAACACAAAATTTTCATTTTGGTGAAAGTTTTCTGGTCCAAATGTTACCAAAAGTGGAATAAATGACGTTACACAGACTTTTACCGGTCGCTTAGCATGCGGGTTCATCATTCAACTCAGTGATATAGCAGTTACTATTCTATGTTTAGCTTTTCATTTAAGAAAAGGAGCATTTTCTCAACATTCATAAAATACAATGTTTCCAAATTTTCAGGCAACTTTTCTTAATATGTATGAACATTATATTACGACCTTTAACAAAATATTTACTTTCCGAAAGTTTTTGAAAATTACAGAAGGAATAGTATGTAACATTAAATGAAGAACTGAATATTTTTATACAGTAGTTCCTGGCACAAAACTAATAAGCGGTTTGATTATGGAGAAGTGCGATGCATTCTGTAACTGGAAACAAGTTCCATGTTTGAATTGAATTGTATAAGAAATTAAAACAGTTTAGATTTCATGTAAAACATCCATTTTTAATAATAACAGTATATCATGTCAGAAATCGACATAACTTTATTCTTAACTTTTGATAAATAGAAGTTACCACGGAAAGGATATGGAAGATTTCTGCTGAGATTAGTGATGTATGGAGTTGCAAGACTTTTTTGGCATTTATAATGAAGAATTCGATGTGATCTGATTAATTGTAATAGATTAATATTTCCAAAGATAGTTTTTATACCAAATGTTAATATGTGCACCATTTCTAGCCTTTCATTCGACTAGAAAGATGTCATCCATAATGTAATGGAATGTATTGTATAAATTATTAATTTCTTACAGGCTCACCCCAAGTACGAATTCAAGTACGGAGTGAAGGACGAACACACCCACGACATCAAGGAACAGCATGAGAAGCGTGACGGCCACAAGGTTGAGGGATACTACAAGCTTCTGGAAGCCGACGGCACCACCCGTACTGTCCACTACACCGCTGACCATCACACCGGATTCCACGCCCACGTTGAGAGGTCCGGACACGCCACCCACCCCGTCCACCACCACCATTAAATACATCTCAACTCGTTCATCACTGCACCATAAGTTCACGACCATTGCTTTCATTATAATTTATCTCCATCCATCGACTTCATGACGCTCATATCTTGTTCCTGTATGAAACTATCCGAGGAATCCGTTTCATGCAAGAATGAAAACTTCACTGTGGCACTCCAAGGTTGCGTTTGGTGAAGGTTGTCAGTGCTATACTGAAATTTTTGACGTGGAATGCTGAATTTCTCGCGTGTGTAAATATTACACTCTTTATTTCATCTCTCAGTGTTAGAATGTACTCTGTTATGTTTGTGATTTTTCTGTTATGTTAAAGTGTGTTTTTCCATCTAATAAATCGCATCTATCATTCAAAATAACTGTTTATTACTTTATTTACTTATTTTATTTATTTTTTTAACATTAACACCTTGCAATGACTGGAGGATTACATTTGACGAACTCGCATATATTTCGGTCAATTATACGAGGTCGCAGTGATATCAGCAGAGCTGGATTTTGCCTTGGGTGAAAAATGGATGGCAAATTTTACTTACAACTCTCTCATTCAGGTACAGATTTCTTCTACGTGCCTTAAATCTACGACAACTTTATTCCCTTCCAAAAAAAAATTATTGCCCTTAAAAATACATCACTCTCCGTCGAGTATAAACTCCTGTACCTCGAGCCCAGTGACAAGCATATTAGCATGTTATTTAACTGAGGACTATTATGAGTTTATGTGGTAGTTACCAGTACACATTAATTTGACAACCTATTTATGACTTCCAAATTGCAATGAAGATTTAAATTGATATCGTCTTATTTCTTCATTCTTGTACACACTCTTTTACCACTTACAGTGGACTCTCCTAAGTTCGACTGAACAGAATTGAAATTTCAGTCCAATAAGGGTAGTAGATGTGGCAGGTGAAATGAATACAAATTCTTATTGGTTATCCATCAACGAATACAGTACTGTACTTGCATTCCTGCCCGCCCCGAGACTTGTGTATGCGCTTCTAGTACCACAGTGGGTTTCGACAGTTCCGTCTCACAAACAGCACAATTTTCAAATAGAAAAAGAAGAGTTCATTAATTTAAAATCAGTGATCAATATGGATGCCCTAATCAATAAAATATTCTGTTTTCCTTTAACAAAAGTATCACGACAAGACAGAACCAATTCCCATTCAAATGGCAAACCCATTTCTTAGTGCCCTTATAGGGGCGTGTCTAATTCTCCTACGTAAGCAGTCGAACTATAGGATGTCGAACTTGTTTTCTGTCGATCTTAAGAGCTTCCACTATATATAATTACCGATGAACTGAAGTTATTTGAAGAAATGATTACTTCACTGTGCTAATATTATAAATTCTGGTCTTATATTATCTCATTGACTAGATTTGAATAATAGTTAACAAGGAACAGTGTCCAAACTTGCAAAGTTTTGTTTTGAAAATAATTACAGTCCATGTTTGGTATGGGAATATGCATTTTATACCATTAAATTGTTAAAATTAAGCACGGAAGCAATATTATTACGAGATTCGTTGAAATCATCACTTGCAAACTTTCACATTATTGACATCTGGCATTAATTAAAATGCCAACAAAATCTCCGTCTTGGAGAAAGAGAATGTAAAATTGCATCTATTAAACTTTAATATAAATCATTTAAAGGTATTTGTAGAGTGCAATGTATTGGAGAGAAATGCATCGAAATGAATTTAAATAAAGAACAGAAACACATTACGGAAGTTCGTTCCTGAGCACAAATTACATCACAAATTTCAATATTAAGACTTCATTTCGATGTAGTTACGAAGAGAATATGATTTATTTCTTTACAGATCGGGATGTTAATCAGATACAGAAATTCTCCAATAAAATTTCTGTCCGCTTGCAGTTTTACTTTCTGTGGTTGTATTAAACCAAGCAGCTTGCAGGTCAAGAAAAATGCATTTACAATTGCATACCATTGCGTAAATGAACGTAAAAATTGATTTACAAGAGTTATGACGACTAATTAATGCAAGGTTTATTGTTTAATATTTATTACGATATACCGCACACGATTTCTTTCTGTTCTTGTTTCTATATTATACAGAGTGATTCACACTAATAACCCGAGCTTTAACAATCAGTTCTATAGGCCACTTTGAGCATAAAATGTCATGTGAACATGTGTCTGATAAGTTAATTAAATTCTATTCTGATGGAGGTGTAATGTCATAGAGAGACAGCAACACAGCGAGAGCAACAGAGACGGAAGATAGTAGCTGCTCTCTGCCTTATACTGCACCTTTAAATTATACAGGGTGTTTCTGAGGTGGTGTTACAAACTTTCAGGGATGATGGCGAAGGGCTCATGTATCAATTTGAGATAAGGAACCCTGGTCCGAGTCGAAAGTTACAAGCAAAATTAGTTGTGTGGAAATGAAATAATTTTATTCCTCTGTACATCTTATTTATGTGTATACATCTTACACATACTATATTCATCTGACGTTGTTTACGTTATCTGCTTATAGTATCCCATTCAGTGCGCTATCTGAGGGATGGGGACAGGAAACTACACTAAAGCAATACAGATAGCGTAATGTGTAACGGACATGGTCGGTCCTGATATGCACATCTGTAGACGGCAGTGTATGTGTACAAGTTGCAGTGTCCAGTCGGTCAGTCCTAGTGAAATGGAGGAGTACACGAGAGCGGAATAAGCAGACCTGATTTTCGAATACGGATGAGCCAATGGGAACAGTAGACAAACTCACAGATTATATCGCGTGAAGTACCTACGTAGGAGACATCCGGCCCGTGCCATCTTTCCACGACTGTTCCAAAAGTTAAAGGAAGGAGAGCACGTGGTACCAAATTACAATTCCATTTCCACAAAACTATTTTTGCTTATAATTTTCAACTCAGTCATTTCCGGACCATGGTTCCTTATCTCAAATTGATACATGTGACCTTCGCCATTCATCCCTGAAAGTTTGTAACACCACCTCGGAAATACCCTGTATAGGGTGAAATAACACCGCTGATTTTCGGAGCAAATAGCTCATGTTGTATGTAACAAAAAAGTGTAATATCATATTGGTGGAAAGTTCACAGTTTTCTCATAAAAAAAGTCTTTCCCCAAATGTTTAACACTCTTTTATTCAGTAACTATTGCGAGTAGGATCATGATTTTTGTCCATATCGACAGGAAATCTAATAATGAATAATTTTATTCTTCTGGTGTATTTCCATTGCGTGGGCGGTTTTCGTGTAAATTTAATTTAAAAACCATTAATTTCAAGCCACTGAACGATGTGAACAGATTGCAACGTTGTAGTCAGAGAGGGCGAGGTTCACCTAGGAGACAGACCTGAGTTGACCTCTTATATCTGTATTACAAGAATAAGAAGCAGTGTGTTAGCGGCGATGTTGCCAGACTGCTGAAAATTCCAACTTAATTTTCAAATTAACTGTGAATTTAATCACAGAACGTAATATAAGTTTTCTCTTCATTTAAGTGTATCCTATCGTCCCTTTCTATCTCCAAGATTATTTCATTTCCATCCTGTGTAGTAAGGTATGAACTGGACTACTCCACTGCGTAATGTTGCGAGATATCCGACGAATAGAAAAATTCAAAAACAAAAAATTTGTCGGATACGTTTATAGTCAATATAAAATATGAGATGTTCTTGAAAAAGAAATCAGAACAAATTAATTTATTATCTTATTTACACAAAATGACAAACGGCGCAACAAGAAAATCACCGGAATGACGTTATCATCATCATCATCATCATCATCATCTTCTTCTTTTTGTTTATTTATCGGCATCAGATTCACTGTAACTAAGATTTATAATGAGATTCTGAACAATGTTGCAATTCTTTATGGAAAGCCAATTCTTGTAGCTTTTCGGCATGTTCAACATTAGATACTCGGTTCTCTCTCTCGTAAATATCGATTGCTGAACCGCTCAGCACCTGCAGGTCGAAATGTATTATTCAATCCTGTCATTCCTCTTTAATTGTACTTTCTAACACAGAAATTCAGTCACAGCTTTTATTTTTGGTTTGACAAAACAAGGATCGCTGTGTTTAATGTTAGCTTCAAGGCCAGCGCTTATTTCGCCAACTGAGGATCGTACAGGTCGGGTTTGGATAGTAAGTTTCAATAAAAATAGTTTTAATGACGTTATGAAAACGTCTATATTAGCTTAGGTACTATATTTTGTGAGCACAAAGAAAAAAATAAAAAGGCTTAGTCTGAGAGAGCTAGCGAGTTTTATTAAGATAGGAGAAGGGTGAAAATTTTGTAATTTTTAACCAAAAAATAACATTTTTCGTTTTTTTTAGAACCCTACTGCAGTTGCGTCATATTGTTATTTACGCTCACTTTAAAAAAGCTGCGTCCATTAAGTGTAAAATGTATGCAAACTCTCAAACTCATTTTCCCGCACTTTTTTTGCCCACTTCGTAGCATTCCCATAGCTATGAATTCCAAAAATATTATGTTATTTGAATAATTTTTATATATTAATGGGAAACAAAAAAATGTAGCATAAGTTGTTAGGATTACCGAACAGAGCATTACAAGAATGGTGGAAGAGGCAGGAAGCATTTCATAATAGAGTTGATATTACTCAATGTTTACCCATAACAGAGTAAAACACTTGAAGCAATGTCAACAATATGGGCGGAAATAAAGTTTACAAACACATGGGAATAATTATGATTCTTAAGGAAATAGACCGCGACAGGCGGCAGTGCGTAACAACACCCATGAGGCGGTCCAGATTATCACTAATTAGAAATCGGAAGTGGCATAAACTGGAGCAGCTTTGAGACTACCAAACTGTTTTGAGGTAAATACGTTGCCAATGCATTTAAACATTAACTGAAATGGCTGCATGCATGCATTTCATTCTCCGCAATGCAATGTGAAATGGGAGCTATAACATTAATTGTTAAAGAATTCAGTATCAGATCAATAATATCCCTTTAAGATTATCGCTAAATATGATAAACTCTATCCTGTAATTGAAGATCTCCCCGGAGAAAAGAATGTAACATAAAATTGATCAAATAGCCTATCTGACTTCGATGGGATGACTATTGTGCAACTTATGCGTTATTATTTGGCGTGACCTTGAAGTAATTTTACAAGGAATCAATGAAACTCCTGTATCTCCTCATGAGGAGCATAGGGCATTCACAAAGTGCCTCCATCGGACCCTATTTGTAGCCAACTTCTTCACTTCGCTCCATGTTTTCCCCTACCTAGCAATTTCCTCCAAAACTGTTCTTTTCCATGTATTTTTTGGCCTTCATCTTGTTCTACTACCCTGGGGGTTCCAATCCAAAGTCATTCTTTCTACTGCTCCATTTTCTTTCCTGATTGTGTGCCCTATCCAATTCCACTTTCGTCTTTTGATTTCTATTGTGATTTCTTTCTGATTTGTTATCTTGCATAGTTCTGAGTTTGTGATTATATCTGGCCATCTAATTTTTAAGATTCTTCGTAAACATCTATTAAAAAATGTTTGCAGTTTATTTTGTATAATTTTACTTGTTTTCCATGTCTCACAGCCATATATTAAGATTGATTTCACGTTACTGTTAAAGATTTTAATTTTTGTAGATCTAGATATACCCTAATATAAGATTTCCATATTGGGTACAACTGGACAAATGCACTATTTGCATTTTTATTCGGTTTTTTACATCCTCAAAGGCTCCACCATTTGTGTCAATTATACTACCCAAATATTTAAATTCTTGAACAGTATCAATGGTATCATTATTTATTATAACTTTATCTGTCTTTTTACTATTTAATCTCATTTCTTTAGTTTTCTTTACGTTTATTTTCATATGAGCCCCTTTTATTACTTCTAATAAAGTATTGACTTTATTCTGCATATCACCAAAACTATGGGAGAGCAAACAGATATCAGCGAAATCCAGAACTTCCAAGGCATCGTTTAATCCCCTCTCTTATACCTCTTCTAGCATTGCCAACAGACCTTTCCATAACATCATTCATAATAATCAGAAATATGATCGGAGAGAGAATACAACCCTGTTTCACTTCGCATGTAGTTGTATTTTCTGACAGCATATCTTTGTGTATGACAGCCGTGGCGAGAACGTGACTCGCGAGACATTGTGGCTAGCAGTGATAGCTGCTTCTAACCTCCGCCAACCCCCACCCTCTCACTCACTGGAGTCAAACTCCGTTCCATTTGTATTTGTCTCTGACCTGCGAGTGGCATATGTCTCTCTCGAAACCATGTACGAAAGTTCCAAGTAGGATGGGAAGACGCATTTTTTTACTATCATTATGATGAGAATATTAAATGTATGATTTGTTCACAAGTATTATGAGGAAAACGGTTTTATAACATAAAACGGCATTATACTACATGTTACTGATGGAACATTAAAAGATTAAGTGTTATTGTTATCATCATCATCATCTCTGTACGTCGACCCTTTTTCAGCAGATGTACAAGTAATGCGGTTAGCTCTTCAATTTGAACTCACTGATTTACTATGTGATGTCAAATGAAAGCTAGATGTAAGGACTTGACAACTGTTGAACTTTCAAATCTTTGCCAAAAAATAAATATCCGAAGCTTCGTTCTTTCGCTTGCTCTGTTGAAGCCATGTTCGCTACAACTTACGATTGTGAAAAATTGTTTTCAACAATTAAAATAGTAAAAACCAAATTTAGATCACGATTGACAGACGAATACCTTCGTGATGAACTACGACTGGCAGTAAGTGACATAATTCCTTATTTTGAAACTTTGTCGCAGAGACATTCTGAAGACAGTTAATTTTAGGTTGTGATATTGTTAATTTATAGGTCATTTCTTTCTTCGTTACACATACTAAACATTAGTTTGTAGCTTGGTACTATATTTAAGTGCTTGACGTAAGGAAAATGAAAATCCGTTGCTTCACTTCCCCTTCGGGTGTCCGCCTTCCTCCATAGGTGCTATGCACGTTGCAGGTTACACAGTGGCTCGGCGCTCGATTACATTTTCGTCACCGCTGGTGTATGACATTACAAGTATAGTTTTCATACATAAATTTAATTAGTCTACAAATGTTTTCTGGTATACCAAATTTTGTTGTTACAAGGAATAGCAGTAGAAAATTCAGCTGCATCTTTTCGCCACTTTGGGATATACATTTACAGAGATACCTTTTATATTTTATGTATTTATATATAATATACAGGCTTAGGATCCGTGACACTTTAGAAACCAATGTATGAACAACTTGACTATAGTACATAGTAGACAGACATACTGTGAATGCAAACAACGACGTCAATGTGCTTCGTTATATTGTACTGTTAACAGTACAATCTAGTGACGATGGAAAATGAAGTAGGATACATACCTCACAAGTTCTCATGTCTCTCGGCGACATGGAAGTCGTTATAATGAACAACCATGTACTACATACTTGCAACTAGTTCGAAAAAACTGTTCATTATATATTGAAAATGCACTATGATCGTCTGAGTTCGTTTCGTAGGGAGAAACGGAAGAATACTGTACCTCTGATCACGAACCGGATTGTACTCTAACGCACAGGTAAACAAAACTCATCGCGCCACCTCATTCCATCTATACTCTGTTACACTGTTAATTTCATTTCATTCTTAAGTTCTCTTGGATCCTAAGCCTGATTATATATATTCAGGTTTGGGGGCGGCAACTTAAAAGTGGACTGAATGTAATCGAAGTCTTAGAAAATTTTAGCTAAGAACAATCAGTGGTTGAGTTGTACTGTAACTTTCCCGGAAAATTGTGTTAAATACAATTATTAGACCTTGTGAAATATCAGTATCTTTCCTGAACTGACGCCTGTTCACAGCAGTTCTAGGAACCTGTTTGAGGGGAATAGCAAGAAATCTATGAGACGAAAAGTGGAGACATTATCAGCAAGTACCTACGAGTGGACACAAACTTACTCTAGTCAGATTAGTTTAAAATCGAAATGAAGTTAAAATGGAGTTTCAGAGAACATGTTTTTGTTTGTTTTTTTTTTTGTTTTTTTTTTTTTTCACAAATTGTTTTTATCTTTATTTTGTTTGAGGAAGTTAACAGTTTTATTTTTTGGCCAGATAAAGCTTAATAATATTGTTGTACTAGTAGTTCGGCAGTATTATTCCATTTTTTGTTAAAAAAACTGAAACATCGGTCCCAAGACTTTGTAAAATTACATTTTAAGGTTATTCAGAAAAAAAAATCATTGGGATGAGACCCAAACCCGCTCCCCTCCGCATTACACGCAGATGTCTGAGCCATCTGAGCTACTGAGACGAAACAGAAGGCTTCACTTCTGCACGGCATGTTAACATCCTCATAAAGATCCAAATTTCCATTTTACTTCACAAATTATATCATCATATAACCATATATTATTTACAGCAAATTAATTTTCTTCGAATCTTTTCTAGGGTGTTTCAGAACGAGTTACGACAACATTTGAAATAGAACGAATTTTAATACTTCCGTTAGCGATAGCTTGTCTATCTGTGCTCTAGGTCTCTGAGCATGCGCATTGTCTTTTATCTGGGACTTTGAATATTCAAACGGTCTATTACTCTTTTCTAGTACTGTAAAATGTGTTCGGAAAGTGACTTTATGAAAAAATTGACAGAGAATCTATAAAGTCCTTTGGATTGCGTGAAACTTTATTTATTTATATATGTATTTATTTATTTGTTTGTTTGTTTAATTTATCTATCTATCTATCTATCTATCTATCTATCTATCTATCTATCTATCTATCTATCTATCTATCTATCTATCTATCTATCTATCTATCTATCTATCTATCTATCTATCTATCTATCTATCTATCTATCTATCTATCTATCTATCTATCTATCTATCTATCTATCTATCTATCTATCTATCTACCTACCTACCTACCTACCTACCTACCTACCTACCTACCTACCTACCTACCTACCTACCTACCTACCTACCTACCTACCTACCTACCTACCTACCTACCTACCTACCTACCTACCTACCTACCTACCTATCTATCTATCTATCTATCTATCTATCTATCTATCTATCTATCTATCTATCTATCTATCTATCTATCTATCTATCTATCTATCTATGTATTTATTTATTCTGGTAGAGTTAAGGCCATGAAGCCTTCTTTTCCACACTACCAGAAGTAAAATACATAATAAAACAATGACAAAAATACGAAAGTCATACTTAAAAATAGAAATAATTCCCATTCACATTAACAAGCTTACATGGGCTATAATGAAATATTAACTAACATGATACATAATTAAGTTATTTACAATTCATATACTAATTCTAATTTGTGATAGACCTAAATGACAATTTGTATACACACAGAGTAATCTATAAAAAATCGGCTTACACTCACAAACCAATTTCATGTAAAAGTATGTAATTCTTAATTCTTAATTTAAATTGATTAACCGTTCGGCAATCCCTGACATGACGAGGTAAGGAGTTCCATAGGCGACAAACTGACACTGTGAAAGAGGATGAATACTTATTATGTAACTTTTAAGTTAGATAAGGGTGGGCTTAAGCAATAAATAAGTACTATTGTATGTAGTATAAGTGCACCATACCTAGTAATTAAAGATAATAGAGCAAGACGAATTGTGTGGAATGACGCAATGACGAAAAAAAATAAAGAGAAATGGAAGGAAAATATTAAGAAATGCTACATGTTTATATTTTAAGAGGAAATTACATACAAAAGAATTAATGTTACACAAGCGAAATGTCCACACCTGTGGAGTAACGGACAGCGCGTCTGCCCGCGAAACTAGGTGGCCCGAGTTCGATTCCCGGTCGGGACAAGTTACCTGGCTGAGGTTTTTCCTGGGCTTTCCTTCAACCCAATATGAGTAAATGCTGGGTAACTTTGGGTGCTGGACCCCGGACTCATTTCACCGGCATTATCACCTTCATCTCATTCAGACGCTAAATAACCTAAGTTGTTGATAAAACGTCGTAAAATAAACTACTAAAAATAAATACAAGCGAAATTGATCCCATAGATAGGCATTGGGGAAGTCCTACCTCCACCCATAATCGAACACACACTCTCTTCCGCAATCGATCTACCGATTGATCGACTATGCAATCTTTATGTAATACAGGAATGCAACGTAACCACACAGACCGCAGATTTTATCTGAAGTCATCTGAACCACGCGTGATTATAATCACTGTACTCTGCTCCAGCCCCGAGCAATCTGAATTACAAAACGTACACTAGTTAGCAATGCCATCTCCATTCATGCCTGATGCTGCTATAACTCGTGCACTTTATGATTATGTGTTGAGATCACGTAACTCAATGAATAGCTACTTTCAACTCTGCTACATATTGTACATGCAGTTACATTTTCCTCTGTGTCGTTAGAACAGCTAATTGTGTATCGACGTAACTTCTTTCTTTGTCAATTTCACCACCTCCTTTGATACAGGTTTGGCTTGGCTTGGCCGGGCTTTACGAGGATTGGATTCGGGACGATCCGTACACTTAGCCAAGCTTTGTTCCATTGTGCGCCCTATACAGAGTGTAACTAAAATGTATGTCAAAACTTTACGGGTATATTCTTGATCTGTGACGATGATGATGATGATGCTATTGATGATGATAGTAATAATAATAATAATAATAATAATAATAATAATAATAATAATAATAATAATAATATAATATAATATAATATAATTTAATAATGGTTATGTCTCGTGACCAGAATATTGTACGAAATGGAAATATAAAAATTGGAGATTTATCCTTCGAAGAGGTGGAAAAATTCAAATATCTTGGAGTAACAGTAACAACTATAAATGACACTCGGGAGTAAATTAAACGCAGAATAAATATGGGCTATGCACATTAATATTCGGTTGAGAAGCTTCTGTGATCTAGTCTGCTGTCAAAAAATCCGAAAGTTTGAATTTATAAAACATTTATGCTCGACCATGCCGAAATGTAGTAATTATACACCTGGTCCTTTAATGCATGTCATTAAAGTACACCTACTCATTAAAGTACAGGTGTTCAGCCAATGACAACTCAGCTTACAGGTGTTCAGCCAATGACAAGTCAGCTTTGTACCGTTATAAAACCGCAAGTATCGATTATTCTCGGATATGCAATCGAAAGAGAATTAGCGAAAAGTCACGGAGGCTGGAAATCCAATACTGTCGCAGAAGGTTATGTTCTGTTACTATAATAATTAGCGTTAATTATAAATAATATTCAAATAAATTCAATTTGTCATCTCGTTTTTTAATGTCGAATTCAATAATCAAGGTTAGCTGTATCAAGTTTAACGGGATTACATCAAGGTCAAAGACATTATTGTTCATCGGAAAAAATCAATACTTTCGCGTCTGCGCACATCTCACAATTCACGACCTAGAACAAGGTCACTTCCGATCTTGTCAGATACAAATAAAATGTATACATCTGAATTTTTCAAGTTAGAAATATAGTCGAGCATAAAAAGTCGTATGAAACTCGCCTATAATGGTAATTAAGAAGCTCGCATGAAAATTATGAAACGAGCGCAAGCGAGTTTCATAAACATCCAAACTCGCTTCTTAATTACTATCATTATAGGCTCGTTGCATAATGTACTATTATATTACCGGTTGTTCTGTATGGTTGTGAAACTTGGACTCTTACTTTGAGAGAGGAACAGAGATTAAGGGTGTTTGAGAATAAGGTTCTTAGGAAAAATATTTGGGGCTAAGAGGGATGAAGTTACAGGAGAATGGAGAAAGTTACACAACGCAGAACTTCACGTATTGTATTCTTCACCTGGCATAATTAGGAACATTAAATCCAGACGTTTGAGATGGAAAGGGCATGTAGCACGTATGGGCGAATCCAGAAACGCATATAGAGTGACAGTTGGAATTCCGGAGGGAAAAAGACCTTTGGGGAGGCCGAGACGTAGATGGGAGGATAATATTAAAATGGATTTGAGGGAGATGGGATATGATGATGGAGACTGAATTGGTCTTGCACAGGATAGGGAACGATGGCGGGCTTATGTGAGGGCGGCAATTTACCTTCGGGTTCCTTAAAAGCCATTTGTAAGTTAATAATAATAATAATAATAATAATAATAATAATAATAATAATAATAATGAAGGCGACATTAGAGAACATCCATTATCTTAACGAATATATTGGTCGCAGATCGCGTGTATCTGTATCTCACACGGGTGTGTTGCCACATTTTGAGTATTTGTGTAGACTACAGAGCGAAAGTAATATAACTAGGCCTGAGGAATATATGCCGTTATACACAGTGCGCTTCGTGCGCCTCTAACTTTGAGTACGTCTCAGAGTTGGGTGAGTTAAAGCAGTGTCTTTCGTTCGTTTGAACTCATGCTTATCACCACGGTAAGTTAGTCCTCAGCATTTGGGTGGTTGAAAGCCACTCCTTTCAGTTCGAAACACAACTACCTGCTAAATAAAAATTTAAAGACGTCATTTTATTTGTTAAAGAAAAAATTCACTATTTTAAAGATATTTTATTTTCTGTCTGTAGAAAATACACCTAATATAAAATTGATAAGCATCAGCCTTATTATTTCACTATGTTAATATGATGGTGTATTACATTTTTGTTTACATAATTTTTCATTTCATGTATTGTTGCAGTGAATTACAAGCCACATTTTCAAATTTTCAAAGGAGAATGATTACTAGTTGCTAGAAAACATAGCCTTACATCTAGAAAAACTTCGTTCCTCTTCTGCAGAAACAATGACGACATAGTTTATTTATTTTATACAAGCATTATCTATCTCAAAATCTGTATCATTATTATAAATTTCCTCATTTGAAATTGTCACAAATTTTGCATAGACCATGCATTTAATTACAAAATTCGTAATAGATTTTTATTTATTTTAATATATTTTATTGCTTCCTTCAATCTGCACAGTTAAATCACTTTAATTCTGTATAATATTTAATTAAGTACATCTGTAATGAAGATTTGGCAACTTTGCTGTAACCAGCTTGTTAATAGTATGAATATTATGTTATCTGCAGTGTCAAGTTTTACAGCAAAATCCCTGGTCACATATATAACAGATTGGCCATCCCCATGTTAAAACGGCAACATGTGGAAAAGAACAACCACCAGGATCGCCACCGTCGATTGAGAACGACCACTATACTTGCTTTTTTTTAAATATGGGACATGACAGGAGCTTTGCGATAGGAAAAACAATTGAATGTCACATAGCGTGATAGGCCTGTTGCTATGGTGACAACGGTTGAGTTGCCAAACTTATCATTCCCACGTGGCGAGTGCTTAATAGCTCTCTTGGCGACATTTATTGTGCACTCAGTGTTAGCATTGATACGTTTCGTGTTTGATTCTCTTTCGATTTTTATATTGTTTTCTTACATTTGCGTCAATTGTCAGTGAATCTTTTAACGTCAGCCATCTTAACGTCAATTGCTAGCTTCCATCAGCTGGCAGCGTGGTAGTCCATATTGGCAACATAGCACTGTAGTTCCAAGCTCGGCCGCTTAACTGTCAAGTCCCATCTTTAAAAAAAAAACAAGTATAGATGGAAGTACAGTTGCTCCATGCAATTCAAATAAGAATTATAACGTGACTTCTTACGCAGTAGCTAGATGGCAGCATAGTGAAATTGATAAAAGTTGTTGCCGTTAAAGCCTATAAGGCTAAGCATTCTGATACAATGTAATCTGGGGCAAAACTCAAGTTGAAACAATTTACAACGTCGTTAGAACTATTTTACTTCAAACTACTGCAGATAGATTAACGCAATATCGCCTAATTCTTGTTAATCGTTCTCTATAACAGGCAGTTATTTATCTCCTTACACTATTAATAAAACAGTACGCTTAATAAAAGAAGAGAATGAAGACGAAGATGCCGGAACACTAGCCCATGACATGCAATAATACGTTTCGTGACGACGTCTAGAATAACGTGAGATTCCTATGGAAGACAAGAACTTCTGGAACGACGCAGATGACACCGGAAGTGCAGCAGGTACTGCTCTCAGACTTCATTTCCTGTCTGCTTCAAAATACCGTTACGCATGCATGAATCCAACTGTAGTGGATCTAACACAAAACGTTACATTAAATAGTGTCAATGATTAACTAACAAACAAACAAACGTCGGCCTGGGTAGCGTAGTTGGTACAGCGTTAATTTTTCAACCGCACAATCTATTCAGAAACCGGATGATTTTAATTTCAATTTTTATTTAGTGTATCTTCTTCATTCACAAAATAAATCCACAGACGAGATTCGATTCTTCCTCTTTAAAAAAAAAGTTAATCCTTAATGAGAGGATATATAATTTTGAGATTAAAAATTAACTTTTCGTCCTGTAGAGGAATTTTAAAATGTTACATTTGCTCGGATGAAATTTCTGTACATTTATAGAACAAAACTAAAATTCTTTCAATCATTTATTATCATAATACAATAATACACATATTTACTTATGGCTTTTACAGAACCTGGAGGTTCATTGCCGCCTTCACGTAAGCCCGCCATGGGTCTCTATCCTGTGCAAGATTAATCCAGTCTCTATCGTCATATCCCACCTCCCTCAAATCCATTTTAATATTTTCCTCCCACCTACGACTCGGCCTCCCTAAAGAACTTTTTCCTCCGGCCTCCCAACTAACACTCTATATGCATTTCTGGATTCGCCCTGCCTATCGCAAACCTCTGTATTTAATGCTCCTAATTATGTCAGGTGAAGAATAAAATCCATGCAGTTCTGCGACGTGTAACTTTCTCCATTCTCCTGTAACTTCATCCCTCTTAGCCACAAATATTTTCCTAGGAACCTTATTCTCAAATACCCTTAACTTCTGTTCCTCTCTCAAAGTGGGAGTCCAAGTTTCACAACCATAAAGAACAACCGGTAATATAACTGTTTTATAAATTCTAACTTTCAGATTTTTTGAGAGCTGACTGGATGATAAAAGCTTCTCAACCGAATAATAACAGGCATTTTCCATATTTATTCTGCATTTAATTTCCTCCTGACTATAATTTGTATTGAATTTTTTCACCTCTTCAAAGGATAGCTACATTTCCAATTTTTATATTTCCATTTCGTACAATATTCTGGTCACGAGACATAATCATATACTTTGTCTTTTCGCGATTTACTTCCAAACCTATTGCTTTACTTGTTGCAAGTAAAATTTCCGTGTTTTCCTAATAGTTTGTGGATTTTCTCCTAACATATTCACGTCATCCGCATAAACAAGGAGCTGATGTAACCCGCTCAATCCAAATCCTCTCTGTTATCCTCGATTTTCCTAATGGCATATTCTAGAGCGAAGTTAAAAAGTAAAGGTGGTAGTGCATCTCCTTGCTTTAGTCGCAGTGAATTGGAAAAGCATCTGACAGAAACTGGCTTATACGTACTTTGATGTACATTATAATTAATCGAACTAGTTTCTTGGGAATACAAAATTCAGTAAGTATATTATATAAAACTTCTATCTTAACCGAGTCATATGCCTTTTTGAAATCTATGAATAACTGATGTACTGTACCCTTATACTCCCATTTTTCTCCAATATCTGTCGAATACAAAAAATCTTATCAATAGTCGATATATTACGCCTAAAACCACTTTGATGATCCCCAATAATTTCATCTACATACGAAGTTAATCTTCTCAAAAGAATATTGGACATAATTTTATACCACGTCAGCAAAAGTGATATTCCTCGAAAGTTATTACAGTTAGTCTTGTCCCCTTTTTTTAAAGATAGGTACAATTATGATCTCCTTCCATTATTCCGGTACAATTTACTTTTCCCAAATAGCAAGTACAAGCTTATAAATTTCGTTAGATATTGCGCTTCCACCCTTTTTATTAATTCTGCTGAAATTTGATCGATACCTGGAGACATAATTTTTCAGCTTTTCTATCGCAATTTCGACTTCAGAAAGTGTGGGTTCGAGTATAAATGGCTCAGAAGTTTGTATTTGAATTTCGTCCGATCATTTCTATTTAGCGTATGTACATATGTCATAAAATACTGCTCTGTTAAACTGACTGAGCATATTGGAAATTAATTTAATGGCTTTCCCAAAACATGCAATTAAATATTTCTTGTAAAATAATTTTTTTTGGGCGTTTTGAGCCAGACTTCGCAAGCCAACATCAGCCAACCACACTGATAACCTAGTGGTACATCTAAAAGAAAGCTTTAATTTTACACAGCAAATCTGACGGTAAGTTTAAGGGACTGGTTTCATTTTTCACAGCAGAGACACGATATAACCTCAAATTACTTTGTATTTATGTATTTTGAGATGATATTCAAAAGCTAAAACTGAAATTTAACATTCCTTTGCATTTATTTAGCATATTCAGTTCACTACATTATGCAAATTTTTGATGAGTAAAACATATCAGTCTAAAATTATACAAAATATTTCTGGAGTCCGCCAGTGTGAAATAAGAGATTCAAGGGGTCCTCAACTGTAGAAAGGGTAGGAACCACTGGAGTAAGTGATTCTTATATCATCGAGTATGCAAACCAAAAATTGATCTAAAAAATCTGATCGGGAACTGGAATGGATAAGGTACTATGAATGTCTTAATGCAGTCGTGGCGAAAATGTGATCGTGCGCCGTGCCACTGTGTAACCTGCAACGTGCATAGCACCCGAAGGAGAAGTGAAGCAACTGTCTGACTTACAACGGATTTTCATTTTCCTTACGTCAAGCACTTAAATATAATTTTATACAGTACAAGGTTACAAACTAATGTTTAGTACGTGTAACGAAGAAAGAAATGAATAAGAAAACATAGGACACATTATCACAACCTAAAATTAACTGTCTTCAGAATGTCTCTGCGACAGAGTTTCAAAATCAGGAATTATGTCACTTACTGCAAGTCGTAGTTGATCAAGAAGGTATTTCTCTGTAAGTCGTCATCTAAATTTGGTTTTTACTATTTTCATTGTTGAAAATAATTTTTCACAAACGTAAGTTGTAGCGAACATGGCTTCACGCGAAGAACGAATCTTCGAATATTTATTTTTTTGGCAAAGATTTGAAAAGTTCAACATTTCTCAAGTCCTTACATCTAGCTTTCATTTAACATCATATTGTAAATCTGTGCGTTCAAATTGAAGATGTAACCGCATTAGTCGTACATCTGCTGAAAAAGGATCGACGTACAGATAATAATAATAATAATAATAATAATAATAATAATAATAATAATAATAATAATAACACAACGTTTTAATGTTTCATGAGTGACGTGTAGTATAGTGCAGTTTTATGTTATACAACATTTTTTTTTTGTAATACTTGTGAACAAATCATACATTTAATATTCTCATCATATTGTCAGCAAAAAAAAAAAAAAAAAAAAAAAAAAAAAAAAAAAAAAAAAAAAAAAAAAAAAAGCGTACTTCCATCCTACTTGAAACTTTAGTTTTTGTAGAGGTACATGGTTTCGAGAGAGACATTGCGACGATACGCCACTCGCAGGTCAGAGACAAATACAAACGGAACGGAGTTTGACTCCAGTGAGTGAGAGGGTGGGAGTTGTGGGAAGTAGGAAGCAAGAGAAATGCATAGCTATCATTGCGAGCCACAATGTGCTCGCGAGTCACATTTTCGCCACGGGTGTCTTAATGGTGTGAAGAACATTACAGGAACTATAGTCCCGTCGCTCTAATTTCCGGCAGCCAATCACGTTGCAGGTCGGCTACATTTAAACGTGTGCGTCTTGTGATTCGCTGATGAAGATGTAAAGCATTTCCTACGGCTGGATAAATACTTAATATATAATCGCCCGCCATTTTCGCTCTTTAGTTGGTGTTGGCAGAAAGCACACGAGGACGTTATTTGCCGCTCAATTATTTGCTGAATTACAGTGCGTTTGATTTATTATCATAGGAGCTACGACATGATAATGTTTAACGGTTTAGCAAATAGATCCCTCGTCTGGTAGCTCGGCAACGAAAGAACAAAAATGGCGAACGATACTACCTACCTAGACTTTATAGAGCCTTCACTTCCTAAGACATAAGCAAAGAGGAGGAGTCACGCCGGGAATAACAGCGTCGCGACTATAATATAAAATTATCGTTAAATTGCTTAAGCGGACACTCAACTATATTTTGGAACTTTTTTCCTATTTGACCAATCTTTTTCAAATTTGGAAAGTAACATGCAAAATCTCAGCACATTAGATCCAATACTTTTAAAAATAAAATTTTTAATCAATCATTAATTGAATAATTTCGAGGGAAAAATTGTTCCGGAGCCGGGTATCGAACCCGGGACCTTTGGTTTGACGTACCAACGCTCTACCACTGAGCTACTCGGGAACTCTAACCGACACCGATCCAATTTTTCCCTCTATATCCACAGACCTCAAAGTGGGCTGACAACCGTCAAGCAACCAACTTCGAGTGCACACTAACTCCGTGTGACTTAAATTGTGGTTTTCTGTTAACGAACAGTGACTTTACAGGGAGTTATACCTGAAAATCTTGATTTGCATAATACACGTCACTGTTCGTTAACAGAAAACCACAATTTAAGTCACACGGAGTTAGTGTGCACTCGAAGTTGGTTGCTTGACGGTTGTCAGCCCACTTTGAGGTCTGTGGATATAGAGGGAAAAATTGGATCGGTGTCGGTTAGAGTTCCCGAGTAGCTCAGTGGTAGAGCGTTGGTACGTCAAACCAAAGGTCCCGGGTTCGATACCCGGCTCCGGAACAATTTTTCCCTCGAAATTATTCAAATCAACCTTACAGGGAGTTATACCTGAAAATCTTGATTTGAATCATTAATTGAAATATCACTTTTAATTATCATTTTTTATTTTTTGGCTTTGTGCATTTGACTGTGACTTCTCAATGAATAGGGGAAGAATTCTGCATATTGATTTAGTTCTGTCTCGTAAATTAGTGTAGAAATTTTAATTTTTCATTTCTATGACACTTTTTCTCCAATTTTTAAGTTGAGTGTCCACTTAAGAATATGTAAATTAGGAAAGTCGCGCGCATTTACTTGAATGAAACACGTTTCAAGGGCTCTGAAAAACATTTTTGAACATGTGAGGTATGCGGACAGTAAGAGAGGTCTAATTAGTCGCTGATATAGAAGAATCAAAACTATTCCCTGAAAAGAAGCTGGCACTGTGGTTGAATACCATATCGGCCTACTTGGTACATTATCCTTAACGACATCAAAACAAGAGATAATTAATTGAAACCTAATATAAGACATTCATTCATAACATCATTCCAACGGAAAGAGAAAGCGTGAACTATTTCATCGGAATAAACTTGAGCAGACTCTGATGAAGGACCAGTTATTATGCGCATATATGCTATGCAACTTTTTCCTCTGCCCGCCCCTTCTCTTGTGACAGTACCTTTCTCATAAAGATCAATGGAGATTGCAGTACCGTGATTCCGTGCTAACGGCGATGTTTTAGCAACAAAAAGGGAAAATGGAATAAGGGATGAGGGGAAAATACGGAAACCGAACAGGCGGAAAGTAAACAAAAAGAGAACAAAACGTAGAGGTTGCGCTTCGCGTGTGTCAGGATAGGAAGTGCACAGATATATATAAGACGGTAGAGCGTGTGGGGCAGTTATTCTCTCAGCGATTCCACCGGGGAAAGCTCTCACAAACAGATAGAGATGAGTCAGGTAAGCTGAACTAGCCTTGTTCTTCCACGATTTTACATCGATTCGCGTTTACTAATCATGAGCGTCAATCAATCAAGGCTCGTTCACAATAAACCGGGAACAAAAACGACAATGGGAACGGAATAATGTTAAAATAAATGTATTTAAATGTGAGCCTTGAGAACTAACTATTGTGAATGCTCACATTTAAATACATTTATTTTAACATTATTTCCGTTCTCGTTCTCGTTGCCGTTCACGGTTTATTGTGAACTAGCCTTCACTTTGTCCGCCCGTTTCTTAGCGCATCAAAATTCCTCTCGTGTTTGAACGTGTGTTCTGCTGTGAACTACTTTATTTGGGTTTACTGTGAACATGCAAGAAAATTCAATTCGATTTGAAAAACTAGACTATTATTATCACACATCCACCTTGTAAAAATTATTATATTGCTCAGTGGTAGAGCATTTTTTGAATTGATATTTATTATATAATAGATCACAGACAAAGTACATACAAGTAAATCAATTTAACTCTTACATTACACACTTTACAACAATTTTACACAAAGATATAGTATTATTTAAATACAATTTCTACAGTTTACATATTTACAAAATTTGTTTTATCTTGCACTTGCTTTTAGTTTTGTACAAGACTCAACTCGTTCTAGAATGTAGATACAATCAGTATTTGTTCACCTTCCTAAGTTGTACTTCCCTCTTCAATCTGCAATGTGCAGCTAGCATATCTAAATCATCTCTTATTTTAGTTTCTTCCATACCTCTTTCCTTACAGAAATATTTATACAATTCATACAAGCTCTCTCTCGTTGGTAAGCCAGTGGTAGAGCATTGCAATGGAGATCGAGAAGTCTCTGGTTCAAGTCCGGGTGCCTCCTAATTTCCTATAATTTCATTTAATTTCAAATTGTTTCATATAGTAATCAATAAAAATAACTCTTGAAGCAGTTTTCTCAAATTTTGTACTTGATTAATTAAATATATAATAATTTATTTCAATAATAATTTTATTTGAAAGATAGTAATAGTACACTTTTGGTTGGCACTCCCGATGAAGCAAAAGAAACATCCTTAGTCCAAAAGATAGTCCTTAGAAGTAGGCCTGCGATTGTTTCACACGTTTTATTGATCGATTGAGATTCCTAACGTGTGGACTTAGAACAAAAAGCAGGTAAGTGACATTATTAAAAAAATGAGGTAAGTGCGTGTTGTGATAGCCCAAAAGGATGTTTCTTTGGGATAAAATCAGGTAAGTGATCACACTGTGCAGTGCTGCTATATGGGCATCATTTCACCAAACTAGTGTATAATATTTCACTGCATGTAGAACTTTAACTGTAATTTCCTCAAAACTAGATTTCCGTCACTTACCTGCTTTTTATTCTAAGCCCCTCAATTGACATTCGACGCAAACGATAGAAAGTCAGTGTTCATAATATTTTTTGCACTAGTTTCAAAAGTGATTTTCCCCGCTAATATATAGTCAAATATTACACACTTTGCGTTAAACATCTGATTTTCGGAATGGCTATCTAATTTTTTTTTTCGAGTTCAGTCCTTGAATTTCGATATGTAATAATAATAATAATAATAATAATAATAATAATAATAATAATAATAATAATAATGCTAATAATAATAACAATAATAATAGTGAAATTTAAACGTATCATGAAAATTTTGAGTTAATTAAATCTAAATTGTTTAAGCCATCTTATAAATGATTTAGACACGTTAAATTGTTTAAACACTTCGTTTGTTTAGGTTCCTTGTAAATTACTTTAAAATCTTGTACTTTTTGGGCATCTGGTAAACTTTTTTCGCGTGTTGGAAGTACTGTATGCTTATTTATTATTTGTACTTTTAAACTGCAGAGCCTATGTACCTTTAAAACTGCAAACAGATAACTGTTGAGAGAATTTGAGCGTTTGCATCGTTGGAAATAATATATAGTGATAGATTTATTGATATTAGTTCACAAAAGTACAAACTTAATAATTAAAAAAAAATCTATATACAAAAGTAGTTATGCATAATAAATATACAATTTCCTAAACTGATTAATTTATCGCAAATCTCAGTAATTAATTGTTCGAACTTGCACTTACGTATAGTTTTAGTGCATGTTTAAACCAAGCATGATAACTATTAAAACTTTAAAACCTATTTATCTACTCCTTTTAACAATTTTCTACCATGAACATTTTTAAATTAATTCTTCTTCTTTCTTTTTTTTTACTTTAAACATCTAAATTTATTCTATAACTTTCATTATTTTGTAAATAATATATACAGGGAAGTCTAACGTTGCGGAGCTACGTATTGTTTCCTTAACCCTTAAGCCTTGGTTTTTCTGAACCGACGCATGCGACGTGCGGGGTCTGCGCATCTCGCAGCTATAAAAACCACTCACTATCTCTCGTTTAGTCCGGATTTGTGCGAGGCGGGCCTCGCATCTCGCACGTCGCATACATCGGTTCAGAAAAACCAAGGCTTTAACTAGCCGCGCGGGGAGTTGTCAACACTCCAGTCACATATACGGAGCTGTTAACTACATATCGAGTAAAACTGTACCACTGAAACTTCCAGTACCTTTCTTAGAATTGGTATGGCAACAATAACCGTAAATATGTTTGAAATCGGAATTCTCATACTCTAGATAATAACGGTTTAAGGGCCGATTGTATAAACCATTTAATCTTAGATCAGAGGTTAAATTGATCCTCGTTCTAGCTGAACTTGGAATTTTCTGTTGTATAAAGTCTAATCTGAGATTAATTTGTCTTAAACTAAAGTCAACTTTGACTGAAGAAATTTCTCCGATTAAGTTAGATGATCCAAGTTCACTTATTTCTTTTCTGTTTGAAATATACGAGTGGCAGATTGTGCAAAAAGAATAACCATTATTATTAATATTAATAGATGTGGTAGGTACATTTATATATATTTTTAAACGAAAATGGTCGTTTTATAAAGCTTTATTGTGTTTAGCAGTATCAAACACCATAACATAACAATTTGGAGAACGGTCAACCTTCTTATTGTCCGCCATTATTCACAATGCACAAAATAAACCAGTGTCTCCAACAGAGTGTAGGAAATTCGCCAAAAAGTAGCTAGAAAGTCGCTAGATTTCTCGTTATCAACAAAGAAAGATTAAATTTTGTCACTATGGGGTGCTAAAAAGGTCGCTAAATCCCTATTTAAGCAATATAAAAGTTAAAAGAAATTGTCGTTGAAAAAGAGTTAAAGTCTCTAAATTGGCAACGCTGAAGAAACCTGTACAACATGGCCCGCGCATTACATACTGCACCTGTTTATGCGATGTTGCCAAATCCTTTTCCCGTGAACTTGGATTGCATTTGAACCAAGGTAATTTGATCGCAGAAGAGTTTTATACAATAGAAGAAGTGTCTGAACTCAGTTCACTTTCCGATCTTCGATCAAAGTTGATCTTTAATCAGGGAGTTTTATACAATTGGGCCTTTGGTGTGGAGTGACGAAGTGTTACAACAATGCTCCTATTGTAAATAGTGACAGTGACTAAGCTGACCATATTTGTGTAACAAATAATAGCTAACAACGGATGTTAGGTAGTAACTGTGCGCACAGAAAAAACAAGAAAGTGGTCTGGAAAGGAAAATACAACGTTAATTATGATTAGAAGTGAACAGACATTCGAATATTACATGTGAACCTATATTGAAATAAATATTACTATTACTTACATTAATTATAACATTGTGATAGGCGTTAAAGTATTTCATATAGTTGTATAAATAAAAAAGAGTGATATTTTCATTATCCTCCTGAGTCTTGAGACATTTTTGTTTTATTTTTAAAGTTCAATATAATTCTACATTAAAAAAGAAGTCACTGAAATGAGGAAAAATGCTGAAAAAATTCTGCAGGTTACAGCACAAATGTAGGCATATTATACTACACTTCGGGTCTCTGCACATATTACATCTTGTATCACAATTTTTTTACCCTTAAAATATAACGTTTACTGTGTGTTTACTTCAAAAGCATGTCCTACGGTGCCTTGGCGTTGAGTTGCTGCCGCCATTTTCATTTACAAATAGTTTAAACACGCATTGCAATGATCGAATCGATCTTCTTATGTTTCGTGTAAGTCCCAAGAGATATCAGGAGCTTGACAAGTACTGAAAATATGTGATCGATAACGATTCCGCCTAGTGGAAAATTTGAAACTAAATGCATGTATGAAGTGTAGTATACTATATGACCCAGGAGGTTATTCACTATAAAAAAAACCGTAAGAAACCATTATATTTGACGTGTCGGCAATACACCGCGCGACTCTTAATGTTACAAAGTTAGGCGCGACTGCTTAAGGGTTATTATAGGTAAGTAGGAAACTGGGAACCCATCTGTTATGAGAAATGTACAAAAGATCGACCGACTTAGATTCAAAAGACAGGCCCCTCTTTCTTTGTCTGCCGTAAAGATGAAGGTGATACATGGAATCTTGATGTTGAATGCTTCTCTAACTATGACAAGACAATAAAGAATCCCACACTTTGTTGATGTGAAAATTTCATATCTGATTTAACGTTGAGATAATTGTAATTTTAATTACAAACTACAGAGGCTGTTCAGAGATATGATTTTAATTAGAAGAATCTAGTCATCGTAGGTTTCAAACTGCAGACATTATTCACTAATGTATGCAATTTTGAGCAATGTGTATCATGATCGAAGTTGCAACGGAAGTTTTAGAAAAAAAAAAACATGTTTCATATCCTCCGTATCATTAAAAACTTTTACAAGATCTTCTTGTTGTAAAAAAAATCTGCTAGCTTTAAAGTTTGTGTTAATAATAATTACTTCAATATATAGTGAAATTACAAGTAACGTGTCTTCAACAAGAGTTTACAGTTATTAGTACCATGGTAACACACCCATCAGGGATTCATTGAAACTTGCAGTCATAAATTAGAACTTGGCTATTATCTAAGAGTGCCCCTTGTTTATACTCAGCTAATGCACACAAATCGCGCTCAATAAGTGCAAATACTACACTAGTAAATTAACCGTATTATTTAATGAATGGAGAAAGTGAAGTGTGTACGGGATAAGTTACATAAAGCGATCATAACATCGAGCTGGCCTAATAGAAATAGAAGCAAATTGGTAAAAGTTATAAACTGCACTAGTAAAAGTATGTAGAACGGTGAAAGTGACAAATACATATCGCGGAATGTTTCAGTAGGTCCGTGTGTAAGTTAGACAGTTGATATCATTATGTCTAGAAAACTAAACGCAACAAAAATGGGAAATGAACTTACGTAAGAGCGCAGCCTTGGTGGTGATTCAGATATATTGTCCATCAGTATCTACAAGTCAATTCATTAGGAAATGACGTACATTAAATATAATAATTAAAGGGTTCAGAGGCATAGTGGGCCAAGTGCCATTTACTAAAAACGGAGAAAGCGAGGGTTAAAGTTAAACGAATACAATAGTTTAATGAAGATTGTCATATAATTTAGTTTTGATGTCCATACTTTATATTACTTGCTGTATGTTTCATTGAATTACGGTAATCTCTTAATTTTAACCTTTGTTTTCTAGCTTTTAATATATGGCGCTTGGCCCACTATGGCTCTGAATCCTTCAATTTTTAGTAAAAACGTTTGGCCTTGATGTAAAAGCAGACGCAGACAATGAAATCCCTTCCAAAAATCGCCAAAACTATTTTCCTAGTTAGAAATTGTATAATATTATAATAGAAACATCCAAGACGGATTGCTTTATATCGATAGAAAAGCGTTCATCTAAGAGATATTAATAATTATCTGCAATCTATATAAGGTGTAAGCGAAATAATCCTGCAGACTTTCAGAGCGAAAAGCTCATGTTGTATGTAACAACAAAGCGTAAAGTCTCTCGAAAGAATTTTTTTTTTAAGTGTTTAACACCCTCTTATTCGGTAACTATTTCGATTATAGGATCGTGATTTTTATCCAATCGATAGAAAATCTAATAAAGAATCATTTATCCCTCTGGCGTATTTCAATAGCGCGGATGGTTTTCGTGTAAATTTAATTTAAAAACCACTAATTTCAAGACAATGAACGATGCACCCAGATTGCAGCGTAGGCAGAGAGAGAATTGGGAGATAGTTCACTTAGGGAGACATACCTGAGTTCGTTGACACCTTACGTCTGTATTACGAGAAGAAAGAGCAGTGTGTTAGTTGCGATGTTGCCAGTCTGCTGAAACTTACAAATTAATTTTCTAATTAGCTGTGCCTTTAATCACAGAACGTACTTATGGATTTTCTATTTATTTAAGTGTACCCTATCGCCCCTTTCAATCTGCAGGATTATTTCCCTTCCACTCTGCATATGGAGTGCACAATGTACCAATGAGTGTTATACGTGCATAGTTCCTTTTCAGCTCTGGCCTTGAAAAACCAAGCCAAATTACTTTTTATTTCCTATGATCATAGTACACTATATTTTTTGTCTACTGTACGTCGGGAATGTGCATTATCAGGTACAGCTACATGATACAAACTTGTATTGTAACTCAGTAGCAGGTGAAGCCTAGCAGCAGATGAACTATTGATCTTTATGCGTATACCTTATTTATATTAGTCACACCTGCTTATCACGGTATTCTAATGAATCACAAGATCTAAGAGGACTGAAATATAGGTCTCGCAAGCAGGGATTACCGACGACAGGAATTCGAACGAAACAATTCGATAAGGAAGAGCCGGCGACAGGAAAGGTCACGAGATAACTTAAATGATATTCAAGAGTACAGTCGGAAGACAAACGACACCGATAGAATCAGTCTTGCATTGTGATAGTTACATTACGGTTTTAGTTTCAGTTCCACTGCATGTGAATATCTGTCTTGTTCCAAGTACGTTTATTTTATTATGTAGTGATGGAGCGTTCCCCTCGCAGAGTATCATTATTTTATTCGTAAACATAATGTTGCGCGTTTAATTCGCTTCGAATTTTTCTCTTGCTACGCTCTTCATTTCCACAGGCGATGTCCCCATCTATTCATCTTCTTGGAAGAGTCAGTACTTCCATCGGCCCGTATCTCTCGCTCCCTCGTGTCTACATATACACACGTCAAAACAGACAGTAGCCACCACTGTTTTTCGGTAATCGTTAGTTGCGCGAGCTATAATAGTACACTTGTATGCAGAAACAAATTCATAAAGCAATTTTTATTTAAAAAGACCGGTAACAATATTCTTATAATTTCTTGCGAGTTTTACATATTTTTTCTTATTATAAACAGTAACTTCCGAGTTTGAAAAAGAAAATAGTGAACAAATAAAATAGGTAATTTACTGTTTCCGCAATCCCTACAACAGGCCTATATTGTTTACTTCGAATTTTATACAGTAATGCCACATCTTGTATTGCACAGCATATGAAAGTATTACTTACCGCCAAATGTACAACATATGATTAAGTAGAAATTATGGCATTTGGAGTTTACGCACCAGAGATTAGAAACATAATTAACGTGAAGAACGTCTCATCTTGTTTTCTTATAATTTACACGTCTGACAACAATATAAATTCACTTATATTAAAGTGGTAACTTCCGTGTCTGAATCACATTTTACAGTGGGAGAACTGCTGAATCAGATCCATCATAAAGCAGGGAAAGTAGTAAAATCGCGGCAAACATATCCCTCTAATGGCTTTGTCGGTCACAGTCACTTCACACGCAGTAAGATCGCTTATATCTGAGAGTGTCTTGTAATTGCGCTCAAGTGTTGAATTCCATGTAACATCTGCTGCTTGAGACAAAGTACCTCAGCCATAGGCCTACTTTTTTTCTCATTTAAGTGTCTTTGCTGATTCGTGCGTTGAGAACAATTACAGAAAATGTCCATGAGGGTATATTTCACCCTCAACTTTCATTACTTTCACCAAATGGGTACATGATATTTCGTAGACTTTTTTGTGTTATACTTTTCTAATTCCGAGGGACGGTAACACTTCTAGAAATTCAGTCAAGATTCAAGTACATTTTTACTATTTTCAAACTATATATTGAAAATAAAACGATTCTTGTTAACTTTTATTATCAGAATCAATTTAGAAAAAATGCTTCACTCTGGTTATTTTTTAACCCCTTCAGACCTGATGTACATTATACTATACATTTTTTCTCTTATTTTCTTAAATGTCTTCTATACTTTCAAATATTTTGAAAAATTCAATGTGATAGAAATGGGAAGTATTATTTTTGAAACATTTCTATACCTGAATTAAAAATAAATTTTTAAATTGTGGGGCCCCACGGGTCAAAATTTCTCCCAAATTTTGATTTGCTGTGAAGACTTGATTTGGGATTTTTGGATTCCCAGAATCATTATGTCACCAGTTTCTTTTTTTTTTTTTTTTTTTTTAATTTTAATATAAATTTGGGACTGAAGGGGTTAAAATGATTATTCAACAACTTTATTAAGAAACGTCTCCATAAGCTACAAACAGGAAGACATGTCAGAAACTACTTATTTGGTAAGAGTAGTGCTGAAAACATATATTTTTGTGAAAATATTAATATTGATTTATCGTAGAGTACAAAAGTTTATATTTATACTCCTTAATGGAACTGGGTAGTAATTTGAGGCGAAAACTCCAATTTTTTTATTTTCTGTGTCAGAAAAGTACAAATATATATATATAGTGGTAGATAAGCCCTTTAAATGATCTCTTTAAAATGGCAGCATATGTTATTCATACATACTTCCTTAAAAAGTTTTCCGTAAATTGAGATTTTTGAAACATAAGTTTTCTCTGAATATACTGAATCTATTTATATGATTTTTTTACAGTAATTTCTGCAGCCTAAGTTTCACAAAGTAGACCTACAGATTTATGACTATCACATGTATAACATAAGTAAAAACGTATATATTTTGGAAAATGGCAAACATTTTGTCAATAAATAATTTCTATTCTATTTCACTAACGGTGAAATGTTTAACTAATGATTACTTTATAATTTACAACACACATTACTCGATAACTTAGAGAAATACAAGTAATATGAGTAAAAATTGGAGAAAATTATGTGCGCTTACAATTTGAGAAACATTTACCACAGTAGGAAAACAAGTTATCAGTTAGGATCTCTTTTTTGTACTTGCATGAGAAACTAATTTTTTGTATTTTATATCACTGAATTCAGAATGATTCATTCTATAACCATATCAATTAAAAAGCTAGAAATATTGTACTGAGATGCTTTAATCGTATAAGAATCACTATCCAGTCTCCTTAAAGGATAGTTAAAAAAATTAGAAGAAAACACTTCCGACCCACAGTTACTTCATAAAATATTTCTGTTTTGATCCCACCTATCAGCTCAAAAAAGTTTGCAACAGTAATTTTTTACGCACTTTGTGTATATTATTCAGATATTGTAGCGATAAAGTACTTTTCTTCAAATTTGAAACTATTTGTTATGTATTAATCTCTGTAACAATTATTTAAATTATTTGATTCTCGACCAACAATCTGTGTGTTGCAGATCGTTGCAGCTCTGGTCTTGCTGGCAGCATGCGCCTACGCAGTCCCCATCCAGGTGCACGAAGATGTGCATTACTCGGCTCCCCAACACCACGAGCAGGTGGTGCAGTACGTGCCACAGGTGCAGTACAGCCATGAGCCTCAGCAACATCATGAAGAGCATGAGGTCGAAGTTCACCACCACGTGAGTTGACAATATAGGCTATTAATTATTCTTCTAGATCCAGACAGAAAGCGGCGTATTTAAAAACATTTAACTCATCTTTTGAACTGCGGATACTATTCCGGGGTGAGAGTATTACAAGACAAGAAAAAGTTAAAAAGAAATTGAGGATGACACTGTAAACCGAAAATTTCTGAAGATATTATGTAGACTTATTATTCCAAGGCACTTTCTCGGATACGATCTTCCAAGAAGACGTAATGGAACCATCAGCTGAGTCATGGCTATGCTGTGATATATTGGAAATTTCTAGTACAACAACTTCATTACAGTTTGCCAGACTCTGAATAGTTTATGACGAACTAAGTGATGATCACTTCTCGGTGCTAGCGACATCTATGAGCCATACTCGTGGAATCGGGGCAGATATCTGCAAGTTAGGGGCCAGCCATTGAACATTAAACAGTGTATAAGATTAAAGATAATCATAATATTCAACGAGGTACGAGAAGATCGGATTCTTGAACCGTAGTGTACAGAACGACTTCGAAGTCGTGACATCCTGTACCACGACAGAGCATCATACTATATACAGGAACAAATAGTGGAGTTTTTAGTCACTTCGGATGTGAAATTAATTACTCATCCGCCCTACAGTCCAAATCTGGCACCATGCGAGCTGGTATCTGAAATGCCTGTATAAAAGTTTGTACAATGCTGTGATATGTGGTTCCACCGAATGTAAAAGTGTATAAGATTTAATGGGAAATACTTCGAGAATCAGTAACGTTGAAAGGATAAATAATTTGTTGCTCTAGATAGAAAAGTTTAGTGTAACCACAGTATACAAGCGTATCGTTGAGAGCATAAGTACT
Source organism: Periplaneta americana (assembly GCF_040183065.1). Taxonomy (NCBI): domain Eukaryota; kingdom Metazoa; phylum Arthropoda; class Insecta; order Blattodea; family Blattidae; genus Periplaneta; species Periplaneta americana. The sequence goes on along the minus strand of NC_091132.1, from coordinate 44,857,954 downwards.
TACGGAGGTGAAGTATACGATATGAATAAAAGAAGAAAAGACAGAATGATAACAAAAGATATGGAAGGTTTTAGGGGGTGATTTGATTATGACATTTCTTAGGTGAATGTTGGTAACAAATTAATACCTATTAAATTACATTCAAGATTTATAGGTTCTATATTATTTATACCTTACACCTTTTCTTGGAGAAGATGCTGTGGCATAACAAGATTAGATGGGTGTCAAATAAGTAACATAAAAGGAAGGTTACACACCACTGAAGTGAAAAGATTGAAATAGTATGAGCATATGGAAAGAAAGTCCGAGAAGAGATTACAAAAATAATGTATGGAACTAAACTCCCTAACGACTATATTTCTACGTTTATGACACGGTGCCAAGAGAAAAAATTCCACACGTATTTTGTAAAACTTTAACGATTACAACAATAGGATATTATTTTATCGTTTTGTTAGTCTGAGGACAAAGACAGATTCAGTCTTCGAAATATTTTGATTTTCTTTCCGTCACTAAACTTGGAAGAAGTTCAAGCTACATCTCGTTTGAACAATTCATCATTGATATTCATACATTTATATTAATGTTTGTTGTTTTTTCGTGAATTAAAAATTGTATCTGATATTCTGTCAAAGACTCGCAATTTCGTAAATACAATTAAGAGAACTTGATGCAGATTGGATTTATGATACAAAAAGTGAAGAATTTTCTGAAATTCATTACATCCTTTTGACTTTGAAGGTATGTTTTAATTCTAATACAAACTTTATAATGACAAAAATATCACTAATATTACGATGACTCAGAACCAGAGTGTTCTAGGTCCATTTTACTATTTTTTTTTTCAGGAAAGCTATTTTAAGCTCCTGATATTCAAAGTTTCATGAAACAATTTGGAAAACGCTTCATAGCAACCATATGGAGAAGAATATGTACAATTTTGTTCGATTCATATATGCAGACAAGAACTGAAACACAATGAAACACAGATTTTTTTCTCATAAAAAGTTGGACTTAGAACAGTCTGGTTCCCAGCCATTGCTTAATCGAACTTCTACAGCGTTTATGCAGATTTTAATGCATAAAAATGTTAGCTACTACAGCAATGGGCATAATTGATCGTAACATTTACTGACAAAAATAAGAAAAAGAGATGGTACAAACATAATGGGGAATTTACACTCTTAAGAAGATTTTAATCGTTTATATGGGAGAATACATAAAATATTTTTAGGCGAGGAATACAAAAATGGAGGAGGTGAGATTCAAGCAGATTTATAGCAAGGAAAACAACAGCTGACCATGTATTTATAGTCAAACAGTTAAAAGAAAAATATGAATACATTAGGGCGATAAATTCAAATCGTTTTCGTTGATATGGAAAAAGCTTGTACTGTTTAATAAATTATGGGGAATTACTGAAGGATATAAAACTTAATGACACAATTATTGCTGCAATAAGGAATTTCTACAATGGTGCTATATCGAAAGTAAAAATGGGAAAATTATTTGAATGATATTTTGGTTGCGTTAAAGATGTAGGGTATCTTCCACTTTATTTTATATATCTCCCTATTTTTTTACAGAAATCATTAGAAATATGGAAGAAAATATATTTTAAAATAGTAGTACCCAGTGGAGAAGAAACCACGCACAAAGAATTGTATGCGGTATATCAAGTACTAATAGAACAATAGGAAGATGAAGAATATATGATCAGAAATTTGACAAACTAATATGGCAAGTGGAGATTGAAAATAGATTTAAAAAATTTATAAAACGTGGTGAAAATACTACAGATTTAATTTTCCAAGATGGAAAAAGCCTCATTAAAGACGCAATTATTTTCAACATTTTTAAGTATTGAAATTAATCATGAATCTAGTCAAAATGATATTAAACATAGGAAAAATAAACATACGTTGGGATCGGCAACAGCATTGTTAATTGGGATATTACGGGATAAAAATTGTATTTACAGACAAAATATGCATATAACTCGAAGTGCAGTGACATATGGAAAATAAAACAAAATTATCTGACAAAATTGATATAAATGGAAATTGAATTTTTTTTTTTGGACGTTCAGCCAGATATACTAGACGAGAAAGTATGAAAAATGGCGTAACTAGACAAAAATGGATATGGAAAATTCAATATGGACAATTGGAATGGTATGGACAGGTAAAACGGGTGGGAAATATCATATGGAAGAAGATGAAAAGGAGTTCTCGAAATACATGGATAAGGAAGTCAAAAGCAAAGCGTGAAAAGGGATTACAAGAACTAGAAGAAATAAAAAGAAAAGAAAAGTTTATATTATGGACATAAGAAGATGCTGCTATTTCATTAAAAGTCTGTGTAATAATAAATGTAATATTCCTCAAATATTATTACTTCTGAGAACAAGTTGCTTCCTACTGACACACTGGTAAATGTGACAAAAATATCTTGCTTTCCGCTTCTGTATTGGAATTACAAGAACGCTACTTTATAGACGTAAGGGTTACAACTTCTTTCTTCACGCTTACACTTCACGTAAGCCTTACGGGAATCCCCGCATGCAAACCGGAAATCGATAGGATACGTTCCATTTCATTATGTTCAATTAGAAGTTCCGGGAAATTAACACTAATTTAGTACGTAATGAAACACTTCAGATAATAATATCTGAATCACGTTATCGGTGTTAATTAACCTACATAAATAGATGCATTTTGTTGTAATCCGGTTAAACAGGAAGCTCAGTTGAGGAATGTACAGGACACAAGAAAAAAACCATCAGTTACATTTTTTGTTTAGTTTCTTGTAATGTTCTTATTGGAGTCTGAAATATTTACACGAGTTTTATACACATATTTATGTGATTAATTTACAATACACGACTGTAATATTAAAGCATGAATTGTGTATTAGTCGTCTATTAGCCTATGGATCAGTGGTAGTGTTCTCGCTTCGTGATTAAGCCGTCCAGGTTCAATTCCGACGTCGTTATTGAAGAAATATTTTATCATACCATGTGGACTAGCTGTGTCCTTTGTCTTATGATTGTCCTGTGTAGTCAAGGCTTCGGGATGTTCGCATATTCAGAGCGGTCTACATTATGAAGATATCTTATTTGCTAGGTTCAAGGAATAAAAACAAACCCCGACGTCTGAGAAGAGCCGAAAAATAATTATATTTTAAAACCAACAATAACGAATTATTGTAAATAGTTAAGGTAGCGATACTAAAAGCCTTACTTATAACTTCTCATTCTGCAAAGAAATTTTTCAATGTTACTTTTGTTCGGATCAAATTTCTGCACATTTAAAAGACAAAACTAAAATTATTTCTATCATTTATTATCATAATGCATTGCTCTCTAAAACTGACTGAGCATATTGGCAATTCAATCAATGTTTTTCCCAAAATACGCTATAAAATTGTTCATATAAAGCAGTTTTTATCTCGAATAGAAAGCAAAAACAAGCAAATTGTGTTAAATTTTGTTTGAAATATCTCAAAGAATAACTCACTGAAATTAATGATATTATTTACGGTTCATCCCATATATATATATATATATATATATATATATATATAGGCCTACTGTATATACACATTCATAGTGTGTTAAACCTTTGGGGAATGGAAAGATGAAGTATAAAGAAGCAAAAATGTTAATCAAAATATTAATAAATTTCGCCTTCAAATAGTTTCAGAGAAATCTATGTACAGGGAAAGCAGTATGTTAAACACAAATTTTCCGGTGTCGGGAGTGGCGAAAATATTGATTTATGTTAACAATATATCTATACTCATATTTTTTGGCATTAAAATACTTCCCCTTCTCACTTCGTGCCATGAAACAGTAAAGAAGAAAAATGACTAAACTTAACACAATATCCCTCACACAGGATTAAGGAGCTATAATTAGTTAGGGAGTGGTAGTATGGTCAATTCTGAGTAAAAAGTTCCTACCAATAGTTATCTAATTTTGAAAAAAAAAATGTGGAGATACAGCTGTTTGAATGTTTCAGAAAACAAGCCTTACAAAATATAAGAAGCAACAAAAAATTACTATGTAAAATGAACAGAACGTGTCTGAGGACAGCATGGTTCATAATTGGTGTAGAGAAACAGCCCATTGTAATTCCCTTGATTACAAGGATGGTCACATTCTTCCAGTATATCAGAACCCATGTATATTTTAGCAGTTTAGTGATACCTCATCAAAATCTAAAATTTCACCGAACGATGGATTGCTCGCTGTGGCCACGTGCACTGACCACCAAGTTCCCCAGACTTTGACCACCAAGGTCCCCAGACTTTATTCATACTTATGATTGTTTATAGAGTTGGATGAGAGACGAAGTTTAGAAAAGCAAAGTACAGTAAACACAAGGGACGAATTGGTCGGTCGCATTTTGAATAGTGCTGCGGCCATAAAAGGAGAAAAAAACGAACTCAGAATAGCAATACTTGTTGTTGTAAAGGGAGGGGAAAAGTACACTGAATTTTTAAAATGTATTGATACCATGTACACAAGCAATAAATGTAATCACTATCATTTGCCTTTCCTTCAAGCCACTCGTAACGTATGTTATGGGTAACATTCAAACAGATCTATCTACAAACTCATTGAAAATTGGACACACATTTTATATACTTTTTTTACTCAGAATACGCCATACTACAATCCCATAAAATACAGTATTTCCTATTTCTCTTGAATCACCTTGTATGTGTAATTAATAGTTAAGGAATATATGAAAATTAAGATCTATTGCTCTGTTTACAGGCACATCCCAAGTACGAGTTCAAGTACGGAGTGAGGGATCCACACACTCACGACATCAAGGAACAGGCTGAGAAACGAGACGGACACAAAGTATCTGGTTACTACAAGCTGGTTGAACCTGACGGCACCACCCGTACCGTCCACTACAGCGCTGACAAGCACACCGGATTCCACGCCCAGGTCCAGAAGTCTGGACACGCCGTACATCCCGTGGTACACCATGGCCACCACTAAATAGAATAACATACTCTTCATCTTCATCTCACCCTCATACCACATTAGTTTCCATGCTACCACACTCTCACTGCACGGTATACATTGACATATTTGTGATACATTTAACAGAGGACCTTAAAGCCATTTTTAACTTCCTGTACAGATGGATTTACGCTGTCGGACTGGTGTACTGAAAGGGGATATGAAATATTCCTTATGCCAACATACTTCAATTTTCTTGTCTTAACATCTGTCGGCACTCTCTCTGAGCCAGATGCTGAGTTTTTATGGTCTTCTGTATGTCTCGAATCGAGACGCCAGTTAATTTTTTATGTCGCTATTGTATTTTTTATCTCACTTCATGTGTTTTTACTGTTTCTATGCATTTAATAAAGTCTTTCAATATATATTTTATTTTTTGTTTTAATTCAACCCATTGTCAGAAATATTTCGCAAACAAATCAAATTCACTGCTTTTCATACAGAAATCTGATTAAAGTAATTTAAACATGTGCCAGAAATAAAGAATTGACGTTGAATTAAGCCTGATTTTCAAATTACATTTGAATGCTGTAATTATTTTTCTGTTTTTACTTTTAAGTATTTTTCACAACCAATAGAACGTACGAAAGTTTTAAAATAAGGATGTTGATTCTTTTTTTTTCGGAGACTTAAAAGCACATAAATGTCCTAGTAATCGGTTGCTAGCCGAGGAGTAGCAAGTTCAGTGGTGAGGAAGACGATCTTTGGGACGCCCCCTGGAAAGATGGACGGAGGCCGTAACAGGCCACTAGGCCTAATACCTGCAAGGACGATGATGATGATGATGATGATTCTTTTTTTTTTTCTTTCGGAGGAGAACCCGTAAACAACATCACAACCTTAAACTTAATGTGGAACCTCCTTATATTGCTATCCTCCTTTTGACTTCCTAACAGCATGTCATTTAGTTTCAGTAGCATATCCCTTAGTATCATCTCCTCTTCTGCTAACAACGCCATAGGCCTATTACCACAAAGTCTTAAGCACTTTATTCTTCTTCCTTCTAATATCATCCGTCCCATGTTCTAAAAACAGTTCTTCACTAAATCCTCCAAGTAGATTTTGAAAAGGGTAGGTGATAAAGGGAATCCTTGTATTCCTCTCCCTATTTCACTTCCTTCTGACATTTCTTCTCCTGTCCTGACTTTGACTCGTTGTTTCATATAAAGATTACTGAACAAGTTTTCTTTTTCTCCTAACCACACCAATTTTCTTCAGGATTCCCATTAGTTTATTCCAATCCGCTCTGTCAAACCCCTTTTCTGAGTCTACAAATACTACATCCGCTTCTTTATTCTTCTCTAGGTATCTTTCGCTGACTGCTCGTAGCAGTTCAATTGTATCTCTCATACCTTTTCCCTTCCTGAAGCCAAACTGCTCTTCTACCAATCTGTATAATAGGCCTATATCGTAATTATATGGTTATAAAAACAGAACATATCATAACAATATTAGATTGAACATGAAACTGAAAAAAAAAATACGTAACAGATGAGAATGCAATGATGTAATATCTTGTGATTATGTGCCTCAGCTTGTAAATCACAAAGCTAATGACACTCCAGAACCATTATCATAATCACTGGACGTAATTACAGGGTACTTGATTTGCCTTCATATCATGTCAACACATTTGGGCACTTTCACAGAAACGTGTTGATAATCACACCGTGAGTGGCGCTTGAACACTTCTTACGTGATTTTAGCCTCTTTCTAATGAATATTATGCTGTATATTTATTATCTATCATTCTGATGCTTTCAAAATCGAATATAAAGTATATTCTTAATATTTTTGCTTCAGTTGATCAACGAACAGTATGTTACGGTTATGACATGGTGTGGGCTTAGATGCCAGACGTACCGGAGATATATTCTATGACAAATCGAAAGGAAGGCAGTTTTCGAGTTGTAGCTGTTATTATTTGTGATTGTAACAAGAATATTGTCCGATTTTATCCTCGGTATGATATATCATCGTCTCTAGTTCTAGTTTATAAAATACCGTAAACAAAATGACTATAATAATTATTACAATTAAGTTTCTTTATCGTCTCTGAGAAGTTTTTATAAAGAATTAAATAAATAATTTAATTTAACTAAAACGATATCGTAAAACTTCTGACGAGATATTCAATAGATAATTATAGTTTAAAATATTATCTCAAAGTCTCTTAAAGATCTCTGAAGAAACGTTATATAATGTGGATGGAAACATATTATCCCATGTTAATATACTTACAGTACATAAGTTATAGATACGACATTACGAAGAAAACAAGTTATTATTATTGTTATCCAAATATTGAAACCCTATTTTACCTTTGGTATATTAGGGTTGTAGTTTGTTACATGTGAAATACATTATGTAGTGATAATACACAATTTTAAAGAATTAATAGTAGGTGTGAATCATAGTTACAATATAAATACACTAATTAAGAGACAGTAAACAATACTAAATACGTTATGCAATAATTACTTTCAGTTAAAACAAAATGAAATAAAATTAGAAATTATAATCGAAGGTGTAGAGAAATTGCAAGATTATTACATTAATTTGTGATCTTATACATAATTTTAAGCAATATTAATGAGATAATGCACAGAATTGGCGTAGTTACAAATAAAATACCTATTATATAGTTGGTTTGCGATAGTAAAGAAAAAATAAAAACAAAATTACTTATGGTTACAAACTATATACCTGTCATCAAATACTGAACAATAGTAAAATCTATAATACAAACATAGTTATTGTTGTCATTACTATTATTATGTCCCAAAGATAGACACCTTGTTTTACATAGTGCATTAGGATTTTATAACATCATTAATTTATATACAATTAACAGCTACAGTCTTGCGTGGATGTGGTGTATAAACTCTGTGAATTGTTTGTAACAACATTTTTTTCTAAGAAAATGGTAAAGGGGTGTGGAGTAATTTAAATTGCAATCCGAGATATGATATCTTAAAAAGTGTCTTTTCCTTTCGAACACTGGACAGTGGCTGTGCGTTGTCGTGCAATAGCAGAACATCCTGCTTCTCCTGATGTCGTCGAACACGACTCAGTCGAACTTGAAGTTTCTTGAGATTTGCAACATACCCGTCAGAATTAATGGTGGTTCCATGTGGCATGATGTCCACAAGCAAGAGTCCTTCTGAATCGAAAAACACAGTAGCCATAACGTTTCCTGCCGAAGGTGTACTTTTGAATTTCTATTTCTTTGGTGAATTTGCATGATGCCACTCCATTGTCTGCCTCTGTCTCCGGTCCAAAATGGTGGAGCCATGTTCCATCTTCTGTTACAATTCTTGCAAATAAGTCATCTAGCACTTATCATTGACACTTAGCATGATAACAATTGAAACAGAAGCTACACTGAACCCATTGCGTCTCCGTTTTCTTTTTGTTATCACATCTTGTCTTCAGATTTCTAAAATTCCTATAGTAATACAATTTTTAAAATAATATAAAATGTAACACTTAATGCTCAACAAAATTTCGCCTCAAACAGCTAAGATTTCTATCAGTAAAGCTAAGCCTATATGGCGACTACAGATATATCTAAAATTCCAAAAACATCTCCTAAAATTTCATGAAGATACTATAAATCTTGAATAATTTCGAGGAAAAATTGTTCCGGGGCCGGGTATCGAACCCGGGACCTTTTGGTTAAAAGTACCGGGTAGCTCAGTGGGAGAGCGTTGGTACGTTTAATCAAAAGGTCCCGGGTTCGATACCCGGCCCCGGAACAATTTTTCCTCGTAATTATTCAAATTAACTTTACAGGGAGTTATTCCTGAAAGCTTAATTTGCACTATAAATCTTTGTACCAAATATCATATGCTTACCTTTAGTAATAAGCCTGTAATATAATTACAAACATCCACAAAATTTTTACGCCTGAGAAGTCGACGCAAACTTGCTCTCTCCAAACATAAAAGCTCACTGCAGCAACTACAATAGTCACACAAAGCTTAGCTGTATGTTTCTGGAAACTGGACAACATATGCAATCCCTTGGCGGAAATTTGGATCTCGTAACACCATTGGTTAGTTCACAAAAGAGCAAAGAAAAAGTATCACGAAATAACCACTGTTCACCCTAATACTTTTTCTAATTTTTCAGACTTCCAACCACTTGCAATAGCTAGCTCTCTGATGCTCTTGAAAACGACCGACCGAACTCGGCGATTAGTCTTCGATTATGAAGAAGGCAGCCGGAAAATGATTGAAATACGTTAATAAAATACAATCTGTTACGGGGAAAAAAATTGTAAATTGCTCTGTGTCATTTAGCAAACACATGTATCTGTGCCACATTCTAAATAAATAAAATATATAATTCTAGTTTCATTTCTATGTGAGGTTCCGAACTTTCAAAACAGTGTGTCTATAATTAAAAAAAAGAGACATTTGGAGTAATTTAGTTGGTACCTTTCTGACTTACAAATTTGCAATTTTTTAAATTTTATCTTAAAGATACTTAATTCAGACGGAGGAATCTCGTTATCTCGTTTCAGAGACAAATCTAATGCCAATCTGTAAACATTTTCAACTATTCTTGCCGGTATTCGAAGCCATAAGCTGTAACGTTATATTATTAGCATAATAACTTAAAATAAATGAAGAAAGTGACTAACGTAAGTGCAAAATAAAACGAAGTCTATGTGTCAAGGAAGTGTTTCCACCTCTGGGACATAAAGTCTGTTATTAAATCCAGTTAATTCAGTTCGTTGACGCATACCATCACTACTTTCCTTACACGCGAGAAAAAAATTACAACCGGATCCAGTCGCATAGTTTATAACAAGGTCACTATCTGCTAATAATAATAAAAGAATAAAGCGCAATCCTATAGAGAATTTCGCAAGACAGAATAGATGTTTTAGCGTTTAAGTGAAGAGGCATACCATTGACTAGAAAAAAATTATATCTCAGCTACTATAAAAGCTAAATGAACAAAATTTTCATGTTTAATATACATACATTACACTTCATAAAACACTATTCAGAATATCAAAATGGCTAATAATTACCTGTACAATAATATCAAATGTGTATATATATATATATTTTTTTTTTTTTTCAAACAGATATTCGCCGGGCTGATCACGTAACACCATCGCTCGAAATGTTGTCCTGGCTCCGTCTAGAAGGTAGGAAAATCCACTGTCTTTCCCTCGTCCTTCACATATTGCATTTCTCCACTCCTGTCTATCTTGCGTCTCGTTTTCAAAATTTATCCCCCCACCATAATCTAGACACACGATCACAACACTCTTCAATACAATCTCTCCCACCGAACATCCTCATATTCATCCTCTTTCACTATAGATGTTCCTCGACTTTGGAATTCCCTACCGAGTAATGTCAGAAACTGTCAGACATCAAATCAATTTAAGAATAGACTAAGGAAATATTTTTCGAACAATTCTCGTTAATAAATATATCTGTTACAAGTTGTTCAAAGTTTAATGTTTATGTATATCACAGAAAAAAAGTATTTAAATTATCTCATTATTATTATTATTATTATTATTATTATTATTATTATTATTATTTATTATTTATTACTATTACTATTTCTTACCATTGTTTACTATTGTCTCATTAACGTTACTTATCTTTCATTATTTAATTTTACTTTCATTATTCACTTTCATGTTGTTTTACGGTTTAAATATTATTGTAATAACTCTATAACCAATTGTATTCAATTAGAATTAAAGTCTGGCTGGGCGGAAGAGAAGGCCTACTGGCCTTAGCTCTGCCAGATTAATTGAATGAATGAATGAATGAATGAATGAATGAATGAATGAATGAATATATGAAGGAATAAATGAATGAATGAATAACTGAATAATTAAATGAATGAATAAATAAATAAATAAATAAAAAATAACTAAACAAACAAACAAATAAACTAATAAATAAGTATATAAATAAATAAATAAATAAATAAATTAGTAAATAAATAAATAATAATAAAAAATATTATTATTATTATTATTATTAAAGCATTTACGTAAATTAATTAAATATCTGCATGATTCTTTTACTGGAATGTTTTAGGCCTACATCAACAACATAGTCTAGGATCTTTTACTTATTTCTTCTAGAAACATATTTTTTCTTAATCGTTACCTTCAATATTAAATTGCCTAAAATTTTTTGTTAAGAAAAAAATATTTCCTGAAGGAATAGGTAAAAGATTCTAGACTATGTTATTGATGTTACGCACGATAACCACTTAACCAATGACGATGACGGATGGAAATTTAATGTTTTTTTTTTTTTTTAACGTTCCTTTTGTAGTAAGTATATGTATTATATTAGTTATTCTGATATTGTAGTGCATCTGTATGTATATTTCTGAATGAATCCATCTATATACATACATACAAAACATACATACATACATACATACATACATACATACATACATACATACATACATATAGTCCACGCCTGTGGAGTAACGGTTAGCACGTCTAGCCGCGAAACCAGGTGGCCCGGGTTCGATTCCCGGTCGGGGCAAGTTACCTGGTTGAGGTTTTTTCCGGGGTTTTCCCTCAACCCAGTATGAGCAAATGCTGAGTAACTTTCGGTGCTGGACCCCGGAATCATTTCACCGGCATTATCACCTTCATCTCATTCAGACGCTAAATAACCTAAGCTGTTGATAAAGCGTCGTAAAATAACCTACTAATATATATATATATATATATATATATATATTGAGACTGAGCCTTTAAGTCTAAGTTAGGTAGGGATGTAGAAATAATCAGAAGAAGAATAAGATATCTAATTCAAAATGTAACAGTGAAAAGAAATTAAATGTTTAAGATATTATCAATTTGTTAAATAGAAAATATAACTTCATAATTTGCAAATTGCTAAATATTTCTTTTTACTTACTTTCATTGCGTTCAGAAAGCAAAGAGAAGCAAAAAGAGACAGTGTTGACCAGAAATAAATCAAGTACTTAAAATTAATTAACGCCTTTCCTGTTCGTAGTGAAAAAGAACCAGTGTCATTTTTATTACGAGGGGCACGCATGAGGTCAGATCCCTGGGGCTATTCTAATGAGCAGGTCTGGATGTGAACTTCCGTCCTCTCAGCTGGTGTCAGCACGGCTTGAAACTCGAGAGACAAATTACGAGAAGAGATGTCCTGCAGGTCTGGAAACGGAAGCTTTAATGCAAATGTATTAACTGTCAAGGTTCCATGCAGTTAGAATAGAAACTTGACTGTACAGTAGTGCCAAAAAAACCGGACCGACCCTTGTAGCTGATTTCAGAGCCTTGTTCACTCAGAGCACGATAGACTGGTAACTAAGACTTTCGTGGTTCGAATCCTGCCTGGGAAGGAAACTTTTTTTTGTTCCTTATTCAAATTTATTCCCAATACTTTTCGACTGAAGCGATATTTTACTACTAATTTAACTTATTATTCCCAGAACATTAATTTTACCAGCAATCGAAAAGTATTGGGAATAAATTTGATTAAGGAAAAAAAAAAGTTTCCTTCTCAGGCAGGATTTGAACCACGAAAGCCTTAGTTACCAGTCTATCGTGCTCTGGAGTGAACAAGGCTCTGAAATCAGCTACAAGGGTCGGTCCGGTTTTTTTGCCACTACTGTACATGACGAACGGTAGGGAGCAGAGCAAGGGATAAGAAGTCAGGCTAACGAAATAATATTACGGAATTTGTTAAAAGATAACGAAGACTTATAAAGAAACGATGATGATGAGGTCGACATCGACGACGAAAATGATTGTGATGAAAGAAAATTCTGACAACCATCACTGTGCTGCCCGTGCCTTATCTGTTATCCATTATTTCAACAAATAAAAATCACATGAAGTTGAATTTCTAACAGTTCATTGTTTATATCTATTGCTGTTTAACCTAAAAACTATCCTACATTTATAAAAATGTTCATGGTTAACTGGAGTATTATTAATTAGTTTTACCACAACATCACAGAAAAAGTTTGATAAACAAATGGCGAAAATATTAACTTTTTACTTCAGAGTTTCTCAAAATGTGTTCCACAGAAGCTCTCAGCGGAATCCCATGCACTCGTATGAATAATAACATGAAACATTACCTACAAAAATGTCATAATTGTTAGGTGTATCATTATTATTTCTTTCATTATTATTAGCCTATTATTATTACTATTATTATTACTATTATTATTGTTATTTATTACTATTATTATTATTATTATTATTATTATTATTGTTCACCGAAAACTAAAACTAATACTAATCATTTATGACTGAATTTTCTGTGTAGACCAATGTGTCCACGAACACAAAATACTGACATACTAAATGCAGAAGTAGAAAAAACTTTGTCTTAAAACCATATACAGGGCTGCTACAAAAGATCTTTCCGGTTTCGAACACATGTAAGAGATGTAATAATTACCTACATTTATTGCTTAATTACACGGTATTAATACATTTCAATTGTTAAATGAACTTTCCCGCTTTGTTGACACCAGTAATTATTGCTCTTCAGAAGTGGTCTTGTTCTTTTATGAGGGCAGCACTTTTCGTAAGGCGAGCGATCAATTCCTCTCTTGTCTTTATATTACGCCTTTCATCCAAACCATAGACAAATATCGACAGAATTAAGGTCTGGGGACCTTGGTGGCTGATGTACGTGACCATCTCGACCGATTCATCGTTCGGGGAATGTGATATTGACATGAAGTGACGGCTAAAATGTGCTGAGCCTCCGTCATTCTGGAAGAACATTATGAATATTACTATCCTCAGACGATTTCTGAAGAACGACACGTAATATTTATTTGTACGTAGTCAATATCATGTAGTCATTTGCCTTTCCTTCACACCATTTGTTAAGTTTGTTATGCATAACTATTAAACAGTTGTATGTCCACATCCATTGAAAATTGGACACATGTTTATACGAACTCTTTCGTTCAGAATAGTCCATACTACCACCTCTAAAACTATTTCATATTCCTCCTGAATCATCTTGTATGATTTTTTGTAAACTAGAATGAAAATATATTAGGGCTATAAATGTTCAGAAGGTCTACATAAAATTATTATTATTATTATTATTATTATTATTATTATTATTATTATTATTATTATTATTATTATTATTATTATTATATTAGGTTCTTTATAACCCGTTGTGGTTTTTCGCTGCAGAACAAACAATGATGTGTTGGGTTATTTTTATTATGCAAAATGTATACCAGTAATAGACTACTGAAATTAAGTAGACAGTAATATTTCATTTAACGACGCTTAAAACTGCAGTTTACTTGTCATCGAAATTCAACAGAGTAATAAATGGCCATAAAAATTTTCATGGAACACTCTATCAGGGAAAGGGTTTTTTGCATGGCATAAATTTATAACCCTGTTCTCCCAGATTTATTATTCTTGGAGAAAGAAGCCATTCGAAGGATTTATCGCCCTCGACTGGAATTGAATCTGTGAAATTTAGGACGAACGACCAACTTTGTAATCGCGATATTTCCGGGAACGTAAGAAGGAATGATATACAGAGGGGCTAAAAAATATGTGTATTAAGTTTCGCAAGCAGGGAATACCGATGGAAGGAATGTGAATGAAACAATGCGATAAGGAAGAGCGGGCGACAGGAAAGGTCATGAGATAGCTTGAATAATATTCAAAAGTACAGTCGGAAGAGAAATGACATCGATAGAATCAGTCTTGCGTTGTAATAGTTACATTACGACTTTAGTTTGTTCCATTGCATGTGAATACGTGTCTTGTATCGCACGGTATTATTATTTCATTCGTAAACATATGTTGCGCGTTTAATTAGCTTCGAATTTTTCTCTTGCTACGTTCTTTATTTCCATAGCAATGTCCTCATTTGTTCATCTTCTTCGAAGAAACAGTACTTCCATCGGCTCGTTCTCTCGTCCCCTCGGCGTGCCTACATACACACGTCAAAACAGACAGCAACGCTTTTTGGTAATCGTTCCTTGCGCGAGCTGTACACACATTCACAGATGTTATACTATGTGGACTATCTAAGAAAAGAGCTGCATGTTTCAGAAAAAGATAAATGAAATTTAATTAATTGAGAAATGAAACATTTTACCTTTGATGAAGTTATGCGCACATTGCATATTACCATAATGCCCCTGCACGTTTCTTATTTTAGCAAACTAGTAACAATTTTTGGCAAAGCATCGTCTAATGTTCGTCCCTTTTTCACAAAGAAGTGTTGTTCTCCCCATTCCTTATGGAAATAATATTTCCTTGCCTTCTTCGGTTCATTTACTTCCTTTGAAGGATCCATTCTTTTTATGAAGCCTCCGCTGATAACTACTGTACGCGAGTCTATGTATTGAAGTATATCAACAAATCATGCAGGTACAGATGAAATAGAGGATGGGGGTTGAGAAGTCCCGTTCTACAAGTTCTAAATGTATGACTATTACATTTGCCGATCGCTGCATAAAAGATCGTGAGGAATGAAGCGGAATAATTCCGCCCTTTCGCGAAAATATTCAGGCAATTATGTTTCTTTATATACACCTGCATTTTGACTTTACGAGTTTAATTAGAGTAAAATTGCTGGCCTCTGTTTTAGTTCGATTTGAAATGCGTGACATTTATATGGAAACTCTTTTATATAGGACTACATAAACCAGCACAATTATTTATTACGATTCTGTACAATTAACTTCAAGACAGGCGGCCCGTGCTTGTTAAGTTGGAAAAGGTGTACGAGGAAGGAGATTCGTGCATATGATATCATCATGTAATACGCCCCACAAATCGGCAGTAATTGTCTTGAACATACTAGCGAAGAGGTGTGAAACAAGATTAATAAAACTGATCGAGAACAAAAACAGTATCTGATAAATTGGCGACATTTTATGTAACCGGCTATAAAGCAGCTAAATGAGTAATTCTCCAACACACAGACATAAGCCTGAAGTCATCTGCCACACCCGATTCAGAAAGAAAGGGAAAGTGCAACGATTATTTACCAGGAGCACAAAAAAATTGGAACGCTGCCCTAGACCTACTGTTACGTGTAGTCAAATGACTCGCACACACTCGTTTGGTCAGTTTTTAGTAAACCTACTAAAAAATACAATAATATAATAAACATATTTAATTATTCATATATCAACAGAGATGTCAAGATGAGCAAATGTGTGTAGTGATTTGATTAGGAATGGCTACACAGCGCGAATGAAGTTGTCTCGAGCGAATGGTAGTGTTCTCTATGCTAATGGAATTCGCCCGAAGGTTTTTGTGCACACGTGAAGGGGATCACCTATGCTTTACCTCCGGGATGGAAAAAAAAAAGAAAGGTCGTTGAGACGTCGGAACAAAACGCCACAAATTACTGAGAAGCCCATATGGGATCGAGAGGTGTGTCCCATTGGTTTCACTTGTTATACCATTAAGGATCGTATCATATATAAGCACTTTACTGTATGGACCCTCTATCACAACTCCGTTCAGTCTCGTGTCTAAAGTATCGATCTGCAAGGAACATTAGAGGATAACAATGGCGTACATGAAGGTAAGTTTACAGTAGAGCTGAGATATAACGTTATCTAAGGGAACCTGTGAAATTAGGAAGTGGGAACAGATACAATGATACAAATCCTTCCGATTTGAATATGAGAAGATGACCTTGTCATTTAATTGTTACTTAAGGGCACACTTTGGAGTTTAAAATCTATTTTTAGGCATTTTATTAGTTTAGTTTTGCTGTTATCGATATGTTTGAGAATAAGGTGCTTAGGAAAATATTTGGGGCTAAAAGGGATGAAGTTACAGGAGAATGGAGAAAGTTACACAACACAGAACTGAACGCATTGTATTCTTCACCTGACATAATTAGGAACATTAAATCCAGACGTTTGAGATGGGCAGAGCGTGTAGCACGTATGGGCGAATCCAGAAATGCATATAGAGTGTTAGTTGGAAGGCCGGAGGGAAAAAGACCTTTACGGAGACCGAGACGTAGATGGGAAGATAATATTAAAATGGATTTGAGGGAGGTGGGATATGATGATAGAGAATGGATTAATCTTGCTCAGGATAGGGACCAATGGCGGGCTTATGTGAGGGCGGCAATGAACCTCCGGGTTCCTTAAAAGCCAGTAAGTAAGTAAGTTATCGATATATCCTCTGTCGAAGCACGGAAATATTCAACCGAATTCGAGTTGTGAATGTGTTGACGTTTGATTCGACACTTTCAAGGGCCAAAATTTAAATAACCCGGATATACTCCAAATTTCATAGATTTCCACGACTCAGTGATTCTAAAATCAAAGAGGGAATCTTCATAGGTCAGCAAATTAGAAAGTTAATGCTTGATGAACATTTTTATGAACTTCTAACAGACAAGGAGGAAACCGCTTTGGAATTATTCCACTTAGTTGTACATAATTTTCTTGGAAACAACAAAGCAACAAATTACAGAGAATTAGTGGATAATATGCTGATGGCATACAATAGAATGGGGTGCAATATGTCTCTTAAAATGCATTCCCTTCACTCCCACCTGGATTTCTTACCTGAAATCTCGGGAAAGTAAGTGATGAACATGAGGAACGTTTCCACCAAGATATCGCTAGTCTATAAATAAGATATTAGGGTAAATGGAGCAGTACGATGATTTCTGATTACTGCTGGTCAGTAATAAGGCATGCCACATAAGTAAAATACAGGAGAAAGGCTAAAAAACCACGTCTGGAAGGTATGTACTTAATACGATATAATATATAACATTTCTAGAATTTCGGTTTTTATTGAATACCTTTTCTTGAATATCTTTTGAACTGGACCCGAAAGAAAAAAAAATCAATGAATTTTCGGAATCAGCACATCAATTTCCATAAGAATCAGCTATCTTGACCTCGGAGATAAGAAAAAAAAAACATTTACTTGTAATTTGGTGGTGAATGAGAAAATAATTTATAATATATTATAAAGTTCAAAATATCTTGAAAACAAGAACCAACTAAGCACTTTCGTTATCATTTTCGAATTTAGGAGGTCAAATTACACTGCAATTGATTGGTTTTACTTCCGATACATTCAACTTGTTAAAATCTGTTGACCAGTGTAATAGATGTAGGCTACATTTCAGCCAGAACCTCAATCAGAGGTAAAATAAGGTTTAATTTTAAAAATACTGATCACGTCAACATGTTACATAATTTTAGAGCTATCAGTGTTTAAATGCCGCCTGAGATCGGAACCAGTCGTCTGTAACTCTCTGTCGATCCCATGGTATGACAAATGTCTCAATTCCAATGGAGAATATGTTGAAAAATAGTTCAAAAGTTGTTGTATCTGTTCCAATAAAATTGCTCAATGAAATTGTGTTCTATTTCTGGAAAAATTATTTTTTTTTACATCCCATATAATTGCGCTCGATTGGCCAAAACTTGTAGGCTATAAGCACTTGTTTTGACATTAGCATGGTGGAAGAAAAAATAACTTTTTTATCTGCCCCCATGAGATTATTGGTTGTCAGCAGTTTCTATGAATGGTTTGTGGTTTGTATTAAGTGCCGAAGTCTCGAAATTTTACACAGGTATACTAGTAAAAATACAGCAACAACGATCAAAGCATTTCAAACTAAATTGAGACTAATGTATAGGACTTAATATACTGAGAGAAGCTTCGACTTTCATTAGAACTTTCATATAACGATGTGTCATACAAGATCTGATTTCGAATATCAAATAATGTCGACAGGGAGTTCCGCTCGGGCGTGGGTTCGATTACCGCTTGGTTTAATACCTGGTTGGGTTTTTCCGAGGTTTTTCCAAACCGTAAGGCAAATGTCAGGTAATATATGTTGAATTCTCGGCCTCCTCTCATCAGATACCATCTCTCTGTCATCAATCTCATCGACGCTAAATAACCTAGTAAGTCCTAGTTGATACAGCGTCGTTAAATAACCGAAATAAAAAAATCCAAGAATTCAATTGGATTAAACATAGAAATATTAACATTTCATAATTAAAAGCGTTAAAGAACCTGATATATGCAAGAAATAATGAACAGAATGATACAATGTCTAAATCAAAATAACCTTTTTCGCTACAGGTGGTATGTTTGGTAGCTATGCTGGCTGTATCTACCCTCTCCGTTCCCGTGTATGAGGAGCACCAGCAAGTTGAACAGGAACACTACGTAAGTATGGATACAAAGCGATTATTTCTCTTCTTGGCCGTCAGGCTAGAGACAAGTGGTCTCATGTCGCATTGTTAACTCCCGCCAACGTGTCACACAAATGTCCCGTAGTACCGCGTGCTCAAGTTAATTTCATTCCTATCACTGCAATGTGAGAGGAGTATTATTTATGTGTTCAGGCGTTGAAAGTTGTGCAAATTTGTGGAAAATTAATTGCCGTTGGTGATCATTTTTATAGTCGTAAAACATAATGGTTTAAATTCTCTTAAAACACAGCATTTTCTATATGTGAATTTTATATAAAGTTACTTCAACAGAGAATTTGACAGTTAATCTCTGGTGTCTATTCTATGTGGGGAAGTTATATTAATACTGTTAAGAAAGGTAGGATCACCGAGTCATTTCTGGACAAGAACTACTTTATTTTACATCGCAGAGACCTTCTTTTCCATTGAACCGGTGTACAATTAATACAAATACATAACTTATAATTAGAGACTAGATTTTAGGCAAAATGCCTTTTTTAAACCGAGTGTATGTATGAAAGACCTATTAGAGATAAACACGTTTCCACACATTTGGGGATGATAGGCCCAATTTTTATTTTGCTTTTTTTTTTTTTGCCTATTTTAACTTCAGTTGCCTATTTTAAGGTTAAGTGATTTTTTGAGCCTTTTTACGTCGTTTACGTCGTTATTGTACTTTTTCTACATTTTTAGTGTCTTTAAAATAAACCGCACATTATATATATATATATATATATATATATATATAACTTCGCTGCCTGTTATGTGGGTGCGTTCGTGTGATGAAGAGTTGTGTCAAATAGTGTGTGTTCTGAAATTCTCAACACATAGAACAATAGTAGCACCGAAACAGCTGTAAGCCGCACATGCTTACTTAATTAACACGAGTAAGGTCGCCATTTAATCAATTATTTATATTCAAGAGTTAAAAGTAGTGTACGAAAGATTCAACATGGATTATTAAAAATATATATTCACCTCACACAAATATTTTCTGAGAATCTTATTCTCCAGCAATACATATTTTTCCAACAAGTCGTAAACTTTTCTCCTCTACTGATTCCATCTTTTATGACACTTAACAAAGATGCTTGGACAGTATAACCCTCAGCGCTCAGGTCACTTCGGAGTTTACCAGCGAAAGAAAGGGGATGAGGGAAGTATTAAAAGCAAGTCTCCAGGTCCCGTTGCTGTTTTCGTTTGGACGCACAAGTCACGCGTACTTTGAAGTCTCTAATCCCTTCTCACACCCTTTTTTGAGACAATACACGGCGGTTTTCCCGATCTCTGAAAGAAAGTACAGACAGTCCTTCTGAAATAAGTTGTTTTAAGTTTGCTCCAATCACTTCAGCAGGAGTAGAAAGATCTTTTTCCCCACCATGAAAAACGTTCTCTCTGACAGGCGGCTAACTATGACAGTTGACAACTTAAAAAAGCATCTTGCTGTGACATGTAACCAGGAAAGTGAGTACCGTATGGGATAGTATATTAAGTATTTATCTATTTTTTGTCTGTTTCCATGAATAATAAATGCTCATTTCACTGCCTATTTTTACTATTTTAGTGCCTATATGCGTGCCTATTTTAACTAAAATAAATGCCTAAACATCCGGGATAATAATATTCTAGACACGTAGTAAAATACTATTATATATAATTTATCTAAGTCCTAATAAATCTGAATTCTTAAAAAAATTTAAAGATAATGACTCAGCATTTTGTCAGTTAAAAATTGATGTTAACAAATTATTTAAACTATTTAACGTATTAGGCCTAAGAGAACATCCAGTCAGTAAACTAGTCTGGGAACGAAGTTCAAATTATTGACTCAGGCAGTTGTGTCTTGAAGAATGTCATATATAAATCACGACGTATCTTCGGATTAATTTTCCCTTAAAAGATCTACTTATTACCATTTCTACCTATGTTTGATAGCTAAACAGTTGATACAGCGTCATTAGATTATCAATTAAAATATATCATAAGACGAAAATAGTATTAGTGAATATAAATTATGAAGAGTACAGGGGAAAAACAAAGTCACAATTCTCTTACGAGTGATGTGATCTCCTAAGTCACTATATTACTGCAAAATTTATTGCTGTTTCTAATGAAAAAGTAGGAAAGAATGATTCTATCCGTGTTGATAATTCTCCTATACCAGTTTTGATAAAAAAAACACTAAAGCCGCTGCGAGGAATATCCCGAATATTGGCGTGCCCTCTTTCACCAGATAATCTGCTTGCCCACCGACTGGCCGTACTGAGATCGACAGCTGCATCTCCATAAACCTTTTTCGACCTCTTGTGAATGTTTCCCACTGTCTAATTATTACAGCACAGGAACTCGATAAAAGAACGTTGCTTCTGACGAATGTCAAGTAGAACAGCAATCTTGAAGGAGTGCTATCATGGCACCACTCACGGGAGCGACTTAAATTAAATTTGAATATAAGCGGGAACATAGGCGGAGTTATAGCGGGGCATGGGCGGGCACTGCCCCCCACCCAAACTTGTCTCAACTCTTTTTTTTTTCTATTAGACTAACGTTAGAAAATATTGAATTCAAACAATCTTTTTTGCTTTTGTTTATGATTAAGTTTCTGTGCTTAAATTGATGAATTAATGTCTTCAAATCATGTATCTGGACTGTAATATTTATTTATAATTTCTGAATGTATTAGAATTTCTATACATCATTTGAGGAATGGAAGCACTGTAATGTTTCTTTTGCAACAGCCTGTACTCATGTGTTAAATGTCTGCAAGAGTTCAGGCCGCCACTTGGAGAAACATGAATAACATACTGCACAATAATGCAGAAAAAAGAAAATTAATCCCGGTATAATGTGTAAACGTAAAGATGAGATTAAATAAAATAAAGAGTTTACGTTTCATAGGCCTATGTTATCTTCAGGAAGATAAGTTTCATATAGTCTAAAAGAGTTTCTGTTAGCATTGTTACGTAGTTTTATTGATGTATGCGTGTGTTACTGTACGACAGAAAAAAAGAGGGAGACTGTTTTAAGTTATGCCCTATTATAATTTGTAGTAGACCTATAATAATTCAGTCCACACGTGTGGAGTAAGGTCAGCGCGTCTGGTCGCGAAACCAGATGGCCCGGGTTCGCTTCCCGGTCGGGGCAAGTAACCTGGTTGAGGTTTTTTCCGTGGTTTTCCCTCAACCCAATATGAGTAAATGCTCGGTAACTTTCGGTGCTGGACCCCGGACTCATTTCACCGGCATTATCACCGTCATCTCATTCAGACGCTAAATAACCAAAGATGTTGATAAAGCGTCGTAAAATAACCCACTCTATAATTCAAGCCCTATACAACTCGGTCCTAAACATCGCGGATATGGATGTTACACTGTAAGAAACGTGCCTCCGAAAATACCTTTATTAAATGGTCATATTTCAATATACTGTATCACGGTCAAGCTATAACAGGAGGAGGGGGTAAATTATGTCCCCCATAACCCCATTTTATGGGGATTCTATGGTTTTGCTTTGCACCCCAAGGAAACTGTTCTCTCTCCGCCTATGAGCGAGAAGGATGTATCCACTACTTTCATAAAGGCAAAGGTGTAGAATCTATACTAATAATAAATCTGTAGCCGAAATTTTTCTGGTAATTTTCGATTTTCCAAAAATAATTGGTCCTAACATATATAATTAACCACCCTGAAACCGAAAATCGCTTTTTTGAAATTTTTGTTTGTATGTCTGTCTGTCTGTCTGTCTGTCTGTATGTTTGTTACCTTTTCACGCGATAATGGCTGAACCGATTTATATGAAAATTTGAATATAAATTAACGTCGTTGTAACTTAGAATTTAGGCTATATGGCATTCAAAATATTTGATTTAAAAGGGGGGTTAAAAGGGGGCTTGAATTAAATAAATCGAAATATCTCCCTTATTATTAATTTTCATGAAAAATATTACATAACAAAAGTTTTTTTTTAATAATTTCCGATAAGTTTTATTCCGTGCAAAATTTTGATAGGGCTGATATTTAATGAGATAAATGAGTTTCAAAATTACAATAACAACGCCATCTAAGGTGGTGTAATGAAATAAAAAACAAATGACTTCGTCTATAAGAGGTCTTGGACAACAACAATCGAAAGCTATGAAAGATAGCCTACAGAGAATGTTTCTGTGTTTGTATGAAGTAATATCGGAAGCTAAATTAACCGATTTATATAATTAATTATTATTTCACCATTGGAAAGTGTAGTTTCTCTAGATGGACATAATGCTATAATGTTATTACAGTAACTTCTGATATGATATAATATAATATAATATAATATAATATAATATAATATAATATAATATAATATAATATAATATAATATAATATAATATAATATAATATAATATAATGTGATATAATATAATATATAATATGTAATGTAATATTATATAATATAATTTAAGTTATTTGAAGGGTTCACAACCATAGTGGGCCAAGCGCCATTTACTGAATACGTAGAAAACAAGGGTTAAAATTAAGTTATTACCATAATTCAATGGAAACCTATAACAACTAAAATAAAATATACACATTAAATCTAAATGCTGTCAATGTTCATTAAACTATGGTTGCATGTAATAAAAATTAAGAAACATGTTAAAGGAATTGTCATTGCACCAAATGCGTGTCTCTGGACCAAAATGATCGCATTTTAATTATTTGGATGTAATTTAAATTAAGTAACATATTAAACGATTTATCCTTCTATCAAACACGAATGTTCCCAGGATCAAACGTCATATTTTAATTATGTAATTACTTTATACTTATTTCTAACGGGTGCAGCGGAGCGCACGGGTACGGCTAGTAAAAAATAAATAAATAAAATGTTGTGTATTACTTTTGGCGTGATCCTCGTATTATATTAATTTATAAATGTGAACTATTTTGCAGGAGCCAGCTCACTATGAGTTCAAGTACGCAGTGAAGGACGAACACACCCACGACATTAAGGAGCAGTATGAGAAGCGTGACGGGGACAAGGTGGAGGGTTATTACTCCCTGGTGGAGCCCGACGGCACCATCCGCACTGTCAAGTACACATCTGACAAGCATGTCGGATTCATCGCCCAGGTCCAGAAGTCCGGACACGCCAGCCATCCAGCCCCTGTCAAGAAACTGATCGTGCCTACCGTCAAGAAAGTTGTGGTACCCGTCAAGAAGGTGGTGTACCCCGTCCAGTACCACTCGTACGAGCCTGCCCCCCAGCATACTTATTCTCAACAGGCTTCTAACTACGAGGCACCCTCTCAGGGATATTCTCAAGGTCAAGAAACTCAATCCGAAGGCTCTTCTGCAAGTTACAGCAGCCTCAGCTTCGGAGGCGGATCTGAAGGCTATGGTCACCAGCAGTAAATGAAGAGCACGTTTGAGTCAGGCAACCAACATGGAACTCACATTTGCAATATGATTTTATATAATTAAAATATGGCTGAAACGCTATCGTAACAATGTCTAGAGACCTCTGAACCTCTTCTGTCTGTGATGGATGTCAGAATGGTCTCTATACAGTACATACGGTATAGGAATTCTATTTCTTGTAGTCGCGGCAAGATATTATTTACAGTAACAAACATATCACATAAAACTTAAAAAGTATTAAGTGCCAAACCTCTGGTCAAATCATTATGTCATAATTATTCATTATACATTTTGATATGTCATGAAGCATAATCCACCGCATCGTGCAGGGTCATTGTAAATATCACTTCATATAATTCATACTTGTTAACAGTTTCATTCATTGTACACTGTGTATATCACTTTTGTAAATAAATATAAACTGAGTATGTATGTTTTTTTTTCACATATATTTCTTTAATAAATAATCACTATTTAAATATTATTTATACGTATGGTTTAAGTCGGCATCACCTACTCCGTCTTAAATTCCATTTTGCATTGGCAGAGATACGAAGACGACATATAGGTCTCGCAAGCACGGAATACCGACGAAAGGGATGCGAATGAAACAATGCGATAAGGAAGAGCGGGTGACAGGAAATGTCACGAGATAGCTTGAATGATATTCAAGAGTACAGTCGGAAGAGAAATGACATCGATAGGATCAGTCTTGCATTGTGATAGTTACATTACGACTTTAGTTTGTTCCATTGCATGTGAATGCGTGTCTTGTATCGCACAGTATTATTATTTCATTCGTAAACATATGTTGCGCGTTTAGTTAGCTTCGACTTTTTCTCTTGCTACGTTCTTTATTTCTACAGCGATGTCCTCATTCGTTCATCTTCATGGAAGAGACAGTACTTCTATAGGCCCGCACCTCTTCCTCCTCGACGTGCCTACATACACACGTCAAAACAGACAGCAACGCCACCATTGGTTTCCGGTAATCGTTCCTTGCGCGAGCTATATCAATACTATACAAAATAAACAAAAGATTCAAAACCTACATCAACACATAAACAAAATACACCCAAAGCTACACTACAGATTAAACATTTAAAAGCAACAAATCAATAAATTTTCAAGACATTGCAATATCAAAAGTTGATAACAAACACATATTCAAAATCTACAGAAAACCTACAACAACAGCAACACACATACACAAGACATCCAATCACCCAAAATAAACAAGCTGCATATCGAACAACGGTACACAGACTACTCAACATACCAATGAGCCAACAAGACTACAAAGATGAGTTAAACATAATCAAATACATAGCTCAAAAAACGGATACAACCCTAAAATAATAGACAACATAATAAGAAAGACAAAGGAGAATTACAAAAGACATAGGAATACAACACAAACACAAGAACACAAAAAATACATCACACTAACATACGAAAATTTAGATAAATGGCAATGTATGTAATGGAGGAGGAAAGGAACGGGCCACCCTACCCTATTATCTCTTGGCCTAGTTGCCTCATAAGTAGTGCCTTATTTGTATTATTTGTGAGGTTCAGATGTGTCTTCGGGCAGTTGACTAAACAAACAAAAAACATACGAAAACAAAAAACACACATAAGATTGCAGCCTCATTCAAGAAATTAAATTACAACATCGCATACAGAACACAAAATATTCTACAAAAGCATCTCAACACACAAACAACACAAACAAACAAATACAAACACACAGGCGTATACAAACTCAAATATAACACCTACAATAACTTTTACATATGACAGACAGGCAGATCATTTCAAACACGTTACAAAGAACACATCGCAGCCATAAGAAAATTACAAAACACTTCACACTTCCACATATGCAGGACACATCACAAACACCAACCACATCTAGAGCAACATAAACACAGACATGAAAATTCTACATCTTCAACCGAAAAACCAGAAACTAAACACACTAGAACAATACGAAATATTCGTGAACTCAAAAACACACCCGCATCAAATCCTCAACGCAGTACTGTGAGAAATCAAGTTTTTGCCAATTTAAGGATTAATTGAAGGAAAATATTATTTAATGATTTACTGATATGAAAATCTTATATTTTATCTTACTGATGAGGAGATCTAATTTTTTAACTTATTGACGAGAAGAATATACATGTTACATTTTTAACGATATCTGCACATACATAGACAGTCCTATGTCTGAAAAATTGAAATTAAAATGTTTCCAGGGCCAAGACATATACATACTGGGCATGATCTGACATACAACGAATCAAAAACATGTTCCGAAGATATCTTTCGGTATAGCAGGATACATTAGCGAAAAAAGTGACATTCCCGTACATTATAATATAATAATGATTTATTTTAGCTGGCAGAGTTAAGGCCGTAAGGCCTTCTCTTCCACTCAACCAGCAAAAAGAGTATATACATATGCATGAACTTACAAAGAATTCAACAATTTGATTTAGATTAGATTTACATGTATACAAGAGTTATTTACGAATTAAACAACAAAATACTATGAACTATTAATTGAACACTGAAATAAACTGTGTAGCAGAATTAAGCTAAAATACATAGAATGTTAATATATTTCAAATAATATTAGATAATAGAAAGAGATTATTATGAGACAATTTTGAAAGTACAGCACAATCAGGATGATGTCTAAAAGAAAGAAGTAACAATGTAGTCAGTGATAGTTTAAATCAGTATGATTGGAGTGAAATGCTAATAAGGTTCTCTTTTAAGCTGTTCTTAAAGGTGTTTATTGTCTTGCAGCCCCTAATACTTTGTGACAAGGAATTCCATTGACGCGAGGTGGATACTGTAAAAGATGATGCATAACAAGATGTTCTATGAAGAGGTATACTTAGCGTGCCACAGATAAGTAATCTGGTATTTACGTCGTGGTTAGAGTATAGATAAGAGAAACGAGACGAAAGGTAATTTGGTGTTAAGGTGTGCAGAATTCGAAAGAGTAAAGACAAAGAGTGTAAAGTTCTGCGTTCTTTAAGTCGGAGCCACGAGAGACTTGCGAAGGACGGTGATATGTGGTCATATCGTAGGATGTTGCACACGCATATGACGCACATATTCTGAGCTCGCTGTAACTTGACTGACTTGACTTAGATCACTTAACAAAACGTCACAATAATCGAAGTGCGGCATTACTAGGGTTTGTGCGGCATTACTAGGGTTTGTATTATGGGATGTATGGGAACTCTATCATGGTGTTCCTTAAAGAGGACTTTCGTTCATCCAAATAATTTTTTCCTTAAAAGTTTCAAAGAGTAAAAGTATACCCGCAAATTCAGATGTTTTCAATTTAAGTTCATTATCTAGATTGTAAATGTGTTTATAAAATTAAAATTCAAGGTGAGTTTACGAGTGAAGTTGAGAGGACATCTTTTAACACAGATTTCTGGTCTGGCTTCGATACTAAGAACCCCTGTCCTGCCGGACCCGGAAACAGAAGTCATGCAGTTGCACGTACCACGCAGCAGGCGTGCAAATGAACATGAGTCCCAAACTTGTGTGTTATGGCAGCGTGAACCAGCTACTCGAGACAGTGAGATACATTATTAGCCATTCTCCAACCTGACTACCTCTACGGCGTATGTAACCGGTCGGTTTTGGCTCCTTCAACTGGCATGTGGGCGCCAGTCTGGTTGGCAGGATAGACGTGTCATTGCATCTAATAACCGTGAATTTAACCATTTGTCGGATCTATATTACGATCTCAATGCACTGCAACGAGCAAACTACTTGTACAGTGGGGAGTTTCCTCCTACGCAGAATAAACCTGTGGTCAATGACTTCATTTTCAGAAATAATTCTTTTTATTTTCTTCATTTTCTCGTTCTTGAATCCTTGTATTGTTTCTTTTTCTTTCTCCTTTTCCATTTGTTCTTTAATACTTACTTACTTACAAATGGCTTTTAAAGAAACCGAAGGTTCATTGCCGCCCTCACATAAACCCGCCATCGGTTCCTATCCTGTGCAAGATTAATCCAGTCCCTATCATCATATCCCACCTCCCTCAAATCCATTTTAATATTATCCTCCCATCTACGCCTCGCCCCCCAAAGGTCTTTTCTCTATCTTCTGTTCTCCATTTCTCATTATATTTTCTTTTGGGTAATTCCATTTTCCTGTTTTATTTTCACTCGTCTTTATTTTATATTCCAATTTATGTATGTATAGTGAGGGTCACATAAGAACAGTTCCTAAACAGCAAATATTAGAGTCTTATCAGTGTTGCCAACTGTTTCCAGATATCACACGATCCTTCATACTAAATGACTTATTTACTTATCATACTTTATGTTGGAAGGTTATTCATTTATTCAATAAATTCTAACATATTTATTATAAAGTGTGAGTTCTGTGGGCGAAAAAATTTTCTTGGTACCAAAAATAAACATTTCGTTCAATCTTTTATGTTTTCTAACACAAAACTGAATTGTATTTGTAACTATTAATCAAGTACGGTGTGTTCTCTTTCATCTGGTGAGTAAATACATATTACTATTATTTACACATAAGAATTTAATATTACTAACAATAATAGTTGCGTACCACTAATTATTTATATATATATATATATATATATATAAGGTCCTATTTTAAGTAATCAATTATTGGTTAATTTCCGTGATTTATTCTCATCTGTAGTTTAGGCAGTCTCTTGTACCTTGTAACAAAAACATCTTGTACCAAGGAAATGTTCCAAGGTACATGATGCTATTAGTTTTTGTTTTTAATTTATTTTAAAATCATGCCACGAAGTACGTCTGGAGTTAAGAGTACCCTATTTGATCCGGATGCCTCTCATTCGGAGAAGCCTGTTAATGATGGAAAAAAATAGTTTTAAAATTAATTTGAATTTTTACAGCTATATATCCACCTATAATCCCTGTGTTCCAATATTCCAAGTTACAAGAAGGTATGGTCCAAGGCACACGAACCTCTTGTACGATGGAACACTTTACATATCCCTGCATTTTTTTTATCCTTAATAGATCTGTGGAACAGGAAAATATCTGTAGAAAGTTGTAAAGGAATAGGTATTCAATAATTTATTTCAAGCAATTTTTCATTTAAAAAAATTTCATTTCCCAAAATTAAAAAAAAAATTAAATGTGAAAAGTGATTCAAGGTACAAGTCTCCTCTAATAATAATAATAATAATAATAATAACAATAATAATAATAATAATAATAATAATAATAATAATAATAATAATATTAATAATAATAATAATAATAATAATAATAGTTGAAGAAGCTGCATATAGTATTTACATTTGAGACAATACTGTGATAATTGGAATAATAAGATCAAGAAAAATTCAATTAATATATAGCAATATTAATCACGAATTCCGTACGTTAGCAGTTTATCAAATGGTGATTTCTTGCACGAGAATCTGTGAGTTGACCGACTTGAGATTTCCTTCACTTTAACATGCATTTCATTTCAAATAATTAATAATTATACTTCCTGATCTGTTGTGTATAGTTACCTATTGATTAGTAGGTTACCTCACTTTTAAGATAACTCAGTTTGCTACAGACTGACACAGAAATCTCATGTGCCAATCTCGTATACATGTCAACTCTGTTATCATGTCAATCGATATATCCATCATTAATTAATTAACAAGGAACGCAGTAAGTATTCTAACCTGAGCCATTAGGAGAAAGTATTTTTTCTTAATGGTCATAACATGGTAGAATTATAGGCTAATGGCTTCAGCTATGCAGAGAATAACTTAGAAGTCAACGATTCTTGACCGGATTTCATCTACATGTTACATAGCCGTCCCACTGAGTAAATATTTCATGTGCGACGAGAGAGGGGATGCGGAAACGAAATTATAAACAAAACGCGTGTCGGAGCTTCTGATAACGCATACAAGGAGGCGTGTCTGCAACTGACCTCCCACTAATTTGTAAGGTACCGTTTTGGCACCTATATAAAGCATCGCCTAGCTGACTAGAACATCAGTTTTCAACTGTTCACAATCAGTATCGTTCTACAATCACCATAGCAACAAATACTATGGCTTGCAAGAAGGTAAGAAATACACCTAACTATAGGCTACATATTACACATTTTTATGTATAAAAGATATCTTTATAAAAAGTTAAAAAATAACCTAATTCATGGCCAGTTTGTCCAAGTGATTTTTAATTTTGCTTAACGAATGTTAAATTAACAGTCTGTTTATTTTTAACGCTTTGTTAAGGATAGTAGTAGGTTATTTTACGACGCTTTATCAACAGCTTTGGTTATTTAGCGTCTGAGTGAGATGAAGGTGATAATGCCGGTGAAATGAGTCCGGGGTCCAACACCGTAAGTTACCCAACATTTGCTCATATTGGGCTTTGTTAATGTATTTTCCATTTGTTCAAAATAATTTTGTTTAAGATAACCAAAACTTAAATATAATGTCTGTTAGCACTATTTTAACTACTCAACAGCAGTTGGTAATGATTCTACACATGTAAGGCAATTTTTGATTGGCTAAAATTAATCTTTAAATTCTATATTATAGAGTGAGTCATGAAACTTGCATAAAATGACAACCTGTTATAGTAGGCCATGCTCCATAAACAAACAGTTGACAAATGAAAGTTGTAGGTGACGTGCTGATAATAATTACAAAGTAAGGTTATATTTCCTCATTGCTATTATGGATACGAAATACGAACGAAATAAAATAACACTGATGTATTTAAACAGTCCAAAGTATTTTTTAAATGTTATATTACCAGTCATATGCTAAACATTCCCTGCAGAGAGACACAAAATATTAATTTCGCAACTTCTGTTCGAACAGCTGTGGAGACATCGGCCATATTTAACTAACTGTTAAACGAGTTAACTGCCCGAAATCCTACATTTAAAATTAACAAACTGTTAACAATCTGTTAAACCAAACTGGTGTTGAAAACATACAATTTTATTAATTAACAAACTGTTTATAGTCTAACAGTCGTTAAATTTTCTAACAATACTTGGAAAAACCGGCCATCAGTGTCATTAATATGAGTTAGGGTACAAGGACCGAAGTATCTAATTCTCACAATTCACAGTTTTTTAAACAACTATTATAGATTCGTCTTCCCAAATGCGACAGTCTACTAGCTAGTCTATTGTTTACAATGAACTTTGGAATTTATAATGGTCTAATTAAACATGGATCTGCAGTGCGTCTCTTAGAAGTGTGAAGAACTTGCACTGGTGATTCATTAGAAGGGAAAGAATTTCTACTTCTGTACCTATTTTGTTTGCTACGTACTAGACTTATGTTGTTAATAGGGACCAGATTTTTAGGTTTTTAAAAAGACAATTTTAGGTTTTTGGAGTAGGTGAAATAGGTTTATTAAGTTTTATGTCCAACCTGTGAAAGTGTCGTAAAAATTGTCAGATCGTTAAAAATGTATCCTTACCGTTGTCTTTATAAAATAAATACAAATGTATTAACGCAATAAGGACCACAAAACTGACGTTTTCAAGGACCAAACTATTTAACAAAATTTATAAGATTCAAAGTTTTTGCTCCTTCCCCTTTAACATTATTCGTACGTACTTACTTACTTACTAGCTTTTAAGAAACCCGGAGGTTCATTGCCGCCCTCACATAAGCCCGCCATTGGTCCCTATCCTGAGCAAGATTAATCCAGTCTCTATCATCATATCCCACCTCCCTAAAATCCATTTTAATATTATCTTCCCATCTACGTCTCGGCTTCCCCAAAGGTCTTTTTCCCTTAGGCCTCCCAACTAACACTCTATATGCATTTATGGATTCGCCCATAAGTGCTACATGCCCTGCCCATCTCAAACGTCTGGATTTAATGTTCCTAATTATGTCAGGTGAAGAATACAATGCGTGCATCTCTGCGTTATGTAACTTTCTCCATTTTCCTGTAATTTCATCCCTCTTAGTCCCAAATATTAACATTATTCGTAGTTTGAATAAATTATTGTCACAATTAACATTTTATTTAATATAATTTGCCGTGATATAACTACATAAATTTCAATTTTCAATAGTTAAAAGGTACAGTACACACACAACTTTTGAATTAATTTTGTTCAAACTTGATAAAGAATTATTTTAAAATGTAACAAACAAACAAACA
The DNA here is from genome assembly GCF_040183065.1 of Periplaneta americana. Taxonomy (NCBI): domain Eukaryota; kingdom Metazoa; phylum Arthropoda; class Insecta; order Blattodea; family Blattidae; genus Periplaneta; species Periplaneta americana. The sequence goes on along the minus strand of NC_091132.1, from coordinate 44,825,084 downwards.
AACAAAACAACATTATTTACTGTTTCTCTTCCTGGTTACAATATATTATCAAATACTTTTCAAGATTCTCGACTGAGAAGTTTTTTCTATTGTCTCTCAAAAAACATTTGAAGGAAGAAAAGGTTCTTTCGATAGCACGTGACGTCATCGGTGCAAATTTCATCGCTACCACTGCAACTGGTACTCACAGTAACTGACAATTGAAGCTTTCCACCTGGAGAATGGAGCACACATTTTTCATTTTTTCAAACCCTGGATTCCTCTGCAATACTTTCTTCAGTTTTAATGTGATGGCTTCAACCACGGGTCCTGGTACTTGCTATGTAGAAGCAAGTCAATGACACCAATTGCATCTTTCAGTTGTAGCGACGAAGATTTCAAGTAGGCCTACTCAATACATTTTGGAAGGTCACTGAAATGTGCCTTGAGTTTGATTTGGTAATTTTGATTTATTATTGGTAAAATTTGTGCCAGCATCCGCGGTTATACAATGAATATAGGTCAATCTTTTAGGTTAAAGTATATATTACTAACATAAAAATATATTTATGTTAAATCTATTTATCAATAATTGATTATTCAAAATAGGAACTTCAACGTGTTTATATATTTCTTTTTGCTTTATGCGGTATACCATTTTTGGCGGGGTTTTATTCAAAAGATTATTTTGCCTTAGGGATCGAGGCTGGCTCCTTCACCTCGAGTGTGTTCTCTCTCTCTCTCTCTCTCTCTCGAAATATATTGATATTTCTCTCAAAATAAAACAATAATATATAATGCAATAAATGCAGGATAACGCTTATCAACAATTATTTAGGAGTTTTATTTAGGTACTGAAGGTCCAATTTAGGTTTTCTTAGGTTCAACAGAATTCAAACATTTACGACTCCTACGATCATGATTCGGAAAAATATTGAAGAAATTAGGAGTTCAGAAGCAAGGGGGAAAAAAAAAAAACAACCTACAAATCCGGTTCCTACTTATTAAAATATCTCTATGTTTCATGCACGCAGGATCCCCTTATTAAAATTCTAGAGGACCTAAAACGTCTAAATTAACCATAAAGTCCTATAAATGCCTAAAAACTATGTTTTTGCCTAAAAGCGCCTTTTTACTATTTTTTGTACAATACATTTAAAATAAAAATACCGTTACTAAAAGTGCAAAAATGTCCAAAATAGGATTCCCTTATTAAAATTCTATAGGACCTAAAACGTCTAAATTAACCATAAATTAACCATGCCTAAAAACTATGTCTTTGCCTAAAAGCGCCTTTTTACTACTTTTCGTACATTTAAAATAAAAATACCGGTACTAAAAGTGCAAAAATGTCCAAAATAGGATCCCCTTACTAAAATTCTATAGGACCTAAAACGTATAAATTAACCATAAAGTCCTATAATGCCTAAAATTATGTTTTTGTGTAAAAGCGCCTTTTACTATTTTTCGTACATTTAAAATAAAAATACCGTTACTAAAAGTGCAAAAATGTCGAAAATAGGATCCCCTAATTAAAATTCTATGACCTAAAACGTCTAAATTAACCACAAAGTCCTATAAATGTCTAAAACCATGTTTTTGTCTAAAAGCGCCTTTTTACTATTTTTCGTACATTTAAAATAAAAATACCGGTACTAAAAGTGCAAAAATGTCCAAAATAATGACAAAAATGCTATTTAAAATGTAAAATAGATCTCTTAGAAACACCGATCTAGCAAGTTCATCATCATTATTATCATTATTATTATTATTATTATTATTATTATTATTATTATTATTATTATTATTTTCTTGTCGGCTTTAATTTACTTGTGAATAATACAGAGAAGTCACTTTTTTGTAGTTAAGTTACCTTTGAGGCAGAGAATACTCAACGCTCATTAAGTAATGCAGAATAATGGAATATCAGTGAAATATGGACGGTAAGGGAAGAGTTCTGGGTGAATATCCTATTGACGGAGCTTTATTTAACAGTACTGTCATAAAATTATAGAGCTCATACTCAGAACTTAGTCGTATTAAAGAATTCGAATGCGACGGGGTCTTTTAATCGCATTTCACTGCCTGCAGGTATTGTTGGCGCTCTCTCTTGCTGCTGCAGTTCTGAGTGCACCAGTGTATGAAGAACACAAAGAAGTGGAAGTGGAACATTACGTAAGTAGTTAAGGTTATGCACATCTCCTTCTAATTAGTATTACATCTTAATGTGCCTAACTAATTGTATGACATATTGATGATGAGTTGTCAGAAAGCGCTGCACCTCTTTATTGTCAAGGAACTTCCTGGTGTCTACGTTATTCCTTTGTTGGCCTTAGACCTCCAGTTGTGGCCTATTATTAAAAGAACGTTTCTGAGCAATGCGACTGTGTTAGAGTGAAATACAACATTTCTCTGGTCAAGATACCTCATAGAAGGATTTATAAACCCAATGTTAGAAAAATTAGTGAAGATAAAGGCAAGAGGATTTATATTTCAACATAAAGATCCTATTATTATTATTATTATTATTATTATTATTATTATTATTATTATTATTATTATTACTACTACTATCATATATACTGTCGGTGACTCAGGAGAAGACGAGAACGGACTGAGGAGGAAGGGATGTGAACAGATAACATACGACAACACGTGCAATATTTGTACTGCAGTAAGCAGAAACATTAGGTCTCCTTCTGTTCAACTTAGCTTTAATTTCCATACGCATTGTTACTCATGTTTTCTGCACGAGTAATAAACTGGCTACTGGGATGCTTATCTGAGCGATGTTTATAATAATCAACAACGATAGTCAAGAAGGTCACATTCTTTCCGCTCGTCTTCTCCTGAGTAACGGGCAGTAGGTCTCGCAAGGAATGCGAACAAAACAATTCGATAAGAAAGAGCAGGCGACAGGGAAGGTCATGAGATAACTTGAATGATATTCAAGAGTACAGTCGGAAGAGAAACGACATCGATAGGATCAGTCTTGCATTGTGATAGTTACATTACGGTTTTAGTTTCAGTTCCACTGCATGTGAATACGAGTCTTGTTCCAAGTGCGTTTATTTTATTATGTAGTGATGGAGCGTTCCCCTCTCAGAGTGTCATTATTTTATTCGTAAACATAATGTTGCGCGTTTAATTCGCTTCGAATTTTTCTCTTGCTACGCTCTTCATTTCCACAGGCGATATCCCCATCTGTTCATCTTCTTGGAAGAGGCAGTACTTCCATCGTCCCGCATCTCTCGCTCCCCCTCGACGTGCCTACATACACACGTCAAAACAGACAGTAACGCCACCACTGTTTTTTCTGTAATCGTTCCTTGCGCGAGCTATATACGGGACCGGAACAACTCCAATAAATCTTGTTATAGCCTATTTATAAATGACAAAAAATGTGGAAGTGGATAATACCACTCTATCCCATAAAATAAATATCTACGAATACGAAAATAAAAAAGCATTGGGTGTAAAACAAAACGATGGGTTGATTTTTGAAGTTATGTGAAATTCAAAAGGTAAAACTGCTGCCTAAAGCGTGGGTGATGATTCGTTGATTACAATGACTATTACACTTTTACTACATTATACTACTTTTGACCAATAAAACGGTACGAAAGGACGTCTTTCAACCAATCATGGCTGTTTACCACACAATTCTATCGGTTCTCTAGCATTTACCTTTATCGCTTCCCTAGCATTTGTTTGTTTTTATCATTACCCTAGTATTTGTTTCTTTGTTTGTCAACATTTCAAACTGCAAACTCTTTACGCTACTATAAAACATGCTTTGCGATCGTAATTTGTTTCCTACATATATAGTCGACTGAAAATGGCGGCTCCGTTCAAACATTTTGGTGAAGGTAACATTAGTGAAATACAATTTTAACGAGTCAATTAATATCTATTTTATTGTATTAAAGTACTACATTTCTTCTAATCTTTGTATACTCTCTACTGTTTTTATCACCACCCTACCATTTGTTTCTTTGTTTTCCAACATTTCAAACTGCAATTTCTTTACGGTACTATAAAACAAGCTTTGCGATCGTCATTTGTTTACAGCATAGACAGCCAACTGAAAATAGCGACTCCGTTTAAACGTTTTGGTGAAGCTCACATTAGTGAAATAAAATTTCAGCAAGTCAATTAATATTTTGTTGTATTAGAGTACTTTATTTCTTCTAATCTTTATATACTTTCTTCTAATCGTGTAATATTAAACTCCACTCGAGTTTTGATTTTCTCTAGATAAATCACACCTTCTAGTGAAATTACTATTGACAAATTAAGTCAACAATAAACAAATACTTTCGCTTCGGTTTGGCTTTTTGATAGCTTAGGCACTTCTGGCCAATTGTGCGCCCAATAAATGTGATAAGTTAATTTTAGGCTAATTTTATTGCCCAATTCCTGACAGGTGACCTGGTTGGCATTCGAGAATCCGATGTAGTATGTGTTGGTCATCATGCTTTCGTCAGGTAGAACCACGTCGCATACCCAGAATTAACAGAAAGTCATCTCATCTTTTATGTCTCTGACATGTAAATGTTCTTTCAATTTCACTTCTATTAAAAAAATTATTTCCTTAAAAATATTCCTTTCTGAATATAAGTTTTGACGTGTCTGAGCTTTCATGTCCATAATCTCCTCATTCAATCGGATTTGGAATTATGCGTTACTTTTTAAAAAGTTTAAAATAATGAGGAGCTCGGGCGTAAAACATGGTAACTGACATTTTTGTCAAAAATGATATATACGATATAGCGTATAATATGGCATCTTACATTCTGTGTCTAATGCAGTAGATAGTTTTCCAGCAACTCAATAGATGGCAGAAGTATACAGATTTTATTTCCCTGGTAAATATACAAACTGTTGCATGTATAAATGTCTACCTACCTAATGGCTTCAAAACACTAATACGTCACTTACCATGTTTTACTCCCGAACCCTTCACTATATAACAATTTATTCTCCCTAATTCAATTTAAAACTTGAGCCTGCTTTAATTTCATTTACAGGCACACCCAAAATATGAGTTTAAGTATGGAGTAAAGGACACCCACACCCACGACATCAAAGAACAGGCTGAGAACCGTGACGGCGACAAAGTCTCGGGATACTACAAGCTGGTTGAACCCGACGGCACCACCCGTACTGTCCACTACAGCGCTGATCACCACACCGGATTCCACGCCCAGGTCGACAGATCCGGCCATGCCGTGCATCCTGTATACGAGAAGAAAGTGGTGGTACCCGTCAAGAAGATTGTGGTACCAGTCAAGTACCACGAAGTCTCTGTACCTTCCTTCTCAGACGAGCCCAACTATTCCCATGGCTCCGCTACCAGCTATAGCAGCTTCGGTTCCCTGTCAGGTCATTACTAACAAACAGTTGCGAAAAGAAAGTCGGTCGGCGTTTTGACTAGAGCGGAATTAAAATAACAAACTACTTGTGACATTTGAAGGCTTCGAGGGTTTCCATGGCAACATTCCTTCTCCTCTCTTTGTCGCCAATAAAACGTTACAGCCCCCACTTTCCTTAGCCTGCAATATACGAGTAGCAATATTATAAATAGTAGATGAAATAAATGTGGAACGGCAGCCTTTTATTGGCCACAAAGAGATAGGAAGGGATATTTCCATAGAAACCGTTGATGTCTTCAACTTTTGTGTGGCTTTTCCATAAAGTCTATCTGGACAGTTCGTCTTTCAACTTAGATTTAGGAATTGAACGGGAGTTTTCCTTCAAGTGTCTTTCCTGACTTCAAGCGTTGACGCCATTTTTAGTGATTTCCGTCGGAAGTATATTGTTTGAGAATTCAATTATATTCCTCTGCTTGGGATATCGCTCAATGAATTTTTATTCAGATGTATTTTATGCAATAAATATAGATACCTTTAATACACTACACCCAAGAACTTCAAATACATAGATAGGAGCGACATTTAGTTTTAGTTTATAATTACACTTTTGTTTAAGAAAATGTAACCGTTATTTCCTCAGAGAGCGCTCAAAATTTAGGACCAAAAAATTATCTTTACATAGATTATTCTTATTACAGTGCATATAAACTGTTGAATCCTGGCCACTAAATCACTCAAATGAGTGCGCTGCTTGTGTGATGAGTCGTGATGACTTAATATATAATGTCAATATACATATTGAACATGGAGTAAGGCCACTATGGGAAAGAACCAAAAGGAGAAAGATTCGATCCGACCCCGTGGGATTGAGCCTCGGCGTAGCTCAGTGGTTAGAATACCCAGTGCGTAGAACTGGGGGGTTCCTCGTTCGATCCTCGGTGTCGGAGCGATTTTTTTCTATTAACAAAAATTATAAAACTCTGCTTGATATTTTGCTTTCCACAAAGAAATCATTTGGAATCTTTTCCCTACTCATCGGACGGAAGTATTTAAAAAAAGTCAAAATAGTAATGATTCAGAGTCAGTGGTTTAAGGCAATTAAAAGTAAGAAACCATTAAAATATTAATGACATACTTTGCATAAACTAACTTCAAGTAAATATCGTCACGTGACATATGCCTTCAATCTATAGTCACACAAATTTGTAAGAAACTACTTATTTTGAGTTTATGGAAATATTGATGCATAACATTTTCTACAATACCCAGGGAAGGCACTTTAAAAATAATACAGGAAACACGTATACGAATAACTTTCTATGTTGACAGATAAAAATATGTTTAATTTTTGTGATATTGTAAATGTGAGTTGTATGTATATTACATGTTGAAATGCTTGTCCTTTCTCAAATTTGTTTAGTAGAGATCTCTCATCATGATTGCCCCTTCTTCGATACAAAGAAGATGGGTTATGTTTTAACAATCATTCATGCAATTATCATATATTTTTTTACTTATAGTTTGTGTTACATTCTGACGTAACAGTCAGTGATCCAGTCAATTTGTTTTAAATTGTATTATTATTCATTGCTCACAGCTCGAATTATGGCTTTTTATTTAACTGTATATAATTATAAGTACATTTGTTGACTATTCTTTAAATGTTAGTAGCGCCAGATGACTAGCTTGTATTCTTTATGTCCTTATCATATTATATCAATGTTATACGTTAATATATTAAGTCAAATGTAAATATTCTTCACAAATAAATTGATATGTTGCAATAATAAGCAGATTTGTATTATTTTTCTTGACAATATCGAAGATGAATTGCAATACTCTATTCGCCACCTAAATCTCATAGCAAAAATGTATAATTTAGAGATCTCAACAAGAAAAACAAAAATAAGAGCATTTAAGGATAAACAATAAACAGCTAGTGAGAGGTAAGATTTGCATCGATAATTTAATACTGGAGGAAGTAAACAAACTCCTTAAAACATTTAGGTTGCACTCTAACATACCTTGAAGAGTGTAATATTTCTAATAAAATAATAGTACATTATGCAACGGGCCTATAATGATAGTAATTAAGACGCGAGGATGTTTATGAAACTCGCTTGCACTCGTTTCATAATTTTCATACGAGCGTCTTAATTACCATTATAGGCAAGTTTCATACGACTTTTTATGCTCGACCATATTTCTAACTTGAAATTATTCATAAGTATTCATGTTATTCTTATGTGACTGGGGAGCGAACTGACCTTGTGTAATCTTGTAAATTGTGAGATGTGCGCAGACGCGAAAGTATTGATTTTTTCCGGGCAACGAATGTCGACGACCTTGATATATAAACTAGAGAGTAAGATAAACGTTAAACTTGATATAACCTTGAAATTGAATTCGAAATTGAAAAACGACATGACAAATTGAATTTATTTGAATATTATTTACAATTAACGCTAATTATTATAGTAACAGAACATAACCTTCTGCGACAGTATTGGATTTCCAGCCTGCGTCACGTTTTGCTAGTGGTCTTTCGATTGCATATCCGAGAATAATCGAAAACCTGAACTTTAATGAATAGGTGTACTTTAATGACATGCATTAAAGGACTGCTGCCAGGTGTATAATTACTACATTTCGGCATGGTCGAGTATAAAAAATTATAATACATCTTTGAGAATCATTAATTTAGTATTTCCAGTCACAAAAGTCCAAAAATATACAAGATTTAAATTATATAAAATTTTGGCACGATCAGTTATCAGCTATGGCAGTTAAGCCTGGACTATTCGACTCCAAGATGACCGACGGTTGACAGCTGCAGAAACGATATTTTTTAGGAATAACCGCTGGCTATAGCCTTCTAGATCACAAGAGGAACACTGACTTTGCAGAAGAATTAAAAATAATACCTATTGTACAATATCTACAAATTTTATTAATAATAAAGACACTAACAATCACAGTTTTTAAATGTTGACTGTAAGAGAGTAATACATTTTAAACGAGCTCCTTTCTGAAATCAAGAGCAAGCTGTGAGCACATCTCCTTACAAGAATTTCCATAAATCTATTCCTGAAACGAAATACAGTAATAAAAATATAAGATGAACTATAGGGGCAAAACACAACATAGATCAACTAACACTGTAAATTAAAATACATCTAATAAAATACTGCAAAAATAACGGACAAGGACTTGCATTACTTGGGGGATCTTTCGCATTAAATTGCGGTTTCGTCTTCCTTGTATACACAAGACCACTATCTCTCAGCGACTTTCGTGACATTTTTTCACTTATTAATATTAATTTGTCTGGATCCATTTTTTATATTTATTTAGCCGGTCAATATCTACCGTAGGAATCGTCATAGTCTTGCAGTCGTCTATTTTATGTCATAGATCAACCGTACCCAGTATTCGTAAAGAGAACAAACGCCCGATACGATGTAAACAACTGGATACGCTAGAAGTGACTAGTGACATAGACCATTGTTCCAACCAAGAAATTCATGGTTGTAACTCGTGTAGAAGCGCCTCTGATACAGATATTGAAAAACAATTTTTGTGACAGCTGTGTAAGACTATACAGAGCATTATTCCATTAAAAATTCGATTTTGAAAAATTGTAACATAGACCGTTATTTGGCCCAACGCTTCAATTATACACACATACGTCATAGGATGTTGGCCAGAAATACAGAGTTTGCTGCGGAGATTCTAAACGCATTTCTACGACGTGCAGAGAGCCATGCACCGTCAGCACCATCTGGTGTTCGCAATAAGTTATTTGAATACCTGTTCCGCAACCGGCCACACTTCCCGAATATCACAGGTGCTTGTCAGGGACTTCTTGAGCGTGACGCAATGGGAAAGAAAGAGCAAAAAATGCGGAGATGCCATGTAAAAACTTGCAGGACTTGATCTGTTACACTTCACTCAGCCTCACGTTTTATAGATCATTACTGACTTAGACAGACGAAGGATGAAAGTGAAATTAACACGTGAGGCCTTTGATCCCTGTCGCGAAAGCAGATATACAGACGCCTGTTATTAATTTACCGTCAGAAAAAAAAAAAAAGCTATTAAATAAAGCTACTTGAAGTGATTCCCCACTGAAATACTCTTTCTTATTTTCAATATAATTGCGATGGCCGAAAGTATTCAGTAAACCCAGAGATGAGAATCTGGATAGGAAGAAAATGGGAAGCTTAGGATATGTATTGGGAAAAACTTACAAAAGGCAGACTACGAAGAGGAACGACATAAAAACACTCAAGGACACGAAAGAAGAAAGAGGACCTAAAATCCGCCGTCTGAGTAATGATAAGTGAAGGAGGAATAAATGGAAGTGGAAGAGTGTAAGATGTGGAAAGGAATAACGGTGAATCAGGTGTTGTCAAATTCAGTGACGAGAATGAAAATTCAAGTTATGCTGGTGGGAGAAGTGAAGAGGGAACTGTGGATAGAAATGGGGCAGATAAAGGGACGAAGAAAGAAGGTGAAAGTAAAGCAGTTTTAGAGAATTTGAGAACAGAGTTCTAAGTGGATTATAAAGAAGTTTCGATGAGTTATTTGGAGGGGAAATACGGATAGGAAAATAAGTGAAATGTCATGAGGGAGGAGATGAAAGATTACAGTATGAAGCTTAGACTTGTGAAAAGTATTAATAAGAAAGGATACAAAGATATAAGTTGAAACTAAAAGGAACATATTGTAAAGTTGAATCAAGGATTAGTAATAGGTAAGACAGATGATAATACATCATGAAAGAAGTTAATAAAACTGTACAATTTAAAATAAACGAATTAATGATATTGTGTCGAATGTAGTTTAGGACTAGAAGTATTATTCTGGGTTAGAAATAAGAGGTTATAGTTAATAGTGAAGGGAAAGCGAACCTGTTTAATTACGAAGCAATGAACAGTGATAAGTATTAATAAGTATGGTTAGATCAATATAAGTTGAACTGAGAAAATGAATTAATTAATGTTAATGTTATGTTATGTTTTATTTAACGACGCTCGCAACTGCCGAGGTTCTATCAACGTCGCCGGTGTGCAGGAATATTATTCCGCAGAAGTTCTTTTACATGTCAGTAAACCTACTGACATGAGCCTGTAGTATTTAAGCACACTTAAATGCCATCGACCTGGTCCGGGATCGAACCCGCAACCTCCGGCATAGAAGGCCAGCACTATACCAACTGCGCCAACCAGGCCGATTCGAATGAGTTAATCAATATAAAAATACATATTCACTATCGGCCAAAAGTTTTCGATCAGCTATGAAAACAACTATATACTTTATTTCAATGTACAAACACATCGGAAAAACTAAATAGACCAACAAAATAAATATTTTCTCTCTCTAGCATTATGATATGATAGAATATTCAAAACGAAATCCCTGTTTTAACCACAAATGCATAACTGTGATAAGGTAAAGCCGGGTGATATAACGCACCTTTTTTCAAACACGCGCAATTTATAGCACACTTCAATTAATAACGTGGGAATACAAAATATATCTTGCACATTAAATACATTTATGGATCTAAGGATCGCAAATATTTTTACTGGCACATTTGTTGTAAGAAATCAATAAAACTAAAATTATGTTTTCTGCCATATCTCCCACCCTGGATGGGTGATATTAGTCATGGGTAGTGGGTGATATGGCTTATGAAAAATAACATTGACTTTTACTACAAAACAGTCAAAATACAAAAATTAAATTTTACAATGTAAATAATAACTTATTCTAACCACTTTGTATTGCAGGAACGGAAACATGCCATTTCAATGTCATTTAACAATTTTCAGTTTTTTCTCCCTATTTTCCAGTCTGCCACACAAACTGCACTTATCTTCATAAACAGTACAACTTTCGTGAAGCCATCTATTACAATGTTTGCATTTAATCCAATCGGATTGTGAAGTTGTCTCTCCGTAATCCTCGAGGCACTCCACACACTCATTTTCGTTGAAGGACTCGCCTCCATCACTCGAATCGATGAGCACTGGTTCTTCATGTTCGTCATCAGAGGACGATTCCCAAAGACGCTTTTTGGCGGACTTCTTTTTAGAGGGAACGGGCTTCTTTTCATTCTTCTTCATTTCAGCATTTATTTTTCTTTCTTCTGTCTTCCTTTTCTTTTTCTCCATTTGCATTTTCTTTTCTTTTTTTGCGGCAATTATTTTAGAATCTGTCAGAATTGTTGCCGACTGTTTCCGTGCTGTTTTCTTGCTTGGTCCAGGATTGGGCACAGGTGAAACTTTGTGGAGTAACTTTGTTGGAGTAAATTTTTCGGTTTCTTCCGTTAGTGAAGAAGTCGATGGTGTAGGTTGAGTTGAAAAATTTGTAGTATGTTGAGTGTCCGAATTAGTCTCTGAATCCTGGGGATCGTAACTTTGTGTTGCCTCCGATTGAATTACATTTAAAAACGCATGTTCTGGAATGACAGACCGGCTAAATGGGAAGATTCCTGTTGCACGAAATCCTGCTGCTCCAATTTCAACAGTTGCTGCTCGAGACCATGCTTTAGACAGAAGTTCGCAGAAGTGACGCCGCTCGAGCTTCTTGTTAGGGTTAACAACCCCCCATTCGTCACAATAATTCCTAAAATATGCTTTTAATGGGCCAAAAAATGCCCTATCAAGTGGCTGTAAGTAATGTGTCGTATGGCTTGGTAAACACAACAGAATTACATCATTGTCAGCAGCTTTCTGCAACATTTCGGGAGAGTTTATATGTGCTCCGTGCCCATCAAGAATTAAAAGACATTTCCCTGCTGTTTTACGCGGTATGAAATGGTTTTCCAGCCAGTCCATGAATAAATGTGAATCTACGTAGGCTGATTCTTTCCTCATCTGAATGACGGAACCAGGTGGCATTTTCTCGAGCCAAACTTGTTGCTTATTTACACCCTTGAATATGCAGTACGCTGGTAAGAAGGTACCCTCTGCATTACAGCAAGCTATTACTGTTACAGTTTCACCTCTTTCTGTTGATTTGCGAACATGGACATCCTTGGTACCTTTAATTGCGACAACCTGGCCAGGTTCATTGTTTAGCTGTAAACCTGACTCGTCCATGTTGTAAATGTTCCCTGGTTTATTTATCAGGTCATTTTCTACTAGGGTATTTTTCAGCAGTTCGAAATAATTGTCAACTTCTGTCACTGACATGCCATTTGCTCGGGCGTTTGAAATTCCCTCTGCTTTTCTTAAACTTAAGGCAGGGTTCCGTTTCATGAATGACTTGTACCAGTCTTGTCCAGCAATTTCTTTTTTTTCGTTAAACTTGTTTTTTAATCCCATAGACTTTGCCAAGTTGTACGCAATTTTTCTTAAATGTTTTCTAGTGGGGGCAAATCCTGCTAATTGAAGCTTTCGCACATGCTCACCCAATTTCCTTTCTGCGTCTGGACCTAAGTGTGAAGGTTGACCTAAACGACCCTTTAAAAAATTCCCTGTAGCCAGTCTGTTTCTAAGAGTTTTTTCCGGAATATTATTCTCCCTTGCTGCTTGTCTAACCTGAAGATGTTCGATTCGCACAGCTTTTATGGCCCTGTCAAGTTGTTCTTGGGTCCACATGGCCCTGGTGCTCTTCCGAGGTCCGTAGAAAGTTGGCATGGCCAATATTTCTGAAAAGCACAAGTAAACTCGTTACTTTGTATAATGAATGCTTTGGACAATAGCATCGTTGTATAATCATTTAACTAGTATAAAATTCGCATTGTATCTACATATCTAACAACGCGTCATATCTCCCTAGCTAAAAATGCGTTCTAACTCCCGCATAGTCACTGCGTCGTATCTCCCAAAACCGTGGGAGATGCGACGCACCAGTTCAATGCAGGTAGAAGACGACTAGCAGTCTTCGGATTATTTCATAACAACAGTGTACCTAACGGTTGTTCACATTCCACAGTGTTTCGAACAACTACTGTGTTCTTTCAAGCGCAATTAAAATTTTACAGTACAAAGAGTCAAACATCAGGTACTCACCACTGCTTCTTTTCCAGGAATTCTAAGCTTAGCTTCAAACTTGAGAATATTAACACGACCAAAATCTTACACACACAACTTCACACGACAAGACTCTAAACTCGACTGGCAGCATTCTTAAAATCCACCTAATACCCTTATATCCAAGGGCTGCGTCATAACTCCCACAGCGTTGTATCACCCGGTTTTACCTTAGGTGATCGAAAACTTTTGACCGGTAATGTATATAAATCTATACTAATAATAAATCTGTAGCCGAAATTTTTCTGGTAATTTTCGATTTTCCAAAAATAATTGGTCCTAACATATATAATTAACCACCCTGAAACCCAAAATAGCTTTTTTGAAATTTTTGTTTGTATGTCTGTCTGTATGTTTGTTACCTTTTCACGCGATAATGGATGAACGGATTTCGATGAAAATTGGAATATAAATTAAGTTCGTTGTAACTTAGATTTTAGGCTATATGGCAGTCAAAATACATTATTTAAAAGGGAGGTTATAAGGGGGCCTGAATTAAATAAATCGAAATATCTCGCTTATTATTGATTTTTGTGAACAATGTTACATAACAAAAGTTTCTTTAAACATAATTTGCGATAAGTTTTATTCCTTGAAAAATTTTGACAGGACTGATATTTAATGAGATAAATGAGTTTTAAAATAAAAATAACTGCCATCTAAGGCCGTGTAATGAATTAAAAAACAAATGTTTTCGTCTATAAGGAACCTTGGACAGCAACAATCGAAAGCTATTAAACATAGCCTACAGACAATGTTTCTGTGTTTGTATGAAGTAATATCAGAAGCTAAATTAACCGATTTTTATAATTAATTATTATTTCACCATTGGAAAGTGTAGTTTCTCTAGATGGACATAATGCTATAATGTTATTACAGTAACGTCTGAGTAAATCGAAGACAGGTAAGATTAAAATAGCTTCTTATGCACAGAAAATTTGATAGGCTATTTTGTACATTCGTTTTCTGTATTTCTTAAAATAATATTTATGTACACTCATTTTAATCTCAGAGAATTAACGAACAACGAGAGCGTATTGATTTAGTATGCAGTAATAGTACGTTAGCTCAGCAATCCATTATTTTATAATTCAAATTTTAACTATGCTCAATTGAATCGTGTTAAAATACATAAAATATATATGCAATAAATGCAATGAAAAAAAATTGGGTAATAAGTGAAGCAGATTATCTTGCGCTGTTGTAAAAGTTGTTCCCTGGATCAAACGTCCTATTTTAATTATGTAATTACTTTATATTTATTTCTAACTGGTGCAGCGGAGCGCACGGTACTGCTAGTAAACTAATAAATAAATAACGAAAGAAAGAAAAGAGTGAGTGAGTGAGTGAGTGAGTGAGTGAGTGAGTGAGTGAGTGAGTGAAGGAAGGAAAGAAGCAATGAATGAATGAATGAAAGAGTGAATGTATGAATGAATGAATGAATAAATTAATGATTGAAGGAACAAATAAAGAAATAAATAAATAAACAAAGGATAAAATACATAAATAAAAATAAAGATAAATAGGCCTAAATATTACCTTACTCTCTCCAGCAATGTCTTAACATTTGTGTCGTTTTCAAGGCGTTGAATATTTACTTTGTTAAAAATACTCAGACTTGAAAGTGTTTGTGACACGATGCCTTACCGGTATGCGGGGTCTTGAATTCTCGTCACAACAGACCACGTTGTACCGTTTTCTGCTTATTTTTAGACTAAACTCATTCTACTGGATGGGCGGAGCAGTGTACTTAAACTAGTTGTTCGCTGTGAACTTGGTCGCTCGTCCTCTGATCATGCGCAGTGCCTCGTTTCTGGGACTTTGAAAATATCTGTGCGCCATCAATTATTTCGAAAATATCTGTGCGCCATCAATTATTTCTAAGACTATACGCTGATATTTTCGCCATGTTTTCAATTTCTCTTTTCATTAGTTCATCTTTCTTTCAATTGTCCTATATTTTTCTAACATAAGCAACAGAAATTTTTCAGTATTCAGTATTTTTAGTTATTTCCTCAACAATAGCAACTGCTAACCGTTTTAATGTAGTTATAGGAACAAAAAGCGTTTAAGTAATTTAACTGAATTTGCACAAAATTGTCCGGAATAACTCTCACTATTAACGCAATAAATAACAACCACGCATATCCATGGGAATAGCAGCGCATACGCAGTGTGGATTACTTCTGGGATCGCCCTTGTATACTCTCAGGACTCTGAAGGTTAAATCTTGTATTTTCCTCTCTAGATTTATTGGTTCAATATAGTTTACCACTAAACATTTTTGCCAATTACATCAGGCACTTTCCATAACGCGGTTGAGATGAAGACAGAGGAGTTACATAAGCTCAGACAGTGATGTCCATTCCCAGTTATGTTTCCGGACAAAACTTCCGACGCCTCGTGGATGTGCTAATGTCCCCACATAAACTGCATCATCATAAACTGTCCTGCGCTTTCTCTTCCGTTAGAGATTATGAAGCAAGGCTGTATGATTGCGCACTTCCTCGTCAGATGTCTCCGTTGCCATTGAGCTTCCTTAATGTCAGAGGACGAGCACGTGAATTTCAGCTGTCTTTCTGAGCGGACGCAATGACAAGACCCTCATCGACACGATTTATTCTTACACTTCTATATACAGTACTTCTGATATTATTAGATGGAGAACAGAACTTCATGTTTTCACACGCATATTTTCCAGCGGCTATAAAGTATGTAAAAGCTTTTTGTTAGAAATTAGGGGCTAAATGAACGAGAGTCTGGCGTGAAACGTGGCTAACGAGAAAGACAGGCTTCGGCACGAATTGTAATCACGTGATTATCACGGTCCAGTCATGGCCATATTGACAATCGCCTAATATAAATACATGTTCTAAGTTCTAAAAAACAAAGAAATTGTTATATTAAACTCATGTTAAACGTGAATTTATATACAAACTCATTCAATGTGGCCATGTTATGACTAAGAATGTGACGTCGCGCCATAGCCTGTCTTTCTCGTTTGCCACGGGCGTGAAACAAATGGTACAAATGAAAAGCAGAAAATAGGGACAGTAGACTGGAACGAGTACAAGAATAGAGGATACAGTAAAAAACGTGTGTTTCGCGACAGGATCATGTTGGCTGTCTGCGCATGCGCGGAATGCGCGAACTTTGTTAATAAAAACCTAAACTAACCAAACCTAACCTTCGTATATGCAAGATGTGTAGCCGGAACACGAAGGGAACTTCTTGATTTGATCTGGAATGTACACGCGAAAATAAATTCAGGTAAGGATCACGCTGTCACTGCGTGAGAAGTTAGCGCATACGCCACAGCCAAATTGTTCCTGTCGCGAGGATCTCCTAAGAAAAGGTATTTTATAATCTCTTTTCTACAGTTCAGTTACAAAGTGTTAACGATTTAGTGAATGTTCCTACATCGCCAACAATCAATGAATGCAATGCCCGATACAACTGGTGTGAAACATTTAAAATTAAATCGTAGTTCACCATTATTATAAAAACTTTAAATATACTTATTTGAAAACTATAAATATTTGAAAAACAATTTATAAACAATCGATTTCGTTTTGAGTATTTAATATTTTTATATCTTATTTAAGGTATCATAAACGAATTGTTTCAAATTGAAATTTTGAAATATACTGAATATAAAAGTACTACATTTAACCATAATTCATCATTTCTCATTGCACGAATATTTAAAAAGATTACTGCACATTTACTTATTACTAAATTTCTCTTCTTCTGTGCGTAGGGGCTACAAACTCACTTTTATTCCAAATCAAATTCAATAATAATAATAATAAGAATAATAATAATAATAATAATAATAATAATAATAATAATAATAGTAGTAATAGTAATAATTGTCTCTTACAAAGAGTACCCTGAATGCAGGTTTTCGAAGACACAGGATATTTATCAGTGATACTTTTATATGTGTGTCCGTTTCGTCTCGTTTTCAAAATTTCTCCACCAACCATAATCTAGAGACACGATCACAGCACTCCTCAATATTATCCATTCCCTCCCACCGAACATCCTCATACTCATCTTCTTTCACTGTGGCCGTTCCTCGGCTTTGGAATTCCCTGCAGAGTAATGTCAGGGACTGTCAAACAACAAAACAATTTAAGAATAGACTAACGAAATATTTTTCAAATAATTCTCGTTAACAATAATAGTTGTTTCAATTTTCTCAATTTTAAATAGCTAAATATATTACAGGATACATATTTAATTTACCTCATTATTATTTATTTATTACGCAGAATAAATATGGGAAATGCGTGTTATTATTCGGTTGAGAAGCTCTTATCATCCAGTCTGCTGTCCAAAAATCTGAAAGTTAGAATTTATAAAACAGTTATATTACCGGTTCTTCTGTATGGTTGTGAAACTTGGACTCTCACTCTGAGAGAGGAACATAGGTTCAGGGTGTTTGAGAATAAGGTGCTGAGGAAGATATTTGGGGCTAAGCGGGATGAAGTTACAGGAGAATGGAGAAAGTTACACAACACAGAACTGCACGCATTGTATTCTTCACCTGACATAATTAGGAACATAAAATCGAGACGTTTGAGATGGGCAGGGCATGTAGCACGTATGGGCGAATCCAGAAATGCATATAGAGTGTTAGTTGGGAGACCGGAGGGAAAAAGACCTTTAGGGAGGCCGAGACGTAGATGGGAGGATAATATTAAAATGGATTTGAGGGAGGTGGGGTATGATGATAGAGACTGGATTAATCTTGCACAGGATAGGGACCGCTGGCGGGCTTATGTGAGGGCGGCAATGAACCTTCGGGTTCCTTAAAAGCCATTTGTAAGTAAGTAAGTATTATTTATTTATTATTTATTTATTTATTTATTTATTTATTTATTTATTATTTTGCTAATAATCGTAATATAAAATATAATATATACAGAAAAAATTTAGCTCGCCCCTGAAAGAGCAGAACTCGTGCTCAGGGGCGGATTCCTGAATTGAAATTACTAATTATACAATACAATTTGTCTTATGTCTACTGTGCAATTATAGTATACAAATTTAAATTTACAATTTTTCAATTTTTATAAAATCCATACATAACTTTTTAAATTGAATACTAGAACTATTAGAATTGACAAGATTAGGATATTTAAATATAAATTTGTTAGGGGAGAGTCGGGTAGTATCGGACATCTGGTAATATCGGACAGTGAGTTTCTTTCATCTACCACACAATGATAGTACCTGATTGACATGGTTACGTTTCTGTGATGTCGCATAGTGAAACGTAACCATGTCATTCAGGTACTACCATATGGTGGTACATGAAAGAAACGCACTGTCCGATACTACCCGATGTCCGATACTACCCGACTCTCCCCTATATATTCTTGGGCCTAAATTACTACTATGATTAAATACTGTAACAGTGTTGCATTTTGGTTCAAACAATCTTAAAGAATTCATACCCTTTGTTTCATAACTATGAGAATACAATTCAAAATTATTTCGATTTTTATGTATGAATTTTATTAATACAATATAATAAATTTTTGTTACGTTCAGTACATTAAAGTCTATAATTATCATTATTATTATTATTATTATTATTATTATTATTATTTCTTATCAATATTTATTATTGTTTCACTAACACTACATATCTAAATCCATTATCTATTTACTTTTAATTTTATTATTCACTCACATGTTGTATGGTCTAGATATTAATGTAATTACTACTGTAAGCCTATTGTACTCAATTAGAGTCTGACTGGGAGGAAGAGAAGGCGTGCTGGCCTTAGCTCTGCTAGATTAAATTATTATTATTATTATTATTATTATTATTATTATTATTATTATTATTAGCTCAAGATCACTATGATACGGAATATATGGCAAGAAAACTAAAAGAAGAATATGAAAAATGGGGACTTTCCACAAATATAGGGAAAACTAAATATTTTTGTATAGGAGAAGAAAAGTAAAGTTTAAAGTTTGATAATGGAGAAGAATTAGAACCATCTATTGAATGCACTTATTTGGGCACAAAACTAGACCATTCGAAAGGTAATACAGTGGAAATTACAAACAGAATTACACAAACAAAACAAGCAATAAATGCTCTAAATTCTATTTGGTGGAGCAAGAATATTACAAAAAATAGAAAGTTACAAATATATAAAACCATACTCCAAAGAATCCTAACATATGGAGCTGAAGTTTGGCAAATTCCAACTAGGGAAACAAAAATGATTTTTAAGTACAGAAATTGATGTCCTAAGAAGATAAGCTGTGAAATCTAAAATGGAAAAAATAAGAAATAGACGAATAAAAGAAATGATGGAAGTGCAAAACGAGCCAGACATTATAGACATAATAGAAAGGAAAAGGTTACAATGGTATGAATATATCAGAAGAATGCCAGAACAACGATTACCAAAAATAATTATGGAATGGATCCCACCAGGAAGAGGAAAAAAGGACGACCAAAGAAGACTGGGATGGAGGGCGTTCTAGCAGCTATGGATGCTAGAGGATTAGAGCCAGGCCAATGGATGAACAGAGAGAGTGTCGTTTTGTTTCCGGAAGACGGCTGTTATGACACCGGAATGATTTATTATTATTATTATTATTATTATTATTATTATTATTATTATTATTATTATTATTATTAGACTTCGTTGAATTGCCACACGCAGCATGCAATCAGGTTGCCTATGTACGGTAGTATAGTGGAGGTGAGCGACCGCCCGGGTCCCGTAGTATAAGCAGTTCATGTTAAGAATTGTGACCGGTCCAAATAGATAGAGCAGCTACAGCTAATGTATACCTATGTAAGCACTTGTTTTTGCATTACTGTGGTTCAAATAGTCAAAGCTTAACATTTGTTCAGTGCAGACAAGAATTCAATCAAACATATTACGATGAAAGTGTTGCTGTTCCAAATAATTGCCCCTGGAATACCCTTACCCCCGCAGCCAGTCTTGACCCGTTGGAGAACGTGGTTGGATGCTTTTAATTATTATGCAGAACATTACTGCAAAATAATGGAGGTAATTGATGCATTGGATAGCACAGACAGTTCCGCTGTTGCAGGTGTAAAATCATTGCCTTCTGAACAGCTATTGGAAGATATTCTGTTAATTAATTCTAATTTTAAAATCGTGTCCAAAAGCATCATCCTGTTAGAATCGTCTAAACTACAACTCTCAGAAGCCCTTAATATAATGGATAAAGTATCACAAACCGTTATCCAAAATAACAATTCACTAATTTCATAAAAGTGAAATGTAAGTTGAGAAACATTATTGCTAAAAATTCTGCCTATTCACAACTTCGTATTATAAATGATGTACTATCAGGTCACGACAATACATCTGAAGTTGGTGTACTAAAAAGTAGTGACTTTCCGTTCTTCAAATATGCATCTATTACATCGTGTGATGTTGAACGTACATTTTCCCAAAATAAAAACTGTTTAAGTGACCATCGGAGGAAGTTACTTTGCAGTCGCTCAAAATGTACGTAACTTTTCACTGCAATGCACATATTCAAGGATGATGTATCTTACATTAAATTTTAAGAGTTATTATATCTCACTACAAAATAATTGTGTATTTACATGTTTAGACGTTTCCTACTTCAATGATCATTAATTATATTTCTTGAATGCAGGATAGAGGTTTTATTGTAACCGCAGTATACTGCTCAGTGTTTACATCAGAGGCATACTCCACACGTTGCACGTCCCCTTCTCATACAGTCTATACCGCGTGCGCAGTAAACCTTGTGATTCTCGTGGCAATTCCACGAAGTCTAATTATTATTATTTCCGAGAAGTAGCTAAGAACGGTGACGAAGAAAGTACATTCACATAACTTCAGAGTTTATAGAGTGAGACTATTTATACTACAATCATGAAGTTTAAACAGTTAGTGAAAAGGAAAGCATAATATTTTATAATTTATTAATGTTTTCCTTTTGTTAGAAATTCGTAGTTTCATGTATAATAAATGTGTGCATTATGGTTACTGAAGCAAAGAGCCATAAATTTAAGTAATTCTGAAACCAGGCATAAAATATTCCGACCAAGAGTAGCCCACGATGTAAGGCGATTATTAAAAATTTTTGTTAGAAAGAGATGAACGTACAATTCATTTACTATTTGCCAAGGCAAGAGGGCTGTAATATTTACATGCAGTGCAAAGTGAATGGTAAGTAAATATCAGATATTAAAATATTGTAAATAAATTAATATGGGATCACATACATAATTACGGAGTTAGAACACATTTTCAAACGCTTCATAGTGAATGGAGCTCTAGACGTTTCGTATACATATCATTATAGATTTTTTGTTCCAAATAACCTCAGGAATCACCTCCATAAACCGTAAGAGAACTTCGTGAATCACCCTGTATAAGTGTAACACAATTACCATAGCAACAAAATCCATATTGAAAAAAACCTCCCTGGTACGTTCTGGTATCTGTATGAAACCAAACTTGTAATATGTACAGGAGAAGAAACCATTTAAACCTGCGAACTTATTTTAAAATAACCTTGTATGTAACGTTTTTAACGCTACACTATTTTCGAAAAAGATTATTACTTATTTATACATTTGCTTGGAATTGTCGGGTAAAAGCGGTGCATATGCAATACCTGCAGCTTCTTCGGTGCCAGTGTCATTCATTCTCAACACTATTTTGTCAACTACAGTTTTATTATTATTACATTACGACTACAATCAAACTTGGCTTCTCAATACGTTGTTTACTGACGTATTACATTTCGAGTCTTTAGCTACGCAACCAAGCAACAAAAGCATAATATGCTACTTGAAAATCCAAATAATAGATTATTCCATTAATAATCCAACTATTGCAAATCATATAAAAGTAAATTTGAATTTTTAACTTTTCTCTATTCTTGAGGTATTGCAAAAAGTAATTCATTAAGAGCGAACTATAAATTACTTATCAGATCTGAAATGCTTAGGAAACCCGATTTCCCAAACTGTATTCTCATCATGATGAGTGCCACTTAGAGTTCAATGTAAGTCATATACAGGGCTATCCATTTCAAAACTTCCCAGTCTAAATAACTAATTATTTAAATTGCATTCAATTTAAACGAAAAACACGTATTGAGGAGGAAGTCTAAAACCAGGCTTAATTCCGTTTTAGATTTCACCCCCATCCCTCAGCCACCCGCTCTTTGAAATTTCAAACGGCACCCCTATATTTTTATACTTAAATATGAAAAAGTATTCAATTTTTCATACATTTCATTCATTTGTTTTTGCATCTTTTGTTTTCTGTCATCGTCTGGTAAACCTGGATTGTTGTTATTGTTGACTACAGCTGTAGAGAATAAAGCTACAAAAACCTATTGAGCATTTCATGTAGGCCCTAATAATTGTATTTGTATAATAAATTATTTTAAAATGGTGTATACCCTTGAAGAGAGAACATATACAGGGACATCATTTTATTTCTACTAACATTTCTAATATTAACCTGGCTATACCTTTGGATCGGCTGAGAACCGGAAACACAGTTTTTTACCCCCTTCCACGACTGGAGTTCGATGATACTGACGTAATATACAAACAAATCGCTTTACTAGGTATAGGAGGGAAGAAAAGTAGCTCATCCCTTTACGTAAACTAGAAAATATCGCGCTTTTGAGTTGGTCATTTTCATTAGGTTTTTGTTTAATCAAAATACAGTACAGTATTAACAATGAGTGTTTTTACTCACGAACTGAGCTGTCCATGTGGACGTATTCATTATGCAGTGTATATTATATTGTCTACAGCACATTAGCGTACAATATAGAGAATGAAGTTAAATTGAAAAATAATCATAATATGGATACTGTATTTAAACACATTTTTGAAAATGGTGGCCGTTCATTTCGATACAGGCTTCAGTTCTAATGTGCATATTATCGCACTATAGATTATTGTACGTAATTCCAATTACCAGTTTCGTCCTTCGTACTAGTAACTCATGTTGGAATAATTCTGTATCTACTCTATAAAAGAGTACCTTACGTATTGTAAATTCAATCTTCACTTTTGCAAGATCCGAAGAGACATGCTATCTACTGTCCGTCCAAGTGGTTATGTCGCAGGATTGTAGTAAGGGTGGAAATCACATGACAGTTAATTACTTAACGAGGTCTTTTTATTTAGGTTATTTTAAACAGTTGTATAATATTACGTAGACGTCCTATTCCTAACATAAATTAATGGTATCAAAAAAGAGCTAAGACAGCCTAGGGGCGAATAGAAGCTGGTGGAGGAAATCGGAATGCGAAGTAGGCAAATGGACGACAGTACCTTTGCGAAAATGATTCAATATTGAAAGCTCTTTCGTCACTGGAAAACGCGAACATATTTCTGGAACGTACTTTAAGGCTACTGTGACTGTATATACGGTCTTGGTTCTGTGTAGAGGACTGTTGAACTTCATTAGTAGAAGGGGTGGGAGTGAAGTACATTAAAAAACTCAGGTACAATAAAAATTGAAGTAAAAATAAAATGATATCCCTGTATAATCCTTATTGATCAAATTTAGTAAATTACAAAAAATAAGCTGCTTTTTCGTCCTAGAATCAACTGATAGTAACAAAAATACAAGTTACCAGGCGACGATAGAAAACAAAAATGCGAAAACGAATGAGGTGTATAAACAATTGAATGCTCTTTCATATTTAAGTATAAAGATATAGGGATGCCATTTGAAATTTCACAGTAGGAGTGTCTGGGGGTGGAGGGTAAAATATAAAATGTAATTAAGCCTGGTTTCAGACTTCACCCTCAATATCTAAATTGACGTGTTTTTTTTTTGTTTAAATTGAATTCAATTTAAATAACTAGTTATTTATTAGACTGTGAAGTTTTGAAATGAAAGCCCTGTATGTACAATGTTATAAACAACAGTTGCTGACGATGAATCCTTGCTAACGGTTGGTCTTGTAAATGCAGCCTTTTCTAAAGATTGAACGATTTTAAAACCTCCAGATAGTGTGTCACAGCTTTATATAGAGTGAAATTAAGTCGCAAATTGTTATATAATGACACCTCTGGCAAATTCCTCTCTCCGCACAAATCCATCGTTTGCTCTCTTAGTTAAAATTCCTCGTTTCTACATGCTACTACATGTGACGTAATATTTACGACGTGAAAGGGGGCGTGGAGATATAGAGGCTAATCGTAACAAGGTGTCAGGACTGAGTCAAAACGCCGAACGACTTTGTTGCGTAACAATGTCAGCTCAGACGTTACGGCCAAGGCTGTGTAATGAACTGAGACTTGTTTCCAGTAAAATCTTACAATATTCGCGTTAACGATTCAAAAAATAAATTGAATAAAAATGCATGAAAAGCAGCTGGCCGTGGATGAGGCATTGAGTTCAACTGAGATCCGTGGACGAAACGTAGCTCTACGGCTTCTATGGAATAATCCAAACATTGACCTAAGCTTTATACGAATTTGGAAAGAATTAATATATTATAATTGGTTACTTTGTAGACAATGAAAAAGCTGTTAGCAATAATACAGAAGAGGTAAATCAAGGTGTTAGACCAGTGATGTCAAAGCAAGCGCATGTTTCTGACCTTGACGTCGTGCGCGGGCAGCAAGCGCTAAGTATGGAAAGAGGAAGGGTTGTGTATGTGAATAAGCAACCTGTTGGATTAAGAAAAGAGTGGTGCACAAACTTCAAACGGAACGTGAAATTTTATGTCGTTATTTTTATATGGCTTCTTTCTGTTTAATATTATCTATATTGTCTGTAAAACAAAAGCACTAACACTGATTTCTTAATATTGCACTTGTGTTTTAAATCTTAATAACATAATAGAGAGATAAGAAGGAATATTCACTTAAATTCCATAGTAGTATTATTATACTGTATTAAGTGGATGAAACACATTATTCATAAAGAAAGTGATATTCTAAAGAAAGAGATTGACTATGACATGATAAGTTGGAATTTATATTGATGGTATCTTTAGCCTTACAAAAGTAATCAATAAACTAATAAAAACAATATTACGGTACAAAGCAAAGTTACCTAGGTACTGTATCTGTTTTAAGTGTAACTAATATTACATAACAAAACTCTTATCGCATTATGCTTTTAAGATGATATTTGTGAGCAACTTCCTATCATCAGAATATTAAATTATTTTCTAGAAATCTGCTGAAGCTATAGAGCTGACATTTTTACAACACATGGGCACGTATCTTTTGCTTATGATGTAACAGTAGTTGCTTTCTTAATTCATTTCCTTACAAACAATTACCATGCGAATATTTTCAAAATTTTCAATACACTATCTTCAGCAATACGTATAAACGGTATATTGATTTACGAAAACATTCTGTAAGGCTACTAAATAAATAGGCCTATACCTGAAAATTTAACTTTTCTATACGAAAAGTTGAGAAAATACTTCTTTTGAATACAAAAATGAAACTTGTGAAAAATGAGCATTAAAATTAAAACTTTCATTCTTATAATGCAGTTATACTTCTCAGGCAAATCTAAAAATTACCATGGATACAGTTTTAATAAGTTCTCTTCCCTTTATCTATTGAATCAGTGCTGGCCATCCCTGAATACAGCTCGACCAAGCGGCATATACCACCTCTTTCGTCTGTCTCTTTCCTTTCCGCTGTAAAGCGCTCAGGCTCTCCTGGGCTCTAAAGCACGCGCTTGCTCCTGTGGGCATCAATTGACATGCCTGTGTTAGAAAAAGGAAGGGTATGGGGTCCCGGGCCCCTGGGGCTTATCAGGCTACTCGTGAGTGGATATGACTAGCTTTATCAGGGGCTGAGGCAGGATGGCCCACCTGTGGGTATCGACTTGACCAAAGTCATCCAGTCCAACTGTCGGACTTGGACAATCATTGCGTATAGCCTACATGGTACACAATGGGTCAAACCGTGCCTAAGTGTATGGAATCGTCCCGAGTACAGCCCTCGTAAAGCCAGGCCAAATCCAATATACTAGTATCATAATACACAGTATGGCAAAGAAATATCTTATTCTTAAAAGCATTAAAGCTGATACATTACTAATCGACGGTTCATTTTTATCATTAAAATTTAGAAGGTACAATGAGGGACATAATAGGTGAGCGACACGAGTTTTTTTTTTTAAGTCAAAGACTGCCACATTGCGCATGCTCAGATCCGAAAGTTTTCAGACCTATGTTTCACCTGCTTCATTTTTCTTTTTAAACATTACATATCTATGCTCAAAAGGGATTAAAACTACACCCTCTTATAAACCACGCTACAGATCTTAAAACATTTTCGCCCTCTCAACAATTAAATCCTTGACTGTAAATGTAGGGTTACCAGATGTAAAACATGAAAAGCAGGACTTTTTCTTGAAAAAGCAGGATTTTCCACAAAAAAGCAAGACATAAAAATGTGACGATAATTAGTAATAATTCTGATAAGAATGTACAATAGAATTTAGTTTTCAAAATTTCAGAAAAATTTGCATATTCTTTTACTAGTTCCACCAGCCTTCGACATCTTAAAAGAACTGAAGTTCAAACAACGATAACTTAAACACATACACTACAGAGATTCACCACATGAATTGAAACTCACGTGCTCAGAGAAAACGGAAGTTCCGGAAGTACACTAATCGATAATAATCGAAAGCTACTTCCGCATCCTGTAGTCGATATTTTTCCATGATCGAAACACCACCGCCTGCTAGATCATGGTTGTCATTCGATGGTTTTGGTCATATTGTAGATTGGACTGCTGTCTATGATAGAGTGTATCACTTACGTTATAATGTACATCGCGCGAAAATTTGTATGTTTACGTCCAGTAGCATTAGGAAGCAGGATAACGTACGATTTTCTACAATGCCTGGCAGGATGCAGGACACACAACTAAAAAGCAGAAATGTCTGATAACTCTATACATGAGTGATATCTGAGGTTTAGATTAGGAAGATGTAATTGCAAAGGTTTTATTCATATGAATTATTAAAAAATATTCTATTTTTTCTAACTATGCACACATCCTACTTATTTCAGGCGAAGGGGCATAATTAATTTTGATTTCAAACAATTCTCACGTGTCTTCGTATTGTAGTACACTACGAAAAATCCAATAATTATTGCTGTGTCAATAAAATCATGTAAAGCTCTTAATTAGCTTTAGATATTAATGTATTTACCTTTTTTAAATAAAGTTTCTAAAGACATTGTTGTTAATAAGAGAGTTTGCTGTGATTCTTTAACAGAATATTCGTACAATACATAGGAAAAAATAACGAAAGGGAAATAGAAAACCTTGGTCATCTATAACTCAATGTTTTTAAATAAAGAATTTTTGGTGTTCAGTCTGAAAGCAGAATGTAGTCAAAAACTTTGTGATTGCTCCTGTAATAAGTAAAACTATAATTTTGTGTTTGATCTGTAACTATTTTCTGCTTCCAAATCTTCTGAGTTTAATTTTTAGATCTCACAAAATTAATACGAACAGAAATTAAAAGAAGTCTGACCCTCGCATACGTCAGATATTTACTGGTGTTGAACCCTTCCAATTTTGAAACATCTGTCTATAGAAAATGTCTGCTCATTTACCGAAACGCATGCCAACTATCAAGTTGCATAACAAGAAAAAAGAATTCGTAACAAAGTGAAATTCGTCAGTTGTTCTTTTCTATGAAAATCCACCCAAACAAGTGGACAACCTATATAACGAAGGCCATTTAAAACTTTCCTTCAAAGTACTGCATCATTGACCTATTCAGAGACTAGGGGCCGTATTCATAGACATTTTTAGCGCGGGTTTCCGGTGGATGATCAGCGTTTTTCGTATTCATAAACCAGTGTTAGCGATAGAATATGATTTGAATTCTGTACAAGTAACCAGTGGATAGCCGGGGCTAGCTTAGTACGCTCATAGCGCGTGCTGCGAAATGTCTTTGAATAGCACCCTAGAAGATTGAAATTTAAAATTGTTGACTCCAACTTTTCTTGGTCTTTCATTATCCCGTCTTCTATTGAATTATATGATTGTGCTTCCTATGGCATACTTCAAGGGACATTGTTTCAACATGATTGTACCTTTTCTTTCTTCTAGCATTATTTTTATCTTTAATTGTTTTCTTATGTTATTACATTTTATTTCATCTCTTAGTGAAACATCCGAAAGGCACCTCATTAATTTTATTTCAGAAGTTTCTATTGTTCTTTCCTCTTATTTTCTTAGTACGCTTGTTTCACTAACGTATTTTTAAAATTGGTTTGATATTGTGATGTAAAACCTTAATTAAACTTATTTCCTCATATTTCTTCCTAAAAAGTCTTCTCATATTTAGTCATTAATTTAATTTCATGTTCATATATTTTTTTCTAAGTTCAAATTTGTTCTATAAAGTCTTAATTATAATACCTACTTCGAAGATATTTAAACGAATTTGTTTGTTCTGCTATATCATTTTGTATCATCCCTATTTTCACTCGCCTCATACAATTATTTTCTTCTTAGAGTCATTGTTTGAATTTTGGTGGGTGATATTTTCATATTGTATAATTTTAATGTTTTCTTTTTTTTACTTTTCTAATATTTTTCTGTAAGCCACTTTCATTTTCTGACAAGCATCCCTGATCGTCTCCAAATAGTACTATATATATATATGTATGTATATGTATATTACTGAAACTAAATGACAGCTGTGACCAATATGAGATGAAGATAAATGCAAATAAGACAAAGATAATGATCATAGGAAAAAAAAAGGTAAATGTAAGTCTATACAGATGGTTCTAAACCTAGTGATGTCATGGATTCTGCATTTGCCAACACCACAACATCACTTACTTACTTACAAATGGCTTTTAAGGAACCCGAAGGTTCATTGCCGCCCTCACATAAGCCCGCCAACGGTCCCTATCCTGTGCAAGATTAATCCAGTCTCTATCATCATACCCCACCTCCCTCAAATCCATTTTAATATTATCCTCCCATCTACGTCTCGGCCTCCCTAAAGTCTTTTTCCCTCCGGTCTCCCAACTAACACTCTATATGCATTTCTGGATTCGCCCATACGTGCTACATGCCCTGCCCATCTCAAACGTCTGGATTTAATGTTCCTAATTATGTCAGGTGAAGAATACAATGCGTGCAGTTCTGTGTTGTGCAACTTTCTCCATTCTCCTGTAACTTCATCCCGCTTAGCCCCAAATATTTTCCTAAGAACCTTATTCTCAAACACCCTTAACCTATGTTCCTCTCTCAGAGTGAGAGTCCAAGTTTCACAACCATACAGAAGAACCGGTAATATAACTGTTTTATAAATTCTAACTTTCAGATTTTTGGACAGCAGACTGGATGATAAGAGCTTCTCAACCGAATAATAACACGCATTTTCCATATTTATTCTGCGTTTAATTTCCTCCCGAGTGTCATTTATATTCGTTACTGTTGCTCCAAGATATTTGAATTTTTCCACCCCTTCGAAGGATAAATCTACAATTTTTATATTTCCATTTTGTACAATATTCTGTTCACGAGACATAATCATATACTTTGTCTTTTCGGGATTTACTTCCAAACCGATCGCTCTACTTGCTTCAAGTAAAATTTCCGTGTTTTCCCTAATCGTTTGTGTATTTTCTCCTAACATATTCACGTCATCCGCATAGACAAGAAGCTGATGTAACCCGTTCAATTTCAAACCCTGCCTGTTATCCTGAACTTTCCTAATGGCATATTCTAGAGCGAAGTTAAAAAGTAAAGGTGATAGTGCATCTCCTTGCTTTAGCCCGCAGTGAATTGGAAAAGCATCCGAAAGAAACTGACCTACACGGACTCTGCTGTATGTTTCACTGAGACACATTTTAATTAATCGAACCAGCTTCTTGGGAATACCAAATTCAATAAGAACATCATATAATACTTCTCTCTTAACCGAGTCACATGCCTTTTTGAAATCTATGAATAACTGATGTACTATACCCTTATACTCCCATTTTTTCTCCGTTATCTATCGAATACAAAAAATCTGATCAATAGTCGATCTATTACGCCGAAAACCGCACTGATGATCCCCAATAATTTCATCTACGTACAACATCAAGTAGTGGAAATTCAAGCTTCATAATCAGATGTGAATCTATACATAGCGGAATAATCTGGACTCCGCCAAGCTCTGATTTCAGTTAACCAAGTCACACACATGTGAATTTTCATTTCCATGGATTCGCTAAGTGCAATCCAAAGAGTCAGAACTAATGTACTTTCAGCCGAAACTTTCTCGTTGTGGTCACTATCAAACAATTGATTCAGAATATTTCAAAACGGAATATGATCAAATTAAACTGAATCCCGAAGCATAAACGAATACAAGGTAACGAATTAGCAAATTCCTTAGTAAAAATAGCAGAAACTTACGATACGGAAAGAATCCCCGATAAATTAATATCTAAGCTCCTAATACACAAAAAAATAAATAAATAACAGCTTGACTACAGCCTCTTCTCGGACAGGAAAAATGTGGTACGTGAGGCCTGATTCCTCATTATGTGAACGCCGCCATCACGAGGGTGATAAATGATACAGTTTTTCATCGTACGTTTCAATCAGATAATACTGAGTTAATACTCTAATGACCGGTTTCACCAAGCTGCAATTAATCAATCCAAGAGAAACATTAACTGCTGAACATTAAAATATTTAACAATTCACTAAAATGCTAGCTAATCACCACCAATTTTTTTTAAACATTTAATGAACAGTACCGCAGAAGAGGGTAAAGTCGATCAAAATTTTGCAATTTTTTTATGATATTGAGGTTATGCAATGGAGCGAAGTCCCTCAGAAAACAGCACTTTGTCGGCATATCCTTCACTTATGAAGACACGTTACAAGAATTGAATTACAATCTATAAAAAAACTGTTTTTTTATTTGACTTGTGATCGAAGCTTAAATAGGGTAAAGTCGATCACCATTGAATTTTTAGTTTAAGATCGATTTTAAAATATTGCGGAGTAAAGTCGATCACTGTTTATGTTTTTAAAAAACAAATTAAGTGTATTACATATATTTTATTTGTTATAAGGTGTGTAAAAACAATAATAATCTTCAATATATGCCTATAGCATTATATATTATATCTTTTGCTACTGTGATCTTACTATTCGATGCAATTAGGCCAATAGGTCTCCACTGTACAATCGTGACTATGATTGCCAACTTATAAAACATAAAAACACATTTTAATACTTCACATACCAACAAACAAAGATTTAAGAATTCAAAATTTACATTGAAATACCACACTTCAATTATAATCTAAAATGCAATTCAACATTGCTTACGTTTACATCAGATGTTATTTGAAATCTTCCCTTCCTCATGTCACTTTAGAAACTAGATTGTTCCCATAGTCAGGTACAGAGGGGTGTACAAAATATGTTCCTTTGGTAGTGCTTCTCTTACGCAAGAAATTCACCATAATTTCGTCTTCCTCCTTTTCCACTATCCCATCAATGTAATCTATACTATGAAACATTTCTGTTCATAAGTGTTAGTTGGAGGTATTTCGGTGAATAATTTATTCTTCCTGCTGGTCCTACCTGTTTCGAGTAGGTCGATGGCATGATCGACTTAACCCTACAAAGGTACAAGTTTTCTTAAAATAATAAGTTTCAGTACTAACATTTACCAACTGCAAAACTATTATTTCAGGATACAATCTCAACGAAAAGTACTTACGTATACTTCCTGTCTCCTTTCACTGCTGACTATAATTTAGAGTTTGTAAGACTTTGTTTTCATTTAAGAGAAAAAGTTGAAAATAACAATTTTCACTTGAACGGTAATTACACAGTGTTCCCATTGTTGGCATTCGCAGGCTTTTTGTTGTCCCTCTTGCTTACATTTACAATGTAAGGCAATGAGTCAGCATAACAAAATTTTAACAAGTAACTGAGAAAATATATAGTTTTCAATAAAACTCGCAAATGATCGATTTTACACCCACTGATTGACTTTACCCACTTCTACGGTAAGTAATGCTTCATTACAGATAAATAAGTGTTTTTATTGAATTTTTCATAACTATCCCCCAGACTGCCTCTGTGGTCTGTTGGTCAGCATGCTGGCTTACAGATCTGGAGGTCTCGGGTTCGATTTCTAGGCTCGGCTCTGTAATTTTTCTTTTTTTTTTTTTTTCTTGAAGAATAAAAATTACCTGGTGTCTAGAGTCTGGAAATTTGTATGAATGTGAGTGTGCCGGGTTAATATTAATTAGCCAATCATCAAAATATAAAAATACATCAGGACTGTCGCTGGGCAGTAACCTGAACACACGTTTCGGCATCACATTGTTGACAAGTAACTCCATCTGTGAGCACAACCATAAAGCATCTAATAGATGCTATATAGTTACCAACAACGAAAAAAAAACTATACCACAACGTTTTTTATGAAACCATAGCCTACTATATCGCAAATCGTGTACCTGCTGTATCATTAGCATGCAGGCCAACAATGAAGCAACGTGGTTACAAAATATATAAAATGGAGGAAAAAGTATTATTATTATTATTATTATTATTATTATTATTATTATCGCCATAAATATACCCGTTGCAATTATTGCATACCTGATTCCAATGGTCATCTCGTTTGAGGGAGGATGATTGTATGCTAGAATAACTGCAATTTAGGTATAGATAATATTATTGAAACTTACTATCTAAAACTAACAAAAAAAATAGAGACTTATGAATTTACTGTACTATGAAGTAAAGTTTCAGAGCTGAAAAAAAGTAGAAACTTGATACCTAATACGTATGCTGTGTTAAATAACTATTTTTCAAGGTAGACGTTCAATGTTTGCGTAAATTTAATTCTAATAAATGGAAGTTAATATCTAATAAGTTTTGATATATTTGAATGTAGGCCTATATTGTATATCAATTTACTAATACTTCTTAGGTATAACTTATAGTTATAATAACCACTTTCATGTGTTAAAATGAGAACTAAGTTGTATATTATCTAGTTGACTAGTTTCAGCTTTGTCTCAGCTGTTCTAATGATATCCTAACCTATGATCAGTTTATTCTAAGATTTTTGAGTACCACGACCTTCATGACGTGGTATTTTTCGTGACTTTTTTGTCATTAAAATTTTCAAAACGATCGTTTCTTAAATGGTTACCGTAACATTATCTCCATCCGACTCTTGATTTTAGAGCAGTTCCAGATGTAACAATTCTAGATCGAAACGTTCCGCCATTTTGTATTGCAACTAGTGCACCATTAAACTTTTAAATCAGAAATTTCTATCACTAAACTAATGATAGCTTTATTGGTTCGTTAGAGCTATAGATGCTTGGTGAACTGTAAAATAACTGAATGAACCAGTAAATAAATTAATGAATCATTAAAAACATAGTGAAACTTGGTGAAACCGGCTATAAGATATTAGTAAACAGCTGGGTTTTGGGCCCTGAAAGATTCCTGAAATACTAGTAGCAAACGAAATTACTATGAGCATACTAATATATACAAATTTGTAACTTTGCAAGATAAAACTTTAAAAAAGAATGATTAGATTCTTAAACCACAAAGACCTCAGAATTTATAAATGTTCTAAAATATCGATCACGAACCGCTAAATTAGACTCAAATGCAATGCGGTAAAACGTATGTAATTAGGAATAGAATACAGACTTAGAGAAGAATAGAAAAAATCGAAAAATCGAAAGATAATTTGGGGGACAAATTTAAAAGGTACGCAAAACGCGTCCTTGCAAGGGGTTGGGAGCTGTACAAAACTAAATATGTGAGCTCCAAGCCTGTTGGCCACTAGTCTCACTCCGGGTTACGCTGCTCCACTGAAGGAGCTCTAGAAAATTTTGAAGGGGGAACCGAAATTGGACGTAACCTCTTAGATACCACATACGCGAGGGGGACGGAGAATTGATCAAGTGATCACGGGACGGGGCGAGGAGGAGATGGTTGGTGTTTGCCGTTAGGATGGCAAGACTCTGTCATCTGTTGTTCGATGACAAGGCATGTGAAGGCCGTCGGAAGAAGCGCCGTGAAATCTAAATCTGCAATTTGAGAGGCCTCTGTCCTTTCAAATTGCGACTAATTGGTTGATCTCTTACATTTAATAGACAATTTATTTATAAGTTCTGAACTAGGGCATACGTAGTTTACAAGAGAAGGGGAATATATATGGGGAAGGGCATATAGGTCCATGGCCCATTTCTTATAGGGCTCATCCCGACATTTGTCTTACGTCTTAGGAAAACCACGGAATACTAGAGATGGGTAAAAAATAACACAACAGTTATTTTGGAACTGTTCCGGTCTCGGAACTGTTGCAAAAATGAACAGTAGGTCGGAACCTCCTGTTCCGAAATAACAGTGTTCCGACTCCGAGCTGCTCACTTGCCCAGCTGTTACGGGCTCGCAGTACCGCGTTGCACAAGGTATGTTCCGACTCCGAGATAACAGTCGGAACGTCGGAGCTTGTTCCGATGAACCAACGACAGCTGCAGTTACACTGTTCTCGTTGTTCTTTATGTTGTACTTGGAACTTCGTTGGATGAAGTTGGTACTTGAAACTCTCACGTGGTTGGAGGGGGGCGCATGGAAATTGAAATCCTTGCGGTGGCGCGAACTTTAATATAAAAATTTGTAAGACTGGCCAATCATCTGTAATGTTATAGTAAGTATTTAATAATCTGTAATATTCATTCCCGCTTTATGGTTTATTTCACCATTAGTTGACTAATTCTGTTTTATAAACATTCTACAAAGTCATAAAGTACTCACACTATTATTAATTCATTGATCAGCTGATTCTATACAAAGGTTAAAGTCGTAAATGGTAATGAGTGGTTTAGTTACAATGTCTGTATGTCGTTTGTTGAGGTTAAGTCTGACAAACATAAGTTTTTGTGCTATCTCCTCTGTTATCAAAGAACGACAAAAATGTTGTAGCATTATTTGTTGGAAACTACCCATATAAGTACTGATTTGGAGAGCGAGGTTTAATGCGAAGTTTAAATTACACTTTGGTAAAGATGCGATTCCAACATTTTACTAACCCACTGCGGGGTTTCCAGGTTTCAGTACTGCCAATATATATCTTTTTTATTTATGAAATTGTAATATTTATTATTATTATTATTATTATTATTATTATTATTATTATTATTATTATAACTGTGCATTAAGAAAAGTAAAAATAAAAATTAATGATTTGTTTTTTTTTATTATGTAATAGAGAGAACAGAAATTACATACCATATGTTTTAAATGTTATGTTATTTTTTTTTTAGTTGGCTACCATGTCTTTATAACTTTATGTACGAAAACAAAGTGTTGTATTCTGTCTTTGTAGTCAACAGCTGTTTAATTACTAACATTAAGCTTTTGAGTTCTGTCCGCACGCACAGCAATTTTCCAAAATCGATTGGAATGTGCATTGCAGTGCCATCTATAGATAAGAATGTGTACTATGTCATGCCTATGAGTGCTCCAGTGTGAGCTGCATGGTGAAGAGGGAGGGTACTGTACCGTTCGTTTGAACGACTCAACGACTCCGACTCATCGCCACTGGTGACTGTTATTTCGGAACTGTTATTTGGAACATAGTATTTTTTCGGAACCGGAACCGTCAGAACTGTTCCGGGAAAAGAACAACTTCGCCCATCACTAGTCTAGAAATTCTCGTGATATTTTATAACAAAATCTATACACGTTAAATAATATAGGTTTCTCTCTCACCATTCATCTGCCGTATTTAAGAGTTCAGAAGCTACCTTTTTTGTTATAAAAATAGTAACTAATATTCGGGTGCTGCTTAGACTCAAAATTATTAAATTCCGTCAAATAGTTATGTTCTTCTTATTCGATGCATATTTCTCCATGTCGCTCTCTTCAAATTCCCTGTTGCATATCGCACTCACTACTTGCTCCAATTCGACATGTTTCTCGTTCTTGCATCAGCAACGAGTAGATTTCCTGAGCAATATACACTTTACCACTTCAATTCTTTGTTAACGATGAAATATGTGAACTGTGGAGGGAGAGAAAGTTTCGATTCTCCTGTGAATTTCCCACAACTTTCCAACATCATTCATTCGCTCTTGTATTTAAAAATCCATACATCCAATTGTTCTGATAATTGTAACTGTTCTATTCTAAATAAATCTTTTCAAGTTAAGTATCTCGGAATAATGATCGACCAACACTTATGTTGGGATAAACATGTTCTTTCTCTTTGCATTAGATAAAGAAAAATTATTCACTATTTCGTTATCCTACGAAATTACAAGGCTATCCATACTTTACGACTATAAACTATATTACAATATGGTAAGAGGGTGGATCGGAGAGTAACGCACAATAATTAAAAAAAACGTTTAATAAGTAAACAAAAATAAAAAATAGACAAATGAACTCACATCATTTAGCTACTTTTCTACATAGGCGCCAAGTTTCTCTACACATTTCTCTCATCGTGGTATCAGTTTCAGTATACCCTGTTCATAGAAGTCCGTTCGGTTGGAGTATAGCCATTTGCGGACATTTGATTGCATTTCTGCATCAGTCGCAAAGCGATGGCCGGCCACAAATTTCGTCATGCGACCAAACAGATTAAAGTCCGACAGTGTAAGTTCTGTACTGTATGGTGGATGCTGGAGCACCTCCCAACCAAATGTGTTGATTTTCTCACGAACAGAAACCGCAACATGGGGGCGAGCATTCTCATGAAGAAGTTTGACATCTACATCATTAATGTTACGACGTTTGTCACGAAGGGACGATGCAACTTACCAACGTATAAATGTAGGCTGCAGCATTCACAGTGATCTCGTGTTTAGCAAAGTCACCAACAAAAACTATGCATATCCCAGAACATTGTCACAAGCACTTTCTTAGAATACTGCGTCACTTTGAATTTTTTCTTCAGTGGGGAAGAACGAGTTTCCACTCCATAGAGGCCTGCTTTGTTTCGGGCGTGTAGTTGTAGGCCCAGGACTCATCACCAGTGACAATTCCTTTCAGAAAGTCATGTCCTTCTGCAGCGTAACGCCTTAAGTGGTCCAAGTATGTCATCATTCGCTGGCCTTGTGGTCTTCTGTCAGGTTCTTAGGCACCCAGCGGTCACTAACTTTATGAAATTTCAATGTGTCATGCACGATAATATACACCGCACCGTATGAAATGTTGAACTGCTGAGATAAGGTTCGCAGTTTGATCCGCCGTTCTTTAAAATTGCCGCCTCAATGCCTGTGACATTCCGCTGGGTTGCAGCTGTTACCGGCCGCTCGGAACGTGGCGAATCACAAAGGTTCTCACGGCCGTCTGCGAAGAATGCGCACCACCTGGAGATGTTGCCACAGTCCAATACAGTCTTCCCCGTACACGCCACACATGTCCCTGTGAATTTTACTTGGGTTACGTCCTTTAGCCCACAAAAATCGCACAACACTTCGCTGCTCTTCACAAGTTGACGACAGTAACATGCGCGCCATATTTATTGTGTAGTTCACGCTTCTCTCGCTAGAGCTGCACATGAAAAACAAATTGTATGTGTAGTGAAAACTTCAAACTATATCTCGGTGAAATGTCAACATTCCAGCCGCAATACCAAAGTAGAAAAAAATTACTGTGTGTTATTTTCCGATCGACCCTCGTACATTAAAAATATTTATAATGTGTTACAGTTGTGACAGGATAGTTAAAATATGAAATTCTAATTATTTTATAATTATTTTCTACGAAAATCAGAAAATATAACTAATTAAAGATATAAAAGAAAAAAATAATGCAATCACAAAGTTCAACTTATGATTTTACTGTGAAAATCAATCATTTTCAAACAAAACAAACTGTTAACGCTTATTTATAACTCTGGGATGTTTCACTTTTTTAACTACGATAGAAGCTTTCTTCATAGATATATCTTCCTTTACCTCTAATTGAGAATTGAGATTCTGGCTGATTATACATCTACTATCAGACAGTATGCTACATCTCACTTGATGATGTGTGTCAAAGAACAGTTGTTTGTATACATCTGAAGTCTGATTAGTGTAATATGTAGTTAATTGGCGATGTATGCAATGGAGAGAGAAAGGAACTGATCACCCTACCTAATTATCTCCTGGCCTAGTTGCCTCATAATTGGTGAATTATTGGTATCACTTGTGGAGTTCAGACTTTTCTTCAGATAGTAGACTAAACAACAACAAAATCATCTTCCTTCTTTGGCCAGGTCTATGAACTCCCACTGTATACAACATAGGAAACAAAACCACGATTGAAATTATCAGTCAATTAACTATATATGGTAAGATGTATATTTTTATTTTAAAGTGCTATACAGAGTTTTAAAAAGTATCCAATATTTTAGGAGGTGCTAGTATGCATCAAAACAAGACAATACTGTCGAATAAAAGTAGGTCTTACAACACATACTTTCTGAGATCTGAACACTTGTTCATAGGAAGTGCTCAATGTGACGCCCATTCATGGCAATGCATTCCTTTGCCCTTCGGCTTAAGAAATGACGCACTTTTTGAAATTTGTTTTAATGGGTTACGTTAATAAGAAAGTCCTCATAACGATCCTCAGTTAAACTCTGTGGTAGCACGTATGGCCCTATTAATCTATCACCAAGAACGCCAGCCCATAAGTTGGTTGAGAATCTGTGCTGATGCCTTGTTTCTTCAACTGCTTGGGGATTTTCATCAGCCTACACATGCTGATTACGAAAATTCACAACACCATCTCTGCTGAACCCCGCTCATATCCACAATCAGACTTTTGTTTTCAGTATTCCTTGTGACGTACCTTTATTCCATGCCAGGGGGTGTCAACTACGGTATGATTACCTGGTAGTCTGCTGTACTGTAGAGCAGAGGAATGCATTGCCATGAATGGACGTTACATCGAGCACCTCTTATGAACAAGTGTTCAGATCTCAGAAAGTATGTGTTGTAAGACCCATGTTTATTAGACATTATTTGAATCCTCTAGATTCAAAACCCCCTAAAGACTATTTTGTTCAGAATTGAGTTATGCCCGCATATTGCTTGCTAAGAACGAATTCTAATGATTTATATAATCTGAATTCAAAGAGCCACTAAATTTGAAGCAAAAGGTTTGTTAAAAGTCACTGTTAGGTTGGAAATTCCCTCTATTTTCCAACAGTTACTGTCAAAATCCTTTAATTTCTGAAAGTGGATATAGGGGATTTTGAATCTATAGGATTCATTTTCTTGTTTAGATGTATGTATGCATGTATGTATGTATGTATGTATGTATGTATGTATGTATGTATGTATGTATGTATGTATGTATGTATGCATGTATGTATTTACACTGCAAGTGGGCAAGAACCCGGTGGCAGTGGTATACACAATATAAACAATTTATACCAATAATAAATCTGTAGCCGATATTTTTCTGGTAATTTTCGATTTTCCAAAAATAATTGGTCCTAACATATATAATTAACCACCCTGAAACCGAAAATAGCTTTTTTGAAATTTTTGTTTGCATGTCTGTCTGTCTGTCTGTATGTTTGTTACCTTTTCACGCGATAATGGCTGAATGGATTTTGATGAAAATTGGAATATAAATTAAGTTAGTTGTAGCTTAGATTTTAGACTATATGGCATTGAAAATACATTATTTAAAAGGAGGGTTATAAGGGGGCCTGAATTAAATAAATCGAAATATCTCGCTTATTATTGATTTTTGTGAAAAATGTTACATAACAAAGGTTTCTTTAAAAATAATTTGCGATAAGTTTTATTCCTTGAAAAATTTTGATAGGACTGATACTTAATGAGATAAATGAGTTTTAAAATGAAAATAACTGTCATCTAAGACTGTATAATGAAATAAAAAACAAATGACTTGGTATATAAGGGGCCTTGGACATTAACAATCGAAAGCTATGAAAGATAGCCTACAGAGAATGTTTCTGTGTTTGTATGAAGTAATATCGGAAGCTAAATTAACCGATTTGTATAATTAATAATTAATTCAACATTGGAAAGTGTAGTTTCTCTAGATGGACATAATGGTATGTTATTACAGTAACTTCTGATATAATATAATATAATATAATATAATATAATATAATATAATATAATATAATATAATATAATATAATATAATATAATATAATATAATATAATACAATATAATATAATATAATATAATACAATATAATATAATATAATATAATATAATATAATATAATATAATATATGTATTGTAATATTATATAATACAATTTAAGTTATTTGAAGGGTTCAGAACCATAGTGGGCCACCGCCATTTACTGAATACGTAGAAAACAAGGGTTAAAATTAAGTTATTATCATAATTCAATGGAAACCTATAACAAGTAAAATAAAATATACAC
Organism: Periplaneta americana; assembly: GCF_040183065.1. NCBI lineage: Eukaryota > Metazoa > Arthropoda > Insecta > Blattodea > Blattidae > Periplaneta > Periplaneta americana. The sequence goes on along the minus strand of NC_091132.1, from coordinate 44,784,218 downwards.
ATTAAATATAAATGATGTCAATCTTCATTAAACTATGTTTGCATGTAATAAAAATTAGAAACACGTTAAAGGAATTGTCATTGCACCAATGAGTGGTCTCTGGACCAAAATGATCGCATTTTAATTATTTGGATGCAATTTAAATTAAGTAACATATTAAACGATGTATCCTTCTATCAAACACGAATGTTCCCTGGATCAAATGTCCTATTTTAATTATGTAATTACTTTATATTTATTTCTAACGGGTGCAACGGCGCGCACGGGTACGGCTAGTACACAATAAAATTACAATACACAATACAATTATACAATACACAATACAATTATATACACAATACAATAAGAATATACAATACAATTTAACACAATAATTACAAAAAACATAAAATAACCTAAAAACATAAAATAACCTAATTTTACAATACAACCTACATATGTGTAGGCCCTACATATGTTTCAATAGTCTTTCACTTTACTCTCATCTCACTCACTGTAGTGGCACTATGACGTATTTCACTGACACTTTAGGACACATTTCACTGGCACTCTATAAAATATTTCACTGACACTATAGAACACATTTCATTGGCGCTATAAATTGTCACTGATCGGAACTATTCACTGCACTGTAAAACCATAACTTCACTGACTCACCTCGCTTCACTGATACAACAGTTCAAATAAGACAAATAATTATACCCTTATGCATACTTATAAACAGAACTACAGTTAAGCTAAACATTTCTAGTCTAAGGCCTTCTTACACGCTATTTTTAAATAATTTACAATTCGAACCAAGGGAGTAACTCGTCAGGCTAAATAAAATACCGGTACATGTCACCTTAAAAAATTAAATGTTAAATGTCACCTTAATTTTAATTTGCACTTTATACACAACTTTTTAAGTTATTCTGGAATCTCCTTAAGGAAGGACAGGTCTTTGAGGGTGCAGATAGGTCATTCCAATCATTTACAGTTCAATTTAAAAATGAGAATTTACCTACATCCTACCTCCTAAAATATTGGATACTTTTTAAAACTCTGTATACTGCATGCGTATCTCCTGGACTATATTACGTATTTTAACATGTAGAAATAGATTTCGTATGTAAAATAACTTTTTAGAGACGGGACCAGTTAACATTGAATGTACTATAAACAACGTATGTAACAGTTCTCTCTAGTCTGTACTCTAATTATATAGTAGTATGCCATGTATTGAGAACAGATCATACAGTAAAAACATTATATGAACTTAAACTTACGACAATGGCAAGGTAACTAAGTAACCATAAGCCACCAAGTTCAATAAAAGTATTAATTAACTGAAAGCAGACAATACCGATCTGTAACAGTACAGTAAGAATTAGTACGGAAAATAAAACCTGTCGAACCATTTCTTTTTAATAACAAAACGAACCTAACTAACCACGGTCTACCTGTTCTGAGTGCAAGATACAAGTTTACAGCCATTCACCCACAGAATTTCATACACAGAGAAAGGCCATATTACACACAAACTGCACAAAAAAAAGTGTAACACATGTTATAGGGATACTGAAGTGAAAACTGAAACAAAATTAACCTTACAAAAGAGTTTCGAATAAACTGAACTAAATTTTACTTCATTTGTGGAATGTAAGAATAGAATTCGCATACTGTAAACGTATGATAAATTGTAACACATTCCCTCCTACAAGTTTGGCAAGTGTAACGCGGTTGTGGGTTATATCATAATATGAACAAAATTTTGTCATGCATTAAGGAAAAAGTCGAGCGAAAGACGGAAACGAAAGCCAATTATAATGTTCAAGTAAAAGCAAGACCACATTCGTATGCAGAGGCGTGTCGCGTTAATTCAATTGAAATTTGTGGATATATAAAGCAATATGGTTCCTGGGATCAATCAGACTCGTCAAGTGTTTCAAACAGTTACAAACACACCAAAATTCGCAGTGACAAGAATGGCTCTCTTCAAGGTACGGCGTGGTCCACATTTTCGAAATGTGTCTGAGTGAAAAAGTGTTCGCAGTTGTGAATAACTGGAAAACTGGAATTTATCGACTATGGGACTCTATAACTTACTAAAATGTTAAAGTGACAATTGTTAGCTATCTGTTCATTCATTTTATTCCATAGATCTTACATGAGCAATGAAGCTTTAAGATGTGGAACAAGTCAAAATTTTACAATATTACAATTACAATTTTTACAAATTTTTTAAGTTTTACAATTTAGTAATTTTCTACAATTTTTACAATTTTGTGCTTTTTTTTTTTTCAATATTTTGGCGAGATGTAGTGAGATGAGGTGAGGTTCTAAGTTTTGTAGCTATAAAAACCTGATTATAAAATTAGTGGAAAGGAAGTAGTATTAATATATTTGTATTTCGAACTGCAACTAGGCCTAAGTCGACGTCTCTGCAGTTTCGAGTTTCCTTCAGGCCTGGGAAATTGTTTAAAAATCCAGTAACATTTGCTGTGGACAAGGTCGCAGTTGGGTTTCTTCTAAGAGTTCACCCGTTTCCCCATGTTCAATATTATCATTATTTCGGCACATCTTCATTCCATAGCACACTTTTCCGATCAATGGTAGGCAACTAGCGCAGAAGGTTGGCCCATGGACATGCGGAGTTAACTGCACGAAACCTGGATATGCAGAGTAACTTACCACAGACTGCATAAGTATATGTCTAGCAGGGGGATGACGTAATAATTCAGTATGTGACACATAATGTTAGAATTCACCCCCTACGTTAGAATAAAAACTATTTAGTCAACTGTAATATATAATTCTGTCACGCAGGCGGTCCGGGTTCGACTCCCGATCAGGCCTGGGATTTTTCATTGACTATTACACTCTTACTACGTCATACTACTTTTGACCAATAAAACAGTAAGAAAGGACGTATTTCAACCAATCATGGCTGCTCATCGCACAATTTTATCGCATCCCTAGCATTTGTTTAATTTTATCGCGTCCCTAGCATTTGTTTAATTTTATCGCGTCCCTAGCATTTGTTTCTTTGTTTGCCAACATTTGAAACTGCGCTGGTCTGGACGTCAAAAAAAAAAAAAATATATATATATATATATATATATATATATATATATATATATATATATAAAATTACAAACCACTCCAGTCGATGGATAGCAGTTTCGAATATGACTCGCATTGGCATTCAAGAACAAGAATTAATAAAAAAAAATCACTGATCATACCTATGCATCTTCTGAAATCCGATTTACAAATAAATGAAGAGCACCATTCGGAAATCCTGAGTAGGTTGCATACACCATGTAGGCCTAAATCAACGAGTTCCACTTCTATTACGCACACGTCCAATATAACATCAATTGAGCCACCAACCACATTCAAATTTGAAAATTGTACATTCAATAATTATTCCTTTTAAAATTATTCATTCGGAAATCCTGAATAAGTTGAATACACCATGCAGGCCTAAATCAACGAGTTCCACTTCTATTACGCACACGTCAAATATAACATCAATTGAACCACCTACGATATTCAAATTTGAAAAATTGTACATTCAATAATTATTCCTTTTAAAATTATTCATGTTTATTTTTTAATGTCATCGTCGTTAATTAAAACTTTTCTAACACTTGTGTATATTATTTAGGTTATGTTATAGCTTCTGCTATATGATATTATGGATAGTCACGTATCAGAGATTGTTTAATACTGAGATTTATTGAAAATCATCTGTCAAGTGGCGTTGATTACTGGGATCCGGATGATTGAAGTGGAATGCAAACGTTTTAATAAACACGAAACTGAATCAACAAACCCTTCTTGACTAGTAACCGTCTACAGAGTTCAATGAAGATTCCATAGTTGGCCCAACTGCCATCTAGCGTAATGGTGCAATAATACATTTGAAGACAGGTTTATTTTCGTAAGTCAATTAATATTTTATTGTATTGGAGTATTTTGTTACTTATAATCTTTATATACTATTTTCTAATCGTGTAATGGTCAATTTAATCCCACTCGAGTTTTGATTTTCTCTAGATAAATCAAAACCTCTAGTGAGATTACTGTAGAAAAATCCACAGTGACACTTGTGGCGGACAAGGTCGCATTTAGGAGTTTCCTCGGGGTTCTCTCTTTTCTCCAAATTAGGCATCTACATAATTCCGTCAATATTTCTCCATTTCGTCATTATTTCACAGCATTTGCGCCTACCGTCTGAGCTACGCGGATGGTTTAGAGTAACTTAACGTAAAGAAAGGATTTGAAGTAGTGGAAATTATTGACCACTCGGTATACAGCGTGTTTCAGTGACCATCTTACGAGCATCTTGTGTTGATCGTGAAAATCAATGAGGGAATAAAATGGTAGGCCCGTAAATATTTTATTACAAACTAGCCGTACCCGTGCGCTCCGCTGCACCCGTTAGAAATAGATATAAAGTAATTATATAATTAAAATAGGACATTTGATCCAGGGAACATTCGTGTTTGATAGAAGGATAAATCGTTTATTATGTTACTTAATTTAAATTTAATTAAAAAATTAAAATGCGATCATTTTGATCCAGAGACCACTCATTTGGTCATAAAAATTAGTTTAGGAAATACAGGAAACGAATATCCAGAGTAGCGTATCACGTTTTCTGTGCATAAGAATCTATTTTAATCTTACCTGTCCTCGATTCACTCAGAAGTTACTGTGATAACATTATAGCATTATGTCCATCTAGAGAAACTACACTTTCCAATGGTGAATTAATAATTAATTATACAAATCGGTTAATTTAGCTTCCGATATTACTTCATAGAAACGCAGAAACATTATCTGTAGGCTATCTTTCATAGCTTTCGATTGTTGTTGTCCAAGGCTCCTTATAGACGAAGTTAATTTTTTTTTTATTTCATTACACGGCCTTTGATGGCAGTTATTTTAATTTTAAAACTCATTTATCTCATTAAATATCAGTCCTATCAAAATTTTTCAAAGAATAAAACTTATCGGAAATGATTTTTAAAGAAATTTTTGTTATGTAACATTTTTCATAAAAGCAATAATAAGCGAGATATTTCGATTTAATTCAGGCCCCCTTATAACCCCCCTTTTAAATAATGTATTTTGAATGCCATGTAGCCTATAATCTAAGTTACAACGAACTTAATTTATATTCCAATTTTCATCGAAATCCGTTCAGCCATTATCGCGTGAAAAGGTAACAAACATACAGGCAGACAGACAGACAGACAGACAGACAGACAGACAGACATACAAACAAAAATTTCAAAAAAGCGATTTTCGATTTCAGGGTGGTTAATTATATATTTTAGGACCAATTATTTTGGAAAATCGGAAATTACCAGAAAAATTTCGGCTACAGATTTATTATTAGTATAGATTATAACTTGCGTTTTTTCAATTCAGATTCCTTTCAGTTATACGCCCTTTTCTCTGCGATAGTTTTGTAAAATACGTACATGTATGTATGTATGTATGTATGTATGTATGTATGTATGTATGTATGTATGTATATATATATATATATTTATTTCTTTCTTTTCTTTTCTTTCCTTTCTCCTTTTTCTGTTCTCTTGAACACCAGATGAAATTATCATCATACCCTGTTTATTGTGAATTTTATTTAATTTTCGTATTTCTTTTCTTTTTTATTATTGTTTTATTACATTCCACTTTTGTTATATTCTTCCTTACGTTTTCCATATTAACTATTTGCACTAAATGAGTTGCTTTTACTATATTTCAATGTCTTTTACTTTCTTTTTTTTCTATTATGGTATTATTTTCACGTTGTCTAATGTCGATTTTATTATGCTATTATTATTATTATTATTATTATTATTATTATTATTATTATATTAAGCCATATACCAATTAAATACTGTAAGTAAAAAGTATGCATTAAACATCTCCACAGCCAAAACAAAAGTACTAGCATTTCAGGGGTCCAATACAATCAGGGCTAAAATCATTTTAGAAGGAAAAATGATAGAACAAGTAAACAATTTTAATTATTTAGGCTGTAGTGTATCATACGTTAGAAATGATGATGTAATGAAAAAGATTAATAAATTTAGCTATATATGTGGAACAATAAAAAGAAACCTCAAACAAACTAGGAAAGAAACTAAATTAACATTTTATAAAGTAATGGCAGTGCCCATGTTCCTATATGGCTCCGAATGTTGGACATTGAGAAAAAGTGAAGAGAGAAAAATAGAGGCCGCCGAAATGCGATTCCTAAGGAGTATAGCCGGCTACACTTTGTTAGACAAAAGGAGAAATAATTACATAAGAAAGGAATTAGGCATCTTTAAACTAACAGAGAAGATACACCAATATAGAACTAAGTGGAGGGAACATGTGGAAAGAATGGAAGAATACCGCATTCCAAAACTGCTATTAGATTACAGACCAACAGGCAAAAGAAACATTGGCAGACCAAAGAAAAGATGGACTCAACAAATATTTAATGCATGAGACCGGAACAAGCCTTTAGAGGCTTAAACCTTGACGATGATGATAATGATGATGATGATGTTGATGATGATGATGATTATTATTATTATTATTATTATTATTATTATTATTATTATTATTATTATTATTATTATTATTATGATTTTTGTAATATGTTAGTATTATATTCTTTAACTTGTTGTTAAATTTTCACTGTTGTGATCTGGTAGAGTGTAAGAGAAGGCCCTATGGCCTTGACTCTGCCAGTATAAATAAAGAATTATTATTATTATTATTATTATTATTATTATTATTATTATTATTATTATTATAACTTCAAATAATTGTAAATAATATACTAGAAGGCGAGGAAACATTACAATAGTACCTATCACAGAAGAAAACTTGAAAATTTGTCAACGTTTTATGCTTATGTTTATACTGTAGCGAGTACTCAGCTAGAAATCCTTCTGCAATATATATGTAAGAGGGCTTTCCTGGCTTTCTAGTATTTTGGTGACTATTATTATTGGTAACATTTTCTCTATGTAGCCGCCATTGTGGTCTAGTAACTAGAGCGCTGAACTTAAAATCATGTGAACCCGGGTTCGATCCCTGGTGTACCCCGATTTACAACTTCTGTTGGGCAAGCCCATCGTGTAGGTAACACAGGGGCTTTCTCCGGGAACTCCAGTTCCCCTGTGGAATCCCAACAAATCTCCATAATCATCTCATCTCATAACGTAGACTAGCCTCCTATGGCGCCCCCTGAGCAACAAATCTTTCGGTAAATTGGTCTACATAACTGGTTTCCTATGGCTGAATGACGTAAGTCAAGTACCCGTCTTTAGTATAAAAAAGATTATTTCCTTTATGTAGCGAGTTACAATAGGTTCTTATGCTTAATTCCTTCTTATGATCTTCAATATCAGCCCTAAAATTTGTAACGTGATGTCTGAAACAAGCTGTATAAATACAATTACGTCATTTCAGTTATTGTAATTGTTTCCACGTAGTTACATTACACATGCAACCAGACTGAAGAAAACCGACCAATTATTGTTAAATAGATAATTATGATTGTTAATATTAATTAAGACTGCTATTAACCATTTCAAAATATTTTACTGCTCATAAAAAAAGTATGTTCAGTCATATTCAAAATTGTTGAAGAAAACAATACAATTACCACTGCTATCAAACACCACTACTAACATAACCACAACAGACACTATAATCACAGTCCAGTATGTACAGTCACGAAGCTCGATACGTAGTAAATATGCATCCATAGATAGTTGCTAACTACTAGGATCGCTAATATCGCCTCATTACAGACAATGCGAAAAAGTACCGGCACAGTATATTGTTCCTAGCACCCTCAACAACTCAAGCTTCGTGACTGTATATACTAGACTGTGCTATTATCTTCAGAATGTTACGAACTACATCCGCCTCCTATTATGCGCCAAGGGCAACGCTGAAGGGTATAAAGAGAACTAAAAGTTCGGTGCCCTACTCCTAGATGGAGACTGTGTTCAAGAACAGAGTTCAATATAATCGATTAAAAAAAACTGTGTGGATGGGTTGTTGACATGTCTCACGAACAGAAAACCTAGAGAACTAGATTTTCCTTTCCTTAAGAAAGGTCTCGCCTGCAGAACTTAGATCTTATACTTCAGGTGATTTCTTTCAGTACTAATTACGACCTGAAACTGGCTTAGGCACAGCCATTTCTTTCATTTTTTTTAAATAAGGACTTAAAGTGATCACGAATTACTTCCCACAGGTCGCGCTGTTGGTAGCAGTTCTGGCTGTTGTAACTTACGGCATGCCACAGCAGGGTCATCATCACCATGAACTCCCTCCTGTAGAGCACCACGTTGAAGAACATCATCATGTGAGTACAACATTAGAAAATAATGCAAGCCAAACTTTTATTACATTTTGCACTTCATTGTGAAATTGTTATATTATTGTTTACTTGTAAAAATAACTTTGTTAATAATTTACTATAGTACAGGCAGAATCAATAGGCGGGTTTTCGGTTTCGTTCGGAAACAACTCACTCCACACTATGTCTAATTTGCATTAGTTCAGTATGGTAGGACTTCTCTCCCACAGGCTTCTTGTAATGGCCCAAAGCACTGAGTTGTATGTGTTTCTCTTGCAACTTAGATTTTTATGAAATGCCTTTGTTCATACCTCCAGGGATGTATTGTTTACTACAAATCAGAAAGAGCCACTGTATTTACAAAATGTGGCTACTTCGAGACTTTCAATATTGCAAATTGATTAAGCAATCGCTGCACTATTACATAGTAAGAGATTTCAAAGGTCACCGCTAGAAGCATTGATTTACAGCATATAGAATGCCTTAGTATTCAGTGCTGGACTGATACTGGGAACACTTCCTTGTTACTGATTTACCACGGCTTGAACTATAAACTGTTGAGTTGCATTTTTTCATACCTCTATCAGTTAGCCATGGCCACAACGACAAGGGTACATTACTTCCCTCATCGTGGTTCTTATAAAGGTGCAAGTACACATAACTTTCCAAAGGGTGTGAACATTATTACAGTACTATTATTTTTTTTTTTTACTTTTTCCACCACTAATGAAAAATACCAAAAGAAAAACTCTTCCAGATAATCCATTATTGTACAAGATTTTATGCTTCATGGCAATTGTGTTGAGGAGCAGACTTTTGACTGTGCTGAAACTTGACATCTCCAAGGTTATGGAACTGGGCACGGATATTTTTTGCTTGAATTATCCAGGCATAACGGCCCCAAGAGGTTACGTGACCCCTCAGGTTGCACCTGTAATGCAGTGCCAAAAATTGGATGTGTTCAATTCCAGTCCTAATTCTCAAAACTCTGCTTCTATCAATTTTGTCTCATTTAAAACGGTTTGGTAATAGGTTGTTCACTTTTTGTAGGCCCATCCTAAGTACGAATTCAAGTATGGAGTCAAGGACGAACACACCCACGACATCAAGGAACAGCATGAGAAGCGTGATGGAGACAAGGTAACAGGATACTACAAGCTGGTTGAGCCTGACGGCACCACCCGTATCGTCCATTACACCTCCGACAAACACACCGGATTCCACGCTCAAGTTGAGAGGAAGGGTCATGCCACCCACCCTGTCCACCATCACCACCATGAAGTGAAGAAGGTGGAGATTCCCAAACACCACGAAGTTGAGCACAAGGTGATCGAGATTCCTCAGCATCATCATGAGCCCGTGTACACGGCTTCCAGCTACAGCAACGTCAACACGCATCACTAAACGATTCAACCTTATGACGTCAGAGATTCATCCCATTGTTTGTTCGACCTCATTGATTGCATCTGCATCTTTCATTCATCATTTCTAACAATGTACATATTTCTTGCATCTTTTTTATACCTCGCTCATCATTCGTAATCATTACTTTTCCGATATTCGTTATATTAATAGCATGCGCTCATTGTGACATACATGTATGTTTATTGTTTTTGTGAATAAATGTTTCACAGTCAAGATACTGTATATTGATTTTACACCAACATAATCGACGTAAATATGCAGAAACACAACAAAAAATATGTATTTAAAAACATCTATGACATCATGGTGTGTTTATTATCATATTTTGCACCATGCCACGGATGTAAGGGTGTATCAGATTTCAAAAGTTCATCACTGGGGGGGGGGGTCGGCCTCGGTAGCGTAATAGGAATAGCGCTGGCCTTGTGTGTTCGAGGTTGCGGATTCGAACCCGGTCCAGGTCGATGGCATATAAGTATGCGCCGAATTTGCGCATAAAATTATCTGTGCCGTGTGAACTCTCTTAGTAATATTTCGGCATCAAGAGTAGTTGTAAACCTGTGCGACCACTCATTTGATTTGTAGTCGCAAGTTCTGCAATATTACAGTCACAATATATTCGTTCTATAAACTATGAGTGAACAATACTAAGATGAAAAGTTTGTGAACTGGGAAAATTTTAGTGAAGTTTGGACCAATTGGTCTTTTTTTAAATAACTATAATCCCAGTTATTTATTGTGAAGATAACCACTAAAACCAAGATAACATTGGCTACACTAAGATTTAAACCCAGGACATTTCCACTATGATTGCAATGTTTTTATTCTGAGCCATTTCGCTCGGCTGTAGGCCTACTGTTTTATACAGAATGTTTCGAGACATACGGGACCCACTTGATCTTAGTTCCAAATTATAATCATGTTTGTACGTCTGTAATGTGGAGTGTTAAAATGGTCAAAACCAGCCTGAATGTAAGCTTGTAGTCGTCGTGTCGTAGACTGCCGTATTCTTAAAAAAATTAAAAAAACACCAGAAATTTATCAGAGGAGTTGGCAGTCGTCTTGAATAAAGTTGCGAAATATTTTAATGTTAGGAATGGGTTGTGAATAAACAATTTTATTGAATAATTATACATGTATGCTTTTCAGGGAGCTTTACCTGAAAAACTAGAGTTGCATAATAATAATAATAATAATAATAATAATAATAATAATAATAATAATAATAATAATAATAATAATAATAATCCGTGGCGCTACAGCCCACGAAGGGCCAAGACCGACCAGTCGGCAGCTGACCTCACGGCCACATGCCGAAGCAGAGGTGGACGATCATCCAACCAGAATGGAGGTATCGTGTGGTTAGCCGTTATAGCTGTTTTGCGTAACCGGATTTCGCTACCTATCATAGCTCCCCAAGTGCATCACGATGATGGGTGGGCACCGGTCCCATACACTGGTCAAAATTTCATGAGAAAATTTCTTTCCCCATGAGAACTCGAACCAGCGCGCATTTCGTGACGCGAGTCCTGGGCAGGATGCCTTAGACCACGACGCCACGGCGCGGGACAGACTTGCATAATACAGTTTATTATATGTTACTGTAGGTACGTAAACAGAAAACCACAATTCCAAGTCACACAGAGTTTGTGTGCACTCGATGTAGGTCTCTGGCGTTTTGTCAGCCCACTCGAGTTGTGTGGATATAAGGGGAAAAATTGACACGGAGTCGGGTAGAGTTCCTGGGTAGCTCAGTTGGCAGAGCGCTGGTACGTTCAACGAGAGGTCCCGGGATCGATACCCGTCCCCGGAACAATTTTTCCCTTGGTATTATTCAATTCTGCTTCACAGGGAGCTTTACCTGAAAAACTAGACTTGCAAAACAATTTTATTGTTTTCAAGTGGCCCAACAAATAACATTCAAATGGATTTAGGTCGGGAGAACACGCTGGCCACCCATAGTATATCTAAGAAATAGCTCGTATGTACAGTTCAGTTGAATTTAATTCGGCCACAAGGACACTTTGGACAAATGTGTATTGTGTTTCCTTATCCACTGAAGTACTTAGTCCTTCACGATACGAGACATTCTGAAGAAGCCTTTCTTTATTTAAATATCCTATTCTTCCAACAATATTCCATTTTCTGTCTCCGTTGATTCGCATAAAATCTTTTTTGTAATATATAAACCCGACATATGTTTGAAGATTGTACGGTCGCATTTTCTGTATCATTTGTCTTATTATTTCCACTTTATCTTGGAAAGATCGTCTCTCTCAAATATAAGCGCTAGGCTGAATTCAATGTAATTATTAGTAAATAGAAAGTCTGGAACAATAACAAACCAAGAGACACATTAAGTGTTATGTAAACACACAATTCTCTAGTTTCCTTGCAAATTTGCCTTGACCTATTTAAGAGAAAGATTTATTATTTGACTGAGGTCACATAAAAGAGAGGAAAAGTAACCAATTCTTGACACCGTCTGAATATGTGGTTTGAGAGGATGAGGTAACAAAACTAAATAAATGCTTATCTAATCGATAACCGAGTTCGTTTGCAAGCATCTTCCATGGTCTGCTGAATCTGCAGATGAAAGCGAGCGTTAGCCACGTGTTGCACAACCACCCAGGGGCAACAGCCACCGGAAATTGGACTATTCGCTCTGCAGGTGGTCTGTTGTAGAAATGTTCACACCTCGAGCTTCCTTAAATGCCATTCTCTAAGTGAGTAGCAGACTCATTTGTTGAAATGCAACTAACACCTGTGTCGTTAGACAAAATCGTTTTTCTTTGCATATTTTTATTTTAAAAGGTAAAATATGAAATCAGATCTCTTAAGCAGCGCAAACCGTCTTTCTAGTTCAGACTGAAGATAGTCCGAAATCAGTTTGGAATAGAGGCCCGGGAGGATATTCACTACGAACAGTATGCAAAAACGCAAATCTAACTGGTCACTCCGTTCTAGCGGATTGTTAACAACTTTATACAGATATTACAGGTAGCACATGTTTTATGTACACAAACTCTAATTACGTTTGTACAAGAGGAACTGCCCCTTTATAGGTGGTGGTTTTAGACAAAATTAATAACTTCTCGCCATTCTAATGTATTTTTATTAATCTATGTATAGGAGTTGTCCCGCGCCGTGGCGTCGCGGTCTAAGGCATCCTGCCTAGGACTCGCGTTACGGAATGCGCGCTGGTTCGAGTCCTCATGGAGGAAGAAATTTTCTCATGAAATTTCGGCCATTGTATGGGACCGGTGCCCACCCAGCATCGTGATGCACTTGGGGAGCTACGATAGGTAGCGAAATCCGGTTGCGAATGCCAGCTACAACGGCTGGGGGGATCATCGTGCTAACCACACGATACCTCCATTCTGGTTGGATGAGCGTCCACCTCTGCTTCGACATGTGGGCGTGAGGCCAGCAGCCGGCTGGTCGGTCTAGGCCCTTCACGGGCTGTAGCGCCACGGATTATTATTATTATTATTATTATTATTATTATTATTATTATTATTATTATTATTATTATTATGTATAGGAGTTAAAGGTACAATCCGTTATAACGCAGGAAAGTTATCAATTTTGTCCAGTTATTAGATTTGCGCTTTGATACACGGTTTGTAAGATTAGATAAAAATGTGTCCAGTGTATTTTTAACCTGATGTTCGATGTCATGTGAATCATTTTGCAGGGCTAAAACATTCACACAGTGATTAAAAACTTTCTTATTCCATGATTCTTTCCTGTTGTTAAGCTCCATTAATGAAAAAAAAAAAATTATTATTTATAAATGCGCAAGAACGCGCAAACTTTAAACCAAGGATTGAACACACTAAATGTTGCTATATTAAATGGTACAAGAATATTGTTCTAACCGGACGTGACCGGCTATATTAAAACTCCTATTATATTTGGAGAACTTTAAACAAATATATTTTCATTTCAATTGTAGTATTTAAACCTTACTGTAAGAAGAAAACTACTTTACAAACTTGAAATTGAAATTACATTAGTAAGAACGCACCTACTTGAACACATTTCATGTCTTACAAAACAATAAATCTCTAACAATTGGCTCTTTTTCACCCACATAGTAAGCCTCTCTGTCTATGACTGAACAGGAGCGAGAAGTGTTAGAGAGAACTCAGTGTTTATGCCCTTCTAAATATATCTTGTCGCTGATAAATTAGTAAAAGTTATTCCTCACAGATTTCTTCAAATGTTAAAGAACATGAATTCATATTCACATATGCCTAACTAAACAAGTCGAAATTTTCAACAGTTTCAAGATAAATCTAATCCTTAAAGTGAAAAAGAAGGAAGTAAAAATCTTATTCTCCTAGCCATACATGATGCTAGACGATTGAAACGAGAACAAACCTCAATTAGTAGTTATACCTACATGTGCAACTTTATTATCATCATAATCATCATCATTCTTTAAGCCTTAGGCAGTTTATTACATGTAGCAATTTACATATATCTTGGTCTGTCCAATGTTTTCTCGAATGTCCAACGTATCTTCTCCCTATAGGTAAGTAGTATTTTATTTTATAGGGTAATCTGTTAATATTCATTCTGGACATGGGATATCTGCTTACTTCTCTAATCCTTTATTTTGTCATTTAGACTAAATATTTTCAACTCGTTACGTATATCTTCATTTAGTTTGTGTTCTATTTTGCTATGTCCCGATATTGCTCTTAAACATTTCATTTTATTAATAATAATAATAATAATAATAATAATAATAATAATAATAATAATAATAATAATAATAACAACAATGTATTGTTACAACAAAGATAACTTACATATTTTTTTACGTACAAAGCCTTCATTTCAAAACTTCCCAGTCTAAATAACTAATTATTTAAATGTATTCAATTTAAACAAAAAACACGTCAATTTAGATATTGAAGGGGAAGTTTGAAACCAGCCTTAATTCAATTTCAGAATTCACCCCGACCCCCAGTCACTCCCAGTATGAAATTTCAAATGGCACCCCTATATTTTTATACTTAAATGTGAAAGAGCATTCAGTTACTTATACACCTCATTCATTTGTTTTCGCATCTTTTGTTTTTTTATCGTCGCCTGGCAAAAGAGAATAAAGCTACAAAACCTTATTGAGCATTTCATGTAATAGTTGTGTTTGTGTATTAAATTATTTTAAAATGGTGTATACCCTTGAAGAGAGAATATATATAATCCTTATTGATTAAATTTAGGAAATTACACAAAATAAGCTGTGTTTTCATCCTACAATCAACTGATAATAACAAAAATGCAGGCTGCCAAGCGACGATAGAAAACTAATGAGGTGTATAAACAATTGAATGCTCTTTCATATTGTAATATAAAAAATATAGGGGTGACATTTGAAATTTCAAAGTGGGAGTGGCTGGGGTGATATCTAAAGCCCAATTAAGCCTGGTTTCAGACTTCCCTCTCAATATGTAAACTGACGTGTTTCTTGTTTAAATTGAATTCAATTTAAATAATTAGTTATTTAGACTGGAAAGTTTTGAAATGAGAGCCCTGTATAAAAATCACTCTGGAACTCCCAGAAAGAGTACATACTCGTGCTCAGGGGAAATTTCACAAAATTTTAAGACATTTTATTAATTGATAGGCCTATAATAATAAGTATAAAGATAAAAAGAAAAACACAGATATTATAGTGATTGAAACTACCGGTTATATTATATTTTCTCCCTAAACAATAGTGTTTAATTGACTTTTTAAAATAAAGAGCATTAGCAAAATAAGGAGCATTAGCATGTTCTTGGAGTTTTTCTTTATCTCTTCCTGTCATTACCCATGTCTCATTTCCATACAGTATTTTTGGTTCTGGTATTAGCCTACTTTATAAAATTTCATAATACTATCTTTTCTTGTTGTATTTTTTAAAGTTCGTATTGTACCATTTAAATAATTGAATATTTCCGTTTTCTTTACCACGTCTAGATTTCGGTCAAGTAACATGGCATTTTCTAAATATTTGGATATGTTTACTTGTTCCATGGAGTTAATTTCTATTATTATTTTGGATCTCATATTTTAAATTAATCATAGTGGTAATTTAGGCCCAAGAATATATAACAAATTTATATTTAAATATCTAATCTTGTCAATTCTTATAGTTCTAGTATTAAAATAAAAAAGTTATGTATGGATTTTATAAAAATTGAAAAATTGTAAATTTAAATTTATATATTCTTACTGCGAGCAGACATAAGGCAAATTGTATTATATACTTCTTAATTTCAATTCAGGAATCCGCCCCTGAGCACGAGTTCTAATCTTTCAGGGGTGAGCTAAAGTTTTTCTGTTTATTTATATTTTATGTTACAATTATTACCATTAAAATATGTCGCAGAAAGCTGTAACTTTACTCTTGTTAACTAATGTTGTGATAATTTATTCCGTTCGTATGGTACTTCTTATAGGTTATTTTCAGAGTTACCTATAATTATTTCATCATCTGCAAGTATACTGTGTCATAATAAAATTCTTTTTATTAAGATTAAGTGACTAAGATTTTAAAATTAGTATTCATTGTCCTATAATTTCGTCTATATATACATTAAGAACTAGCCGTGACATACTGCAACCATGTCGTACTCCTACATTTGTCGTTTCAGTGTTATTGTAATTCGGCCCATGTAACTTCCTATCCTATTTAATAACACAGGTATTATCTTGCCATTGAGTCCAAAAGAATATTACATCATACATATCTGAGCGAATACTCGTCTGAGAGGACGGGTTTCATAAGCACTGTACATAGAAATTGAGTACAAGAGAGTATTTCATAAAATGTTGCATGTCACTTTGCGGTCAATTAGGTACGTCTCAGAGAAATTGTTAACAGTGGTCTTCCTTCCTCATCCGGACGGCGTGTACATAAAGCCATTAACATTTCGGTGAAAAGCAACTGCCACTTTCAGTTGATGAACTCTTCCACTATATAGCATACCCTAAACAAGACACACAAAACGAGTAGCAGTGCAGGGAGAATAAACGATGCTTGGCAAATTACACTTTGTTATAAATTTTATAACCTTGTCATTTTGCTGTCACTGTCGTACCATTTAGATCCTTCGTCACAATAATTTTTATTTTATTCGGTTATTTTACGACGCTGTATCAACATCTGAGGTTATTTAGCGTCTGAATGAAATGAAGGTGATAATGCCAGTGAAATGAGTCCGGGGTCCAGCACCGAAAGTTACCCAGCATTTGCTCGTATTGGGTTGAGAGAAAACCCCGGAAAAACCTCAACCAGGTAACTTGCCCCGACCGGGATTCGAACCCGGACCACCTGGTTTCGCGGCCAGACGTACTGACCGTTACTCCACAGGTGTGGACTCGTCACAACAACAACAACAACAACAACAATAATAATAATAATAATAATAATAGCCTAATAATAATAATAATAATAATAATAATAATAATAATAATAATAATAATTATTTATGTATTTATTTATTTATTTATTTATAATATTAACGTGCAAAACAACAGCACAAGGCCAATTACAGTTTAGCACGATAAAAAACAGAACAAAACAACAAATGATGATGAGAATGAATGATAGAAAATGGCAATGAGATTAAATACAAACAATATAATAGTCTACATCAATAACTGATCAAATGCAACAGAGTAGAATAGCATAAATAATTATAAAATTAGTACAATAATAATAATAATAATAATAATAATAATAATAATAATAATAATGTTTTATTTTCGCTGGCAGAGTTAAGGCCATAAGGCCTTCTCTTCCACTCAACCAGCCTTAATCAATACAATACATAAATTTAAATTACAAATATTTTCACTACACTTAAAAGGTTCTCCAGCAATAATCTTCACTACACATTTATTTAAATTTAGATAAATCTATAAGGTAAAGTAGTAACTTAATTTATGAGCTAATTTAATTCAATGAATTATAATTAATTTAATATTTGAGATAGCTAGTAAAATAATGAAAATTAATTTAATATAAGCTTACTAGGACTATGTTACAGGGAGAATATATATATATATATTTCTATTTCTATACTGAGAATATTAATGTAATTGCCGTTAGAGGTTTTGTAAATCTATTTAGAGAAA
This sequence comes from Periplaneta americana, assembly GCF_040183065.1. Lineage (NCBI taxonomy): Eukaryota > Metazoa > Arthropoda > Insecta > Blattodea > Blattidae > Periplaneta > Periplaneta americana. The sequence goes on along the minus strand of NC_091132.1, from coordinate 44,766,283 downwards.
TTAAAGATAATAATAATAAGAATGGACAGATGTTAGTTTCATTATAAGTAACAAATATTAATCAGCAATTCATCTGTTAAGTAAGAATTTATGTAATTTTGACCTAAATGAAGCTATTGTCCAACAACCCCTTATATCACTCGGAAGCGAGTTCCAATTTCTAGCAACTGAAACTGTATAGGATGTATGTATTTATTCACACTGCAATGGGTATATACCCGGTGGCAGTGGTAACTAATTGCACTCAATAATGACAATAATAAACTTATTAATTAAAAATAAATTAATGATAATACTAATAATTAATACTAATAATAATAACAACAACAACAACAACAGGGAATATACTAAATTAAATGAAACGATCACTTAAAATAACATTTGAAATATTCTAATTTGTATCTTAAAACTAAGATCGAACAAAAACCCACGAGTATATGTTCATATCTGGACAAGTACCTTTCAACATTACACTCATTTCGCTGTCAACTCACTCACTGCACTGGAACTACGACACATTTCACTGATTCTATCCTGATTTCACTAACACTTCATAAACATTTCACTGTTCAAATACTTTGCACTGCCACTATAAACTATAAAGCTTCACTGACAGGAACACGTTTCACTTATACAGCACACTTCACTGACACGACATACTTCTTCACTGATACAACACACTTCACTGACACAACATAATTCTTCACTGATACAACACTTCAATAACAACATATCATTTACACCCTTTAAGTACTGTGTATAATTACCGTCTATTAGTAAGGTCCTTAAGCCTATTTTTAAATACATTTTTGGTTGTTGGTAAAGCCTTTAGTAAGTCTGCAGGTAAAGCATTCCAGTCCCTGATAGTACGATTGAGAAAAGAAAACTTTCCAGTGTCCGTCCTCTGCCTTCTTTCCCTCAATTTATATGAGTGGTCGTTCCTTGAAGAGTAATTTGGCGGCTGCAACCTATTTTTTATTTCTTTCCAGGCAGGCTCACCTCTGTATGTTTTGAACAGTAGAATGAAGAATATGAAGATGTCTTGTGGTAGGGTATAATGAGTAAATTGTTATAATGAGATCTTGTACTTAGCTGATGATATGCGGATAAATTTTGAAAACGAGAAGCCAAATATATTGGGGTAGCGGTGCGCAGAATTTGAAATAAGAGAACAAGAGAATGCAGGGCTCGTCGATCGCTTAGCCTTAGCCAAGACAGAGTTTGGAAAGACGGGGAAACATGATCATACTTACGAATATTACAAATATAACGGACGCACGCATTATGCACACGTTGTAGCCTGTTGCTCAAATTTGCATTTAGGTTACTTAATATAATATCGCAGTAGTCAAAGTGTGGCATCACGAGTGTTTGTACAAGGATTAATTTTAATTTATCAGGAAGAAAGTTCTTCAGTCGCTTTAATGAGTGAATAATGGAAAATATTTTTTTGGAAGTGTGATTCACTTGTTCATTCCATTCCAGGTGACAATCCATATAAATACCAAGGTTCTTCACAGTCGTACTGTATGGAGATAATTGAAATAATGGAATAGTCTACAATAATCAATTGACCAAACGCAACAAATAAATGGACAAATAATTATTAAAATTAGATCAGTGAGTTAATTAAAAAATGAAGCCTGGAATAATATGAGTAATATTGTAAATATATGCAATTGACAGGAATAGTATGATACATATCTTAACAAATGGCATTATTAATAATACTGACATAAAAACTCAAAGATAACTACTACGCATTAAATGGATCCAAGTTGAATCCATGCAAATTAACATATTTAATACATCTGCAGACCGGCGAGAGAGATTTAGGATTCCAATTATAAAACAATTAATGAAATCTTAAACCCTTAGCAGGAAAACGAAGACTGATAATAATAATAATAATAATAATAATAATAATAATAATAATAATAATAATAATAATAATTTAATAATAATTCATTTATTTACTTATACAGGGTGTTAAAACACGTTTACAACGCTTCAGGGATGATAGAGGAGGTAAAAACAAACTTCTTTTTTAAGTGAAAAAAGTTTAGCAGATGCGCCGTTTTGCCGCAAGATGGTCTGAAGGGTAGATGGCTTGACTTCCGTCACAACACACACTGGTTAGTTCTGTTTGTACTGCTGTGCGTGCGACAAGTTAAAAGGGTCCCTAACACTTTCCGTGGTGGTAATTATTTTGTTTTTCTGCGCGACGTGCTACAAGAACGTTTAGAGAATATGTCATTGAACATCAGAGAACGAATATGGTTTGAGCATGACGGTGCCCCTCCACACTTTTATCGCCGTGTCAGGAACCACCTAAATGCTACATTCCCCGATCGTTGGAATGGTAGGGGTGGGTCGGTACCATGGCCACCTCGATCACCGGACTTATCTCACTGGATTTCTTTTTGTGGGGAGACATGAAATGTCTTGAGTATGAGACACCGATCGATACGGCAGAAGACTTAGTTGCTCGTGTTGTTGAAGCTGCACATGTTATTAGAGACAATGTTAGCCTTTTTGAGCGTTGCAGACACTCCATAGTACGAAGGTACCAGTTGTGCAATGCCTTCAATGAACGGCAATTTGAACACCACCTCTAAAACGTCAATTGGTCTCATTCCTTATGGATTACACTAACACTTACGTACACAATAAACGGCGCATCTGTCAAAGTTTTGTCACTTACAAAATATGTTTGTTTGTACCTCCTTCATCATCCCTGAAACGTTTTAAACGTTATTTTTAACATCCTGTATTTAATGTGCTGTACAACAGCCAGTGGCCAATTACAGTTCAGCACAAAGAATATAACAAAAACATCAGCAATGATATAAATTACAATAAAAGTACAATGAAATAATTAAAATAATGGCAATTAAATAAAATGATAACTACAAATGAAATAATGGAATCATATAAATGAAGAATGGAATTATATAAATAGTATTACAAAGGTATGCAAGATGGCGAGAATATCATAATACAACGACAATAATGACACTGGATGGAGGGAATAAAATGGATGACTAAAATACATAAAATAATGACAGTTAACAGTAACTGTAATTGAAAATGAAAGGATGGAATCATGTAAATGAATAAACAACAAAATGATATAAAAAGGTAACGAGAATAATATTAAAATACATAATTATTTAAACAAAAGACATAAATTAAACTGATATAAAACTCCAAAGTATATACTACACATTAAATGGATCCAAGTTAGATCCATGCAAATTAGCATATAATAATAGTAATAATAATAATAATAATAATAATAATAATAATAATAATAATAATAATAATAATAATAGACTTCTAGGGCCGTATTCATAGACATTTTAGCGCGGGTTTTCGATGGATTATCAGCGTTTTTCGTATTCATAAACCAGTGCTAGCGATAGGATATGATTTGAATTCTGTACTATAGTCCCGACGCTGTTATTTCCGGCGTGACTCCGCCTCTTTGCTTACGTCTTAGAAAGTGAAGGCTCTATAAAGTCTAGGTAGGTAGTATCATTCGCCATTTTTGTTCTTACGTTGCCGAGCTACCATACGAAGAATCTATTTGCAACACCGTTAAACATTATCATGTCGTAACTCCTATGATAATAAATCAAACGCAATGTAATTCAGCAAATAATTGATCGGCAAATAGCGTCTTCGTGTGCTTTCTGCGAACGCCAACTAAAGAGCTAAAATGGCAGGCGATTATATTAAGTATTTATCGAGCCTTAAGATATGAATCAGCGAATCACAAGACGCACACGTTTAAATGTAGCCGACCTGCAACGCGATTGGCTGCCGGAAATTAGAGCGACGGAACTATAGTAACCAGTGGATAGCCGGGGCTAGCTTGGTACGCTCGTAGCGCCTGCTGCGAAATGTCTATGAATACCACTCCTAGGGTGTGCAGAAAAAAATAACAGACTTTCATAGTACAGTAGTTAGAATTATCAAATTAAGTAAGAAAAAAACTTCAGCCGGGCAATGTAGGATTATTTGCCTACCATTGCACAATAAAATAATACTTCCCGAGATATTCATAATCTTTTATTTTGTATCGGTATATCGCTCACTCGAGCTATCAGTATTTTACCCCCTCCCTATTATCTCTTGGTTTAGTTGCCTTATGAGCGATGCCTTATTTTTTCACTTTAGAGATTCCAACCAGTCTTCAAACTGCTGACTAAACATAAATACTTTTATTTTAAGCTGTTAATATGATTATCTTATTATTTTAGTAACATTCATAGACATTCTTAGCGCGGGCTTCTGGTGGATGATCAGTGAACTAATGTTTTTCGTATTCATAAACCAGTGTTAGCGATATGGTATGATATGAATCCTGTACATGTAACCAGTGGATAACCGGGGCTAATTTAGCACGCTCGTAGAGCGGGCTAGCGAAATGTCTATGAATAGCACCCTGTTCGATTAATTTGGGAACTCACCGTACATTCAAATATCAACCTATTAGTTACATGTTTTAATTCCATGACGTTCCTTAATATATCATGATATTATTCTCCTTCGGTTTATTTCATCTGACATCTTTGTAAGTAAAGTTGCTCTCTCTCGTAACCGCTATTATTGTGCAGTGGTTTTAGTCGCAAATTATAATCCTGTGTCAAGCTTGTAAATAAGCTGTTATACAAGAAGTGGTTTCTATTTTTACTAGCGTACCGGTTTCATAGAAAAAAAAATTCCTGTGATTTACACACTAAGTTTTTCGCTGCCATGTCTTGAATAACATGAATGATTTATTGCTCTTAAACACTTGTTGATAGGTAATCCTCTCACCATCTTTCTGACTATAAGTGCATTTTGTTAACACTTTATTGTTTGCGTCATAATTTGTGATACTCCCCCGTATCTCCCGTATTTGCCCCTAATTTTTAATAGTTTCCCGCTCCGTATTATTCTCCTCTTCCAGCATTTTTCTCTCATATTTTTTGCACGATGTAAATTTTTTATTCTAAACATTTGATTTTGCCGTGAATAATAATGATTGATTATAATATGATGAATTTTGTCGTTCAAGATATGCATTATAATATGCAGTCTTTATAGAACGTAATGCTTGCCAAGAATGGGTTTTACTGCTCACGCGTTTAAAATCAAACCGTGTTAATGTTATAAATTTGGAAAAACTGGCGAGTTTTGTTCTAAGGATACCAAGTAGTAATGCTCATACAAGGAGGATGTTTCATTTCATGAACAATATAATTGGACAGATGTTCGAAACATGAGCACTATGCATTTAATCAAATAAGAGCTGAAAACTGCAGTCGATTTCAACTATTACACAAGAAAAAAGCTGTCTCAAAATACTCTTAACTTAAGCCTAGCTGCCGAAGTGTAGAATAAAGTTGTTTTTTAGTAACTGAACCGAAAAATTTGTCTATTTTCTATGTGAAATTTTGTCGAGTCCTTAGTCTCCCGTATTTTCTTCTTAAAAAAAAAATTATGGTACCAAATCTTTATTTGCTTATTTCTCAAAACAATTTTTTCATCCATATTGCATTATGCAAAAAGTTCTAGATGTTACACTTTTAGTCCTACTGAGACAAAATTTGCAAGTAAGTCACAAAATTCTGAGTTATAACAATAGGTGTTTTGTTTTGACGCAAATTTTGACGTTTTAGACTTTAAACCCTAGACTGGTAATGCTCGTAAAATTTACGATGCAGGATTTTATTTGTGTCCATTGTTGGCGATTGTTGACATTGGAGACATCGGGTTTTTCATGTACCTTCATGTGTATTTAACTCTCCGATAATGTACTTTCAGATGCGAAATAGGTAACACGTGTTGTAATTTCAAAGGTCTCATCGCAATAATTTTACAATCGTTTACCTTCAGTAAGAGTCTACTCGGGAAAACCAATACGTTATAAGGTAAAGTTTGCCTTTATTTCGTCCCGCGCCGTAGCATCGTGGTCTATGGTCGTCTGTGGATCAAGTGTTAGCGCGCCGTTCTTCCATCCTGGTGACCCGGGTTCGACCCCCGGTCAGGTCATGATTCCTTAATTCAAAAGGAAAATTCAGAAACATTTTGGCACTGAAGAAGAAGAAAAGAGCAGTATCCAGTACCTCAGAAATACGAAAACATACTATATGGGCAATATACCCTGCAAAGAAGAGGGAAATAACCCAATTCTATTGAAAGTATTGCAGAAAACCATTTTGTAAAGTGCACAGGGCTTTACTGCGTCTTAACTGTAAGAAAACATATGTTCGGTGAATAGAGTTTTCTGGATTTTAAGATGTGAAAACAGGTAGTAAAAATTTCGACCGTGTACATGAACTTGACCATTACCTGTCTAGGGTTAATTATGTATTGTGATTATTTTTATTCAATTTTGAAAAACAAGAACAGGAAAAGACCATCTCTGTGGTATAGGGGTCAGCATGCTGGTCTCTTACGCAGAGGGTCCGGGTTCGATTCCCGGTTGGGTTGAATTTCCTGGTTGAGGTTTTTCAGGGTTTTCCCTCAACTGCAAGGCAAATGTCAGGAAATTCGGGCCACAACATCCTTGAATATCACTGGCTTCATTCATCACCAAAATCATATTCATAACAAATCAGTAAACACAATAGAACTAGTCTCAACAATAGTACACAGGCCTTCGGATTTCACCTAAAAGATTAACTCGCGATATGACCAGAGATGTTAAAGCGAGTATAAATAACAAAAAAAAAAGTTAGGAAAAATGTATACATCCCAAATTAATCAAGATATATAGAAAATTGATACCAAATTGAAAATTGTATCCATATAAGGCCTACCTTCATAAAAATTTATAACACGGGAAATATTTTTGTGGCGTAATTAGAAAAAATATAAATAATTATTGTATAACTCAGAAATTATTTAGCCTAGGGTTTTAAAATTTTGTCAGTAACTGTAATTTATAAGAATGTGTGGTAAAATCTTCAAAGGGAATGGATGAATAGTTTTAGATTTCGAAATTTAATTAATGATTTACCTTAACACGTTACATCAGCGTTTCTCAAACTGTGGTTCGCGGAACACTTGAGGTCCCCGAGGTCTGCCCTTGTGGTCCTTCAAAAAGGACGGAAAAAAATAAAATTCAAATTCACTTTTTGTCCCAGTACTGATATTTTATGAAATTTATTACCCTACCTGTCTACCGACTTCCCACTCTACTCTCAGTAACAAAAGAGGGATTTAAAACACTATGAACGTGGTGTTTCTCGCCATCTTTTCTCTACACATCAGCTGATGACATGTGGCTAAGTACATTGGCATATCTTCCAGATGTATTCTCAAAACTAATCGAACTAAATCTCTCTCCACAAAGCAATTCTTTGACTGTTCTCAATGCGCATGAGAAAATAGTGTTCGAGAAGTAACTTGGTTTATGGGTCAGTTCCGTAAAACAGAGGATTTTTTTCACTATTTCCAACCCTAGAGCCTTTTTTGGTTGAAAATGATTTCGTTATTGGAAAAGAATTATGCAATAATATAAGTTCGCATTTCAAATCTCTGAGGCCACAATTTAAACTTATTTTTCAAGTAAATATGACGAATTTTCATGGGTTCGTGATCCCTTTCATTGCGATATTGAAACTAACAAACTTTCATTGAGTGAAAGAGAACAGTTAATTGAACTCCCGAATGACACCGGACTTAAAATGAAATTCCAAGCGGAAGGTATGGTTAATTTCTGGACCTCGTCACAAGTGAAAAGAGAATATAGTGAACTGTACAATGGTGCTTTACAGATTATAATTCAGTATCTGTGTGAGATAGGGTTTTCATCACTAACTCTGATAAAAACAAAGTACCGAAATCGACTCGATGTATGTGACGATCTCCGACTTAAGCTTACCAGCATACATCCAAATATAGAACTGTGCAAGAATCGGCAGGCTTATCCATCTCATTAATGTGAGTACCAATATTTATTTTGTTTAGTTAAGAAGTTAAATATTATCCAAACTCTAATAGCCTTGATTTATTAAAAAAACGAAATAGTAATATACGTTACAAGAGCGGTATGTTGACGTTTTCATGTTCGAGGAAAAGATTGAAAAAGCGAAACGTAGTTGAGCTTTTTTAATTTCCGAGAACATGAAAACAAACATACCGCTCGTGTATCGTACATTATTTTGTGCGAAGATCGTTTATTACATACCTGAAAGACGAATTTCTAATTAGTTGCAATGAAATCTTCATGTTGGTTTCTGTTTAATGACGGCAACTTCGGAAAACCAAATATCTTTCTTCAACATTGTTGCTATAAAATGTTTTCTGTGTTTACTATACTCCAGCAGGCCGTGATATACGTCTGTCTTTTTTTTTCCCCCAGTCTATAAATGCGAACTTAAAACAAATGGTAAGGTTATGTAATGATTTATTTTTCATTTTAATATTTTAACAATATTATTTATATAACATATTGCAGTAATAACATCGGCATCTGGAATCTTGTTGATTTTTTTCACGGCTTCCTTAATGTTACTTGTATCAGGAATGCAAAAGTTTCGTGGAGTAGTAGACTTTACTTAATTTTAGCAAATATTTAAAAACAATAATTAACATTGCAATTTAGGTGAAATTGCAGTGGTAAGTTTCCAATTTATAATTATTACTATGTTAAACGTCTCTAAAAATAATATGTTAAAAGCCTAAAGGAGTAAAATGAATGTCGCGCGTATTGGTTCTGTACGGAAAACAAGCAAATACGCACGATCTCGCACAAATGAATTTTTTCTATTAACATTAACTTAATTAGTTAATATTAATATCAAATTAAATGAATTAAATTAATTTTAATAAATTAATTCTGTTTTCAAATATAAATATACTGGCATTAAAATATGCTACAAAAATGATAAATTTGCTTTCGAAGGGAACAAGAGTAAGGTGGTCCAGTTAACTGTTCTGACAAAGTTTGAGAAACGCTTCGTTACATATTTCTTACCATAGTTCAACTGCATGGCAATCACTATTGCTTTAAGAGTCATATCTTCAGTAACATGATTCCAATGGTGGAATATGTAGGTATTTCCGAAAAGTTGGGTACCAAAATCTTGTAATACAGTTGGCAATCAAAAGTTACTTTGTCATATCATTAATATCAGACGCTGTTTTAAATGTGGAATTTTAGGAAAAGCGTACATTACCAAACTCACAGTTTTCTAGACTACGTCAGAGAGAAATTGTTTTCTTTTCTAATAAGATCGTCAGTTGTTCCATCACACGGAGTGCTAACCACTCGAGCGAGTCGCACAGTGATGTATGATCGAGACGCAAGGGAAAAGCTGTGTTTACGTTTGCTATTGTTACGGTTGTGTTTTCTAGCAGCTCAAAAGCAGAACGGAGATGCTTTTATTGTGAGAACGGCCCACTTACAGCCAAGCATGTGTCCGCTCCTTGTGCCACACTTCATTCCGTCCCACGTTACTTAATACGAAAGATATCTGGACTCGATATTACTGCCGCTGTAGCTGAAGCGGTGGGATTCCTAACTCTCTACATATTCAGGGACGAGTTTCTAGGTACTTCCGTCAGGTTCTCTCTCTCCACTGGGATTGGTATGAGTTTTCTTTCTTTTGTTTCTTCGCTTTCTTAAGCGGTGTCCTTGAACCATGCTGAGCACATGACCCAAGAATTCAGTTACTTGTAATTATGGTGAAACCTGGGTCAAATCAGAACTACGTGTAAATAAAGTTTGAATTTAAGATAATTTTCGAACGAATAGGAATCAGTCATAGAGAGCTGAGGACACTTAATGATTTTTTAACTTGCCCAAAATTGTACCATAATTTGTTTAAATAAGTTTAATCACTAGAAAGTGACTAGAATTTTAATGTTTAATGACTTTTCACAAAAAAGGGAGATATTTGCTAGACAAAACCAGGTGACCATTCAGAGATAGCAACAGTAGTAGTAGTAGTAGTAGTAGTAGTAGTAGTAGTAGTAGTAGTAGTAGGACGAATAGAAGAAATAGTGTACGCAATTCCGTGATTTCCCATTGTCGGTGGCGGACCTGACAACTAAATAGTGGCGCTTCGATCGCTAGAATCTGTTGGTTGTCTGAATCAGACATCTCAAAAATATATTTCTCGCGCGTTTAATGATGAATTGCTATTTACGCTAGGAGAAACGGTACTTCAGGTGATATTCTCGCTAAAATTCTTATACAAGTTACACTACAATTAAAAGCGGGCAACTAATCATGGTGAGTAATTTAATTCATTTATAGGAACGTAAAACATCATTCAACTCTTTATTTACTAACATTTTGTAGGTTCTTTCTGTCCCTGAATTCGCAACTTGTTACGAAAAGATTATTTAAATACTGAACTTACAATATTGCTTTCACAACGTTTCAGATCCCAATGTATTTTCTGTTACGAATGTGGAAGACTATTAATTATGAATAAGGGACTATAAAGGTCTTTCTTAAGTTACGAATAGCCACGTTAAATAGAAAAAATTTGCTTTTAAAAATGACTACATTCAGCGTAACACGTACTGGGAACTCTTTCCGAGACACGCTCATAGCAGTAGCAGCGCCGCGTTGCGGCGGATCTGTGTAAACTCAGAGTGCGTACACTATTTCTTCTATTCGTCCTGCTAGTAGTAGTAGCACCAGTAATAGTAGCAGTAGGCGTTGTAACAGTAGTAGTTTTAGCAGTAGTAGTAATAGCAGCAGTAGTAGTATCAGTAGTAATATATTGATTTTACTTTCAGTAGTAGGGTAGAGTAGCATAAATCACACCGCTTCCTAGTTTAAAACAAGTTACTGTAGTAGTGTAGCATCTAGTGGTATTGTTACAATCTACCATATGAACTTCCACCATGTCACTTGATTTCTGCCACTTCTTTGTTCTAGCAACGTGGTGATAGAGTATTTAATATAATCGCTCAGGTGGATGTATATTTAGCTAACATTTTGTAACTAAATAACGGATTTGTATGCAAAGGAATCCATAATCTTAAGATGTTATTGGTTAAAAGAAATATTAAATAGCATTTAACTTAGTACGATTTTCGAACATGTAGTGATTATAGGCTAGAATGAAGGAAATAATAACTTAAGACGTAGTTTCTCAATTCGCACCACTTTGTAGGTGCCTAATTCGCACCGATGCGATATGAGCAACTGTAGCAATTCTAGCCGTACAAAAGAAGGCCAAAATTTTAAACTGAACGAAGAATGCATCAGGTGGGTGCAATATCAAGTGGTGAAAAGGGCGTTAATGCAACAAGTGTGCACCAGATATTTTGTGCCACCTATGAAAATTTTTAAACGTCAAACAGTGTATCCTACATTATCAGCTGGTGTTCTTCCAGGATCGTTATTTGTTTGTTCTGATTCAGGTTACATCAACAGTGACCTATATGTCGAATAGCTCAAACATTTTATTTGCCACTCAAACCTGCCATAGAAAAAAGTGCTGCTTCTGTATGTCCACCTATACGAACCATTCAAAAATTTATAAGTTAGATTATCTCGGGAAAATGATGTGCTCCTATTTCAGCTTCCCCGTCATAATACTCAGAGGCCCAGCCTTTAGATGTTTCTATCTTCAAACCATTTCAGACAGCTAAATCATGAAGCAGTTCTTAGGTGGCTTCGAGATAATCGTGGAGAAAAGGTGACGCAGTTTACAGTTTGAACTACCTGGGGAAGCACATGACAAATGTGTAACAATAAGAAACGCATTCAGGAACTTTAAATGTTAGGTAATTTATGCTCTATTTTTTTTTCAATTTCATTTGAAGATGCGTTACTCTCTTTCATAAATTTCAATAAACTTGTAATTTGCATTTATTACATTATTCATATTAAATACTGTTCAATATGTTCAATACTAAAAGCTTTCCTTCATCCTGTTCCCTGCAGTTAAAGAGGTGCGATTTAAGAAACCGCAGGTGCTATTTAGGAAACTAGTTGCCTAAATGGCACCACTGACAAATGTTCCGAAAATGTCATTCTTACTTACTTACTTACTTACAAATGGCTTTTAAGGAACCCGAAGGTTCATTGCCGCCCTCACATAAGCCCGCCAGCGGTCCCTATCCTGTGCAAGATTAAGCCAGTCTCTATCATCATACCCCACCTCCCTCAAATCCATTTTAATGTTATCCTCCCATCTACGTCTCGGCCTCCCTAAAGGTCTTTTTCCCTCCGGTCTCCCAACTAACACTCTATATGCATTTCTGGAGTCGCCCATACGTGCTACATGCCCTGCCCATCTCAAACGTCTGGATTTAATGTTCCTAATTATGTCAGGTGAAGAATACAATGCGTGCAGTTCTGTGTTGTGTAACTTTCTCCATTCTCCTGTAACTTCATCCCGCTTAGCCCCAAATATTTTCCTTAGCACCTTATTCTCAAACACTCTGAACCTATGTTCCTCTCTCAGAGTGAGAGTCCAAGTTTCACAACCATACAGAAGAACCGGTAATATAACTGTTTTATAAATTCTAACTTTCAGATTTGTGGACAGCAGACTGGATGATAAGAGCTTCTCAACCGAATAATAACACGCATTTCCCATATTTATTCTGCGTTTAATTTCCTCCCGAGTGTCATTTATATTTGTTACTGTTGCTCCAAGATATTTGAATTTTTCCACCTCTTCGAAGGATAAATCTCCAATTTTTATATTTCCATTTCATTCCACTTCAAAAATATTAAATGAAACTCAAGGATTCTTTTTTACTTGAAAGGTAAATGTTCTGGGAATGTATTTCTGTAAAGGAATGCAGAAAATAAAAATTGTATTGTTCAATAAAAATTATAAATGCTAAAGTGGTGCGATATACGCAACCTACCCTAAAATATTGATTTTACTTAATGAAGCCTTCAACTGCAAATTATTCAGTGTTCTAGTTCAACACAGGCAAGAAATCAAATAAGAATGCGTTAGTGGCAGTGGTGGTACTAAATATTCCTTTGATCTGGTATTGGCAATTGAAGAATGAACTCAAGAAAACATGTTCTCCAGATACCTTCTAGCAGTAAGTTAGATCACATCTGTTAAGTAGGGAACCGGTGAACAGAGATCAGTTTGCAGACCAAACTTGTTCTCTAGATCCGAAATGATTAATCACACAAATGGACAAAGAGGTCAAGCCGAGCACTAAAATTCCAGGGGCTCTTTTATAAGAATCTTGTAGGATTCCGTCGCGGGTATTTTGATTTGCGTGATTAATGGAGACAAGTGTTTAATTGTCGGACGAGGAAGCGACGTAGTGTGTGTTCGGAGAGCAACTCCGCCCATGGAGAAGGGAAAGGAACAACTCCATCTGCCATCCGGCGGCTGCTGCTACAGATATTATGCAACAGCCTCCCACGTAATTTGCATTAAACGAGTCGAAAGTGTTCACTACGAGTAACCTGCAATGAATTGCACAGGAAACGACGACAGAAATTTGAATAACTATTCTGCACATGCAAGAATGTAACTACTTTACAAACCTCTTTTGCTTTAAGGAGTTATACAGCTTACAGCAGAAAATTTTTGAAAATATTCAACAATTTTTTCCTCCATTACTGTATCTTGTACAATAATGAAAATTAGTATGTGTAAAATAATGTCCTTCTGCTATATGAAAAAAAATTTACGATTAAAAAAATTATTTATATTTTTCTTTTCAAAATTCATAATGGTGGCAGTTCACTGTGCAGTGATGAAACGTTTCCTTCATAACTCATAAACTTATTAACTTTTTCGTGCTCTCTCTCTTTCATTTTATTGCTGGAACTCATGCTTACAATATCATGCTCTTTCAACTATATTCCTTAATAAATAATTTATTTTTTATTTTGTGTTAGAATAAAATACTGATATTTGAACATTTTTAAACGAATTAATTTTTTTATCAGACAATCTATCAAAAGGTAGAGAAGTGATCTTTCACCATATTGCCGATATGATATGCCTAAATACACGTAAAAAATGTAATCACTGAATGTTGGATATTTTTTCAGTTATGTGGGGAACGCTTCATCACTGCACAGTGAACTTAATTTTGAAAAAATAATGTAAATATTTTTTGTAATATAATTTTTTTTTTCATATAGCAGAAAGACGGTGTTTTACACATACTGATTTTCATTATTGTACAAGATACAGTAATAGAGGAATAAAATGTTTAATATTTCCAAAATTTTTCTGCTGTAAGCTGTACCCAACCCCTTAAATGAAACAGATATCCCTAGAGTGGTAAAGAAATATAATTTAAGGGTTCCCTGCAAAAAGGGGATGGCTCCACGTTTTTGTCAAATTAATATTTTGCTTGTTTCTTACGTTAAAAAAACATGCCCAATCTTTTACTGCAAGAACCTTGTGCTTCCGAGCATTAGTAAGTTACAGTGGAATTGGAGCTGAACTCCCAATCATTTCGTTGAAAAATGGAGGTAGATCCAGAAGCTATAAACTGTAAGTAATAGTCTATCATTAATTTCAGGGGATTATTCTTTGAGATATTTCAAACAAAATGTTTAATAAAATTTTGCTCATTTTTACTTCCTTTTCGAGATAAAAATTGTTTTATATGAAATATTTCATAGCGTGTTCTAGGACAGCCATTGATTTAATTCTCTGACTATACAGTCAATTTAAGAGAGCAATGTAATACGATAATAAATTATTGAAAGAATTTTAGTTTTGTCCTTTAAATATGTAGAATTTTGATCCTAACAAAAATAACTTTTCGTTCTGTAAAGGAATTTTACAATGATACATATTTTGTTCTCATTAAAATTTCTTCACATTTGAAGGACGAAACTAAAATTCTTTCAATCATTTATTGTCGTAATACACTGCTCTCTTAAATTGACTGAGTATGTTGCGAATTAAATCAATGACTTCCTCAAAACATGCTATGTAATGTTTCATATGAAACAATTTCTATCTCGAAAAGGAAGCAAAAACAAGCAAAACTGTATTGAACATAGTTGTTTGAAATATCTCTAAGAGTAACCTTCTGAAATTAATGACATTGCTTACAGTTCACGCTGTATATTATATATAGGCCTATACAAGGTGGAAATGAAATAACTCTCAGATTTTTAGAGCGAATAGCTCATTTATGTGATAAAAACTGTTATATCATATTGGTCGAAAGTTCATAATTTTCTCAGAAAAAAGTTTTCTTCTTTTTTTTTCTCAGATGGTGTTAAACATCCTCTTGTTCGGTTACTAATCCGAATTGAATCGTGATTTTTGTCCTTATCGATAGAAAATCTAATAAAGAATCATTTATCCTTGTGTCATATTTCAATAACGTAGGCGGTTTTCGTGTAAATTTAATTTAAAAACCACTGATTTTAAACCACTGAACGATGAAATCAACATTGCAACGTTGTAGCTTGAGAAAGGATCGCGAGATGGTACACGTACCCTGAGTTCGTTGACCTCTTACATCTCCACGACGCTGTATCAACTACTCGGCTATTTAGTGTCGTTGGGATTTGTAATAGTGAGATGGTATTTGGCGAGTTGAGGCCGAAGATTCGCCATAGATTAGGTGACATTCGTCTTACATTTGGGGAAAACCTCAGAAAATAGCCGAGTAGGTAATCGGCCCAAGCGAGACTCGAACCCACGCCTGAGCACAACTCCGGATCGGCAGGCAAGCACCTCAGCCGACTGAGCTACGCCGGTGGCTCATGCATATACATTTTTATTGGGTTATTTTACGACCCTGTATCAACATCTCAGGTTATTTAGCATCTGAATGAAATGAAGGTGATAATGCCAGTGAAATGAGTCCGGGGTCCAGCACCAAAAGTTACGCAGCATTTGCTCGTACTAGGTTGAGGGGAAACCCCGGAAAAAACTCAACCAAGTAACTTGTTCCGACCAGAATTCGAACCCGGGCCACCTGGTTTCGCGGTCAGACGCGCTAACCGTTACTCCACAGATGTGGACTACATACATACATACATACATACATACATACATACATACGTACATACATACATACATACATACATACATACATACATACATACATACATACATACATACATACATACATCAAATTTTCATCTACCCTCTGTTAGTCTAAGCTGTTATAAAAAAGGAGTTCACTATTCATGTACTCGTATTACAGTATTGAATGCACTACCTAATTATCTTAAAGCTTTGAAGGACCATGAGAAAAGTTCAGAACAGAATTTACCAAATTTCTACATACCTACTCATAACTTCTACACAACTGATGAATTGTTTATGCTTGTAAATTGAATTAATCTGTTTACTATGTATTGCATATTTTCTAAAGCTTAACTGATGAAATTGTATATGCTGTAAATTGAATAGTAATCTGTATAGCTCAACTGATGAATTGTTTATGCTTATAAATTGGATTAATCTACTTGAGATGATCCGGAGCTGCGATCGGGCTTGGGTTGGATCCCCGTTTGGTCTGATTACTTGGTTGAGTTTTTTCCGAGGTTTTTCCCAACCATAAGGCAAATGTCAGGTAATCTATGGCGAATCTTCGGCCTCACCTCACTTCATCTCGCCAAAAAATTGCAATCTTGTAAAATGTTTTACTTGTTCCGCATCTTAAAGATTCAATACTAATGTAATATCTATGGAATACAATAAATGAAATGAAATGAAAATTTAAAAAGTGTAGGCTACTGTACTGATAGAAGGCTGCGTACATCCTGTACGAACGCGTGCTCTTTCAGTGGGACATTATGAGACCTTGTTTCGTTCTCAACGAGACTAGAAGTGACAGGAGTACTAATTCGACATCAGCGCCACTGATGTGCCATGTAACACATTAATCATCTGGTTGCATGCAGCGACTCGGTGCTACGAAGAAACCTCCGCTGTCACGATCCCCACATTATGGACCGCTACAGTCTGTCTCTTCAGAGGGACAAGAATTCAAATCTTGGACGTTTGCTTTCTCTATATATGTTCAGAGAAAGCGTAATATTTACAGGCTTCAATACATTTTCTCACTAAGGATATATAATTATACGATTTCATGTTAGTATAGGAATACGAATGCTTTTTGACATTGTTTTAATCTACAGAGCTTTTCACTTGTGTGAGGCACCGATCGTTTACTACAGACATAACATCTGTGGCCGGGAGAAAAAAGTCTTAAGTCCAATTTTTTTGTGAAAATGGATTTTTATATAATCTGAAAGCGGAAATAATTCTCTACAATCTGGTAAAACGGCTAAAGTGAAATAAGACTCCTGACTGGATTTATAGAGCGTTACCAAATGTCCTAAGTACTTTTTGAATCGAGCACACACAGAATATAGGACTTAAGAATATTTAATACTTTATTCCTTACAAACATCACATGTTTACTTTCCATGCTTCCCTATTAAAAAGGCCTAACTTGTATTTTAGCCATTTTATCACATACTGAGACCCTTTCCTTTTAAAACTTTAAGCACCAGGGTAAACAGTCCTATAATTGTTTAAGATCCATTTTGCATTCCTAATAATTTACATTTCTTATTTGTTTTGACATGAAAAAGGTCTTATGTTTAAATAGTCTCTTCTACTCAGTTTGAGTTCTAGTCTTAAAAGGGCTTAAATGCGGCTGTTTTTGGAAATATCAAGAAAATTGTTAAATGAACAACATTACCTATTTTAGAAGAAATATAAACAAATAATATCCAGGAAAAAACTCTTAATTAAAAAACTCTGTAATTGATACAAATTTCAGTCTTTCTACTGCTCTCCTGAAAATTATAAAATTTTTACTTAAGACCTTTTTCCTCCCGGCCACAGACATATAGTGTCGGAGAAAAAAGTTTAAAACTACCCTTACCAGCCCTACAAATCGTTGTATTTGTCTAATGGTGTTATACTTTTTTCTCTATCAAATTTATAACAATTCTATTATAATCTATGTTAAAAATGGAAGATTTTGTTACGGGGTTAGGTATAGCTAATAGCAGTAAAATTTTTGGAAATATTCAACATTTTTTTCCTCCATTACTGTATCTTGTACAATAATAATATTGGTGTGTGTAAAACACTATCCTTCTGCTGTATGGAAAAATATTTTTACGATTTAAAAAAATATATTTATATATATATATTTTTTTTTCAAAATTCAAAGTTCACTGTGCAGTGATGAAGCTTTTCCGTCGTAACTCATAAACTTGTTAACTTTTTCATGTTCTCTCTCTTTTATTTTATTGCTGAAACTCATGTTTACAATATCATGTACTTTCAACTACATTCCCTAATAAACAATATTTTTTTTATTTTGTGTTAGATATTTGACCATTCTTTAACATGAATTTCTTTTTATCAAACTCTCAAACGTAGAGAAGTGATTTTGCATCATATTATAGATATGACATGCATAAATATACACAAAAAATTTCATCAGAGAATGTTGGATACTTTTTGAGTTATGGGGGAAAAGCTTCATCACTGCACAGTGAACTTTGAATTTTGAAAAAAAATATATATATATATATTTTTTTAATCGCAAAATCATGTTTATCATATAGCATAAGGACAGTGTTTTACATATACTAATTTTCATTATTGTACAAGATACAGTAATGATACAACACAGATACAGATACATATACAACACAGAACGAACTTCTTTTCCATCGCTTCAACTCACAACTGTGTGCAAACGACCGAGTGTTCAGCAATCATCAACTTCCGCAATGTATTTAGTGTTGTTAATCTTTCCGAATCACTTTCTGTGTTGCGGATTTCTGAAGTGCAGACATCTGGTTAGTGCTTACTGACTAGAAACAGACATTCAGTGACTCTAAAAAATACATTTCTTTTCCAGCTAGATTGAGATTCTGGCCTACAGTGCACTGCATTGCTAAGAGATTTTTTTATCATTTATTTATTTAATTAATTTAATTTATTCCTTTAATTTAATTAATTTATTTACATAATTTATATATATAATTTATTTAATTAAATAATTTTTATTTATATAATATGTAATTTTATTTATTTATTTACACATTTACTCATTTATTTATTTATTTATTTATTTATTTATTTATTTATTTATTTATTTATTTATTTATTTATTTATTTGTAGTATTGTGCTTGTAGATACGCCTTGAATTTTGCGTGTTTTAAGAAAGTTTGTGCTACTGCTGGGCTATACATAGAAGATGGAGTATCAAGTGGAAAAAACAAACAGTTCCGACATATTAATCTGTTTCAGTTTCATAGAGAAGCAGAGGCAGTGACGGCGCGGCGGCTCAAAACATTTATGCCATGTTCGGGGGGAATGCCATCTGAGAAAGCACTGGAAGAAAATGGTTCTGTCGTTCAAAGACACAACAACCCGTACAAAAGTTACTATCCATCCACAAAAGATGGCGGTAATAACGAAGGCGTCGTGTATTACGAATTGTTTCCCAGGAATGTAACCATAACTGCTGGCATTTACTGCCAACATCTCAGACGTCTTGCGGCCGCTTGAAAAAAAATAACCGGGAAGTCTGCGTCACGTGCTGCTGATACACGATAATGCACTCCATTGCTCCGCTAACATGACGAAAGCAGCTGTCCAAAAGTTTGGTTGGGAGATGATTCGACTTTCCCCCATATTCTCCCTATCTTGCTCCCTCATATTTCAATCTCTTCGTTCTCTATCCAACAGTATCCAAGGAAAGTCCCTTGATAACGAAGATGCTTCACAAAATTGGCATTAACTCAAAACCAGAAGATACCTTCAGCCGCGGAATCGATAAACTATCTCAGCGTTGGCAGAGAGTCATAGATAATGTATGAGAATATGATATGATATGATATGATATGATATGATATGATATCATATGATATGATATGATATGATGTGATACGATATATGATATAATATGATGTGATATGATATGATATATGATATGATATGATTGATATATAATATGATATGATATGATATATGATATGTAATATGACATGATACTGTATATGATGTGATGTGATATGATATGATATGATATGATATGATATGATATGATATGATACGATATATGATATAATATGATGTGATATAATATGATATATATGATATGATATGGTATGATATGATATGATTGATATGATATAATATGATATGATATATGATATGACATGATATATGATATGATATATGATATATAATATGACATGATACTGTATATTATATGATATGATGTGATATGATATAGCCTATGATATGACATGATATGTGATATGATATGATATGTGATATGATATGATATGATGTGATACGATATATGATATAATATGATGTGATATGATATATAATATGATATGACATGACATGACATGACATGACATGACATGACATGATATGATATGATATGATATGATATGATATGATATGATATGATATATGATATGATGATATGATATGATATATGATATGATATATGATATGATATGATATGATATGATATGATATGATATGATATGATATGAAGAGTTCGCGGGAAAAACGACGAATGTCACATTTCTGTTAAGGATTAAATAATGATCTAATTGAGTCTATAACTGCAAGATGTAGTGCTGTTTCTATAGAAAATAAAGGAAAGGATTACTGTATTCGTGGTAATAATTCTCCTTTTTACCATTTTTCATAAGAACAACAGTAGATTTCGCAGTGATCCATTGAATTAGATAATGACATCAACTTAAGAAAACTGTGACATTTATCGTTTTTCCCGCGAGCTCTTCATATGATATGATATGATATATGATATGATACGATATGATATATGATAATCCGTAGCGCTACAGCCCTAGAAGGTCCCAGACCGACAAGTTTCTATTAATTTCTTTGTGCGCAGTCACATTTGCAACCTCTTGAATGGACTGAAAGTAGACTGTAATAACAAAAGATTTAATGAGTTCAAATATGTGGAGATTCATTTGGGATTGTATGAAAATCCGTTTATTGTGGATATAATGAAGGTGAGGCCTTATCTACAAGCAGAAGTCACAGATCTATTAAATTAACTATTAAATTACATTTATGTAAAGACTTGGCAAAAGTAGATATTTTCAGAAAGCACAGAAAGTCTAAATTCCCTCTTCATAGGTAATTTGCTGCCAAAAATCACGGCTTTTATTTGGTTATACTTTATGTGTATGTATATATATATATATATATATATATATATATGAATGATCTTTTTTCGAAATGGAAGTTCTAAATTAAAAGAGAATTTCTCGTATCACAGACAAACATTTTGTTGCTCAGTTATAATTGACTACTTACAGCTTTGCTCCTAATTTTAATGAGTTAATTACACATACATCATAATGTTTATAATGGATATGAAATTACAGAAAATAGAATTAAAATCGCCAAAAATTGAAAAAAAAAATGCACAAATATAGTTACACTGACATAAACTAATTTGAATCTTCCTTAGTTTGGGTATGTTCACTGTCCGTCCCTGCGTAATGAATACTTGCAACAGTGAAGGTGTTTTCCGCTTCTCCTGTTGACTGCCCTTTTCCTACGTGCCCTTTGCTGTGTTTTGCGGGATGTATTTTATATGTTGTGATATATGCCGACCATTCCTCTACTCTTATAATATGAAAATATGCGGTAGGATAGTGGCGAGTCCTCCATGAAGGATATGAGGATAATCCTACAGTTTAATTTTGTGCCTGTGAGGATAGAAAACATTTTAATTACAGATTTTGATTTTTAATGCGTCCCGACGTAATAATTTTCTTCAAAATTCCACTTTCTGTCGTGAGTTGTCGCCACTGCACATCTCAGATCTTAGAAATACTTTCCGAGGAACCATCCAAATACCTTACAGCAAACGGTTTTTATCTAGCAGTGAAGTTATGGCCAGGGGAGTTTGCGGATGGCAAGGTATGGCTTAACTTTAACCGTGTTTCAAGATGTGACCGTGTATCCTAATACTACGACCCTTCTTTCTGGGTGGTGGAGACCCTGTCAGAGACTACAATATGAATTTTCAAGTAGGTACCCTTGTAGCCTACTTAAATGCAGTTCATTGGTTATTTTAAAATGTCAAAATAAACGAAATAATAAATAATTCAAAATGACATCATATAAAAATATAATGAATAAAAACCAAAATTACATGAAAGTAAATAAATTAAGCTATAGACATCAACACAGACACGGAAATACTACACGTCCAACCAAAAAGCCAGAAACTAAACACACTAGAACAATATGAAATATACAGACACACAAAAACACACCCCAACGAAATTCTCAACACACAACTCAACTTCAAAATACACACACTCTTTGACTCTATACTATACCACAGGAACACACCCTCACAGGAAACAGAAAAAGTGGCGCCAAGACCAACGATCAGTTCTGAAGATGACCCATAAATAGGTCGAAACATGTAAACGAGGTACGTTGAAATTTAGCACAGGAAAGTCTTACCACACATATTCCGAAGTGATACAGTGTTAAAAGTTGTGTAATCAAGATGTATAAAAGCATTAACAGGACTTTCAGATGACAGGACAGCCTAAAGAATGTCTGAAGTTGTATTTGATCATTTAGAAGAAATTAACTGTAGCAAGAAATTAATTACGTATGCTCTATTATTATTACTTACTTACTTACTTACAAATGGCTTTTAAGGAACCCGAAGGTTCATTGCCGCCCTCACATAAGCCCGCCATCGGTCCCTATCCTGTGCAAGATTAAGCCAGTCTCTATCATCATACCCCACCTCCCTCAAATCTATTATTATTATTATTATTATTATTAGTTTCTGTCTTGGTCATCAGTCACCAATCTCATATCCTACATACAAAAATATCACGAGTCGCCACTGAGGTAGAAAGGAGTGTTACCAACAATACTCGAGTATCTTCCTAATTAAAATATTGTCCTCGCTGCCGTACAACAAAACAATTTAACTTTAGATAAAATTATAAAAATTAAAATAAATGGATTAGGCCATTCATATGCTGTATGAATCACTATCTCAGCAGCGAATAATTATATTTATTTGGAAATGTTCAGCCAACTGTTTATGCAGGGTCTGAGAGAGGAACAGACGATTATAAATAGTTGGTTATTGACTCAAGAAATTACATTTTCAAAATGATATACGTGAGATAGGTAATTTATTTCTTGAAAGGGACGTCCCTTGACTGCCACTGAAATGGCGATATGCTCACAAAGTGTCAATGAAGTCTTCATCTTCATCCATACGATTTATATCTCCTCACAAAAAGCCCTTCAGTTGAGAATAACGCTATGTTTTAATTGATGTACAGTAGTGGCAAAAAAAACCGGACCATCCATTGTAGCTGATACAAAAGAATCCTGTGCTATGTATTGTGTCAAACTGTGGTAATTTCAATACGGATAGTGAAGGTAGAGTTATGTACTGCTATTTAATTTAAAAATAGGCAGTTATCTTTGCCGAATAGAGGTATAAATGTAATATTGATGCCAGATGAAAATAAAACTCTCAAAGTTTTTCGTCTGTAAGTTTGAGGCACTGAAGGAAACAAAAGACGGTAAGAATCGAACAAATGCAATAAATTTCATTGTTACAATTAATTATATAAGATGCATGTGTTTTGTGACTAGCAAAATTTGAATCTGTGACTCTGAAATCAGCTACAAGGGTCGGTCCGGTTTTTTGCCACTACTGTAGCACCTGAATTTTGTATGGATGAAAATGTAAGACGCATGAGCAGATGGGATGGGATCATAAATTGAAATGAGGAAATTCACACCCAGTAGCCTCAAAACTGTCGCTCTTGTAAAAGTAAGCAATATTACTCATAACTTCTTAAATTTTAATTTTATTAAAATCATCTTCATACAAAAGATGATGGAGACAAACCATTCAATATGATACCATTGTTCAAAATAAGCTAGTTATTCGCGCACTTTCTATTCAAATTTAAATAATCTGAATTTTCATTAAATTTTATGTAAGAATGTGTAGAAGTTCATCCATTCATTCGTTTCGTGCCTTTTAACTATTTATCAAACTTGTTTCATGAACTTCAAACTTTAGACAAATAAGTATGTAAATTCATGTTGAGTACGCCATAAAACTAAACAAAACACTATCACTAACCAAACTTGACAGCAGATACTCAAAAAGAGAACCATTTACAACCAAACTATGTCCTAATCTGTCACGGAAACAGTCCATTGTCTTTCTCACAGTTACATGACTGATCTGTTCCGTCTCATATCTACAATAGATTGGATACAATTTTAATATAGTTATAATGTGATGTATCATTTAAAAGAGGGAAACAAAATAATGAATTGGAAAATTAAATTAGTAAATTGGAATTTTCACACAATATTCAATTCAATTTCGTCGTAACACTTCCCAACTTGCACCCATGATCATTAAAAATATTGATTATGCAGATATTACATTTTTCATGAATGCAGAAATACGAATTTAAATGTAAACACAAGAACACACATACTACAAGCTGTCAAGAATTGCTATGGCAGACGTGTTCTTCCGTGAAAATAAGGTTTAAATTCACATAATATTTTGTACATGCATATATGCATCCTTTATATGCTGTAACGGTATAAAAATAATTGAACGGGTTACATCAGCTGCTTGTTCATGCGGATGACATGAGTAGTTATGAGAAAATCCACAAAATATTAGGAAAACACAGAAATTTTACTTGAAGCAGGTAAAGAGATAGGTTTGGAAGTAAATCGCTAAAAGACAGAGTATATGATTATGGAAATATAAAAATTGGAAATTCATTCTTTGAAAAGGTGGAAAAATTCAAATGTCTAGGGCCAACAGTAACAAATATAAATGACATTAGGGAGGAAATTAAACGAAGAATAAATATGGGAAAAGCCTGTTATTGTTCGGTTGAAAAGATTTTGTTATCCAGTCTGCTCTCAAAAAGCTGAAAGTTAGAATTTATAAAACAGTTATATAACCGGTTATTCTATAATGTGGTTGTGAAACTTGGACTCTCTCTTTGACGGAGGAATAGAGGTTAAGGGTGATCGAGAATAAGATGCTTATGAAAATATATGGGGCTAAGAGGAATTAAGTTACAGGATAATGGAGAAAGTTACACAACGCAGAATTACAAGCATTGTATTCTTCACTTAAGGGGAGAGGATGGTATTTTTTTTTTAAACTTTTTTCATATTTGGTGTAAAATATTAATTTTTTGTATGTAGAGAGCTCATAGCTGTAGCAACTCAACCGAATATAAATATTTTGAAAAAAAAAAAATATTTTGGGGCCCAAATTTGAAAAAATATATACCCAATGCAGGATTGTACTAAACCCGATATATCTAAACCGTTTTTAAAGATAGATTCAAACTTTTTTTGCAATGTATTTGCAAAAACATGTTCTACAAGCTGTCTGTAACAGAATTTTGATATTAGTTCCTAGGTTTGTAAAATAAACAATTAAAATTTAATAACAATTTTCTGATTTACTTTCTTCCAAACAAACGGACGTATTTTTAAAATGATATCAATTAACAAAATTCTGTTACAGAGAAACGTTTCCTAATAGTCTAAAGAATGTGTGTGCTAAATTTCATGCATGTATCTTTAATAGTTCAGAAATTATATCCATTTTTGTCTGGCAATGTAGCAAAAAGAAATGAAGTAACTGGAAACCCATAAAAGCGGGCGTGTGATTTAAAAAATGACGTCCCAACATCCGACATGGGCACAAATACCCACAAAGTGTTATGCAATGCATTCCACACATATCAAAGTGTATTTTAAAGAATTTTTTTTTAAATTTAATTTACCGGAAACAACATTAAAAGTGGGCGAGTGATTTAAAAATCCATAACGCAGGAAGTTTAAAGATGGCGACTCAACATTCGATAAGGGCACAAATACCCACAAAATGTTATGATATGCATTCCACACATATCACAGAGTATTTTAAAGAACATTTTTTTTTAATTTACTCATTTTTCGCCAAAAAATACCATCCTCTCCCCTTAACATAATTAAGAACATAAAATCCAGACGTTTAAGATGGGCAGGGCATGTAGCCCGTGTGGGTGAACCCAGAAATGCATATAGAATGAAGACCTGAGGGGAAAAAAGACCATTAGGGAGGCCGAGACGTAGATGGGTGGATAATATTAAAATAGATTAATGGAAGGTGGAATATGATGGTAGGGACTGGATTAATCTTGCTCAGGATAGGGAGCGATGACGAGTTTATGTGAGGCTGGCTATGAACCTCCGGGTTCCTTAAAAGCCATTTGTAAGTAAGTAAAAGTATAAAAATAATAATTACAATAGAGAGAGGTAGCACAGCAATAAACACTACACTCCACCAGGTGTCAATCAATCTGTTCTTGGTTTGTAGTGGTTTTCTTGATCATAAATAATTATTATGAATCTGATTATTAAAAAAAATGATTGCTTGGTTCCATTTTTCACTACAAAGCTACAAATAATAGAACTTACTTCACAAGACATTGATCTCTGTTGATTTTTCATGGTTCAGATACGTCCACTAGATGGCATAGGTCTATTGTTTTGCAGATAATTGTGAGCACTCTAATGTATAAACATCAATGTCCACAGTCGCGCAATTACTTACTTCTAAGTTAAAACGGACAGTAAATAAAACGATTTAAAATTATGACATTATTAACCTTTAAAAGAACGTCTTCATTCTTATGCTTAGATTGTTTGTTATTCCTAACTAGGATAAGATAAACCTCAAGGAAGGAGGCTTAAGTATCTTTACCATCCATAAATTTTGCAACATGTGAAAGCATTCGGCATTAAGTATGCTAGCTACTGAACATAAAATAATGTGACACATTCTCAAGTCTTACAGACTAGAAAACGTTGTGCTGCATTAAATTATCGATTATAACTATGTGAAAGGAAATGTATAGGACAATTATATTATGTGGTTAAGAGCTCGACTGGAACGCAAATATAATTTATCACTAGAATAAATTTTATTTCTAACCAAAGTAAGAAATCACCTTGCTTTCAGTGTTCTTGAAGAGTGAATGTATATTACAGATTATGAAAGATTCTAGTTGTTTGCTGAGAGAATGGGTTAACCCTCACGAAAACTTCCACGATTTCGTAAGTTTCTCACATGTACAGATTGATTTAACAAGGACGTTGTGTTCGTTTATGAGCAAACTACCCACAACATCCAAGATTCGTACAACGTAACAAGTATTTCGTGGTGTAGTTTTCCAATTATAAATCATAATAAGTATGTTATTTTTAAATCCGTATAACTGTCAAGAGACAATGAATGCCATTCTGAACAACATTGTTGTTGTTGTTATTATTATTATTATTATTATTCCTAAAAGGTATGAAGTTATAGAAGAACGGAGAAAGTTACACAACGCAGAACTGCACGCATTGAATTCTTCACCTGACATAATTAGGAACATTAAATCCAGACGTTTGAGATGGGCAGGGCACGTATGGGCGAATCCAAAAATGCATGTACGTAGAGTGTTAGTTGGGAGACCGAAGGGGAAAAGACCTTTGGGGAGACCGAGATATAGATGGGAGGATAATATTGAAATGGATTTAAGGAAGGTGGGATATGTTGATAGAAACTGGATTAATCTTGCACAGGATAGGGACCGACGGCAGGCTTATGTGAGGGCGGCAATGAACCTGAGGGTTTCGTAAAAGCCATTTGTAAGTAAGTAATAAATATGTGATTTTTCAATCAACAAAACCGTAAATTAGACAAGCAATGCCATTCTGAATTGCATTATTATTATTATTATTATTATTATTATTATTATTATTATTATTATTATTATTATTATTATTATTATTATTATTGTTGTTTCAGACGGCAGAAATGTGTAAAATAGTACCATTTTCTTGATCACGGTTTGCATATAGGAAGTTTATTTGTATTTATGTGCGTGTTTTCGAAGTGAAATGTTCTTTAAGGATCTTGTATTTCCGTTACTATTAATTCATATTTAATAAGCATTATATTAGAACGAAAGTATATTTCAATAATACATAGGAAATGAGAAATGAGTTTCAATGCCAGAGTTTAATAACATAGCTGAAAAATAAGAGAGCCTACTACAGTCGAATATCAATATTGTAAGTACAAGGTTAACTAATGCGCTTTGATTCCTCAATACAAAGAAAAACAATTGCTATATAGTCTAGTACAGTGATTTACAAACTACTTGACCCACTTTTGGTCGAGTCTTTTATATGCAACCTCCTCCCTCACCTACGGTATCGCTACGTAATCCTATTCGAAAAACACAAATTCCTGTAAAATTGAAAAATAACTATAATATCACTCAAAACCACTCAAAGAACGACCAAAATATGATGGAACAATGATACGAAATGACTGGACATCGAAGTGGTCTCATTGTCGGATTACAAGAGATAATGCCAAATAGCTACACTGTTTCATTTACTGGAGAGGTTCTTACATAAAAATCATTACCACCTTAAATGCATTGTCTCTCAAAATCTGTCATTAATATGGTAAATTATATCAAAAGATAAGCATTGTAAACTCGTATTTTAAGCTCAATTTGTGAAAACATGGATTCGTTACATGAAAATCGCCTTTAGAATCATGGAAGTAAGGTGGTTGGTTGAAAAAATCTTTACAGTTAATAGCAGAACTTCTAATTTACAGAGACATGCAAGACGAGAAATCAAAATATGGAAATCTATTTTCAAATTCTTTTTGGCCTCTTAGACTGGCCTTCCTTGCTTGATATTTTCGAACACCTACACACTTTGAAAAGCAGTTAGCAAGGCCGAGATGTTAGCAAAATTATAGCGAGGGATAAAGTCAACGGATTTAAAAATAAACTTGATTTCTGGTCGACATCAGTTGAGAAAAAGAAATTTGTTTCATTCTAGTGTATTAAAGAACTTATAGACAATTTAGCTACTTATGATAAACATATATTAAGTTGTTTTTAGGGACATGCAATAAAGTTTGCACAATTTTAAACAATAGCTTTATGAGTACCTACTATCTGGAAGAAACTGATAATAATTATGATGGATACTGAATCTGTTTTTAAACAGTTGCGTTCATCTGGCTGAAATTCCAAAACATATCAAAGAAAAAGTAATTGAAATATGTGTTCACTGCCGGATTATTTAAACTAGACTTCTTATCAATTTTGAATCAAAAGAATACAATAATGTGTCGACATGCAAAGGAAGCGATTAAATTTTTGTTAACATTTGCAATCTTGTATTTATGCAAAATAATTTTCTCTTCTATGGCTACCATCAGCACAAAAGCGAGAAATCTTCTTGACCTCGGATATCACTCTGTGTATGCCAATCTAATGCAGAGTCCAGATTTGAGAAGCTACTTTCTGAGTAAAAGACGTATTTATACGTTTTTTCGACATCGGTCCATTTTATAACAGGTCTACCAACTCTCTCCGTTTAGACAAAAATATTTCTTTAGGCAACTCTATCTTCCTCCATTAGGTCAACGTGTTGTCTATTTTCTATTATTCTAACATTTATTTTTAATAGTACATTATGCAACGAGTCTATAATAGTAGTAATTAAGACGCAAGTATGCTTTTTATGAAACGAGTGCAAGCGAGTTTCATAATTTTCATACGAGCGTCTTAATTACCATTATAGGCAAGTTTCATACGACTTTTTATGCTCGACCATATTTCTAACTTGAAATTATTCAAAAGTATTCATATTATGGTTATGTAAGTGAGTAGAGAACTGACGTGAATTGTGAGATGTGCGCAGACGCGAAAGTATTGATTTTTTCCGAGGCCGAATGTCATTGACCTTGATAAACGTAGAGAATAAGCTGAACATTAGTCTTGATATAACCTGGAAATTGATTTAGAATTGAAAAACGAGATGACAAAAATTGAATTTATTTGAATATTATTTACAATTACCGCTAACTATTATAGTAACAGAACATAACCTTCTGCGACAGTATTTGATTTCCAGCCTCCGTGACTTTCCGCTAATTGTCTTTCGATTTCATATCCGAGAATAATCGATACTTGCGGTTTTATAATGGTACAAAGGTGATTTGTCATTGGCTGAACACCTGAACTTTAATGAATAGGTGTACTTTAATGAGGTGCATTAAAGGACTACTACCAGGTGTATAATTACTACATTCCGGCATGGTCGAGCATAAAAATGTTTAAAAATCTCTTATAATTTCACTTTTTATTTAATCCACTTTTCTATTTACAATCATACACACTCTGAAGGAAATTAATTTCAGTGCCTTTTATTTTATATTCTGCTTTTCTTCCCACGGTCCATGATTCACTGCCACATGATAGAGTCGGTACAGAAAGTAGTTTATAGAAACGTAACAGGGTATCTGTCTACATTTTCTCTTTAATGGGGAGATAACAACGGAACAAAATCCTTTCCTCTAGGTTGGGGGTTTTGCGAGAGGCTATTAACATTTTCAGATAGGTAAAAAATAAGCATTAATCTAAGGAAACCGGAAAAAAATAATTGCGACAAATGTGTTTGGGAGTAATTTCGATGGCGAAAACTATTAGAAGTAAAAATAATTTTGGAATTTTTTTGGAAAAAAAAAATGGGAAATGTGTCAATCAGTTGTCAAATTAACTAGGCCACGATGAATGTTTAAGAGAAATTCAAGTTAATAGTTCAAAAAGAGGCCATACCGGTGCTTTCCTTGCACACACAGTGCCGAAAATTTCTCACAGCAGACAAATTACCGAGTTCTGTGTTCCTCAATACTGCACGAATCTCCGATTTTGTTTTGGATACAAGGATAACGAAACGCATGAGAGAATATCATCGAAATGATAGCTGTCCAAATCTTGGATTTAAAATATCGGCATCCTAATCAATTCAAATGAACAAAAAAGAAAATGTAAATTAATGTTAAAAAAATACATAATGAAATTTTAAAAAAGAATATTCTGCGACAAGATGTGGTAACTATCAAAACGATAAAAATTTATTGAAAATAAATAATATACATTGAATATTATAAAGATGAATAGAGATGGTGACTGATGAAGTTCAATGAAGATTTTAAAATGATTGATGTAATTGTCTGAAGAGCAGAACAGCAAGCTTAACCTAAATCTTTTACTACAGATAAATTAGCATCATCTGAAAATTCACGCTTATTTTTAATGTACAACTTATTACAAAAGCATTGCGTATATATTATTCGCAATAGAAAACTAACTTAATTAAATCGTGTAAACTTTACCCTCAATTAAAATAGTAGAATCTAGTACAAAAGTACGGGAAATATACTGCATGTTCTATTGCTATTGGAATTAATTTCTTCACTTCCGATTGTCAGAGCACAGTTTTTATAACATAAAATATCGTATCACAACCAAAATATAAGGGCTTGGTAAGTGAAGTTCGAAAAAAATTGATAGAATATCAATACCAAGGTCTACACCTGAAGAATAATATTAAAGGGAAGACGGAAACAGAAACCTTACGAGAAAGAAATTATAACAGATGACTACTACCACCTCCACAACGGCGAGTGCTCCCACCATGCGATTACCTAACTTTTACTGAGGAGTATATAAGAGGTTATCTCTTCTCTACTGATCATCACAGATCGTCCAGTCTTCCAACTCTCAGCACTTGCTCTCACACCATAGGCAGCGATGGCTTTCACAAAGGTACGTAACCGCCAGCAAGACAGGTTCTATGTACATGACAATGAAATACTATATTATAGTGATACCGGAAGCGACTCAATACTGAATATGGGTACGTTACCAAAGCGACAGCCGGCACCTGGAACAAAAGAAAAACGAAATCGTTATAATGTGTGTAGGAAGCAGTTTCCATAAGAAGTACCTACTATTCAGTGATTTTCTATTCCTTTTTGGGAGAATTGAATATTATGTTATGTGTTTTTAATCAAATTAAATAAAATAAGTCCATTTAATAAAATAATAGTCTGCTTTTACACTAAATTAGATTGAAATATATCGTATTTTCCAGCGAAAATAAATCTGAAAAACAAAGTGTATCTCATATGCTCATACTGAGTTTGTGAATGGGTCAAAGTTTCATGGGATACTATGAAAATTGAGACAGTGTTTGGTTAAATTATTTAAAAAGTGTCGCATCATTAAGGGGTTAGGTACAGCTTGCAGCAGTAAACTTCTTGGGAATATTAAACATTTTTTTACTTCATTACTGTATCTTGTACAATATTGAAAATTGGTATGTGTAAAACACTGTCCTTCTGCTATACGAAAAAAAAATTACGATTAAAAATTTATATATATATATATTTTTTTTCGAAATTCAAAACGGTGGCAGTTCACTGTGTAGTGATGAAGCTTTTCTCTCGTAACTCATAAACTTGTTAACCTTTTCATGTTCTTCTCTTTTATTTTATTGCTGAAACTCATGTTTACAATGTAATGCTCTTTCGACTACATTCCTTAAAAAATATTTTTTTTTTATTTTGTGTTAGAAGAAAATACTGATATCTGACCATTTTTTTAAATGAATTTATTTTTTATCAGACAATCTATACAAAGGTAGAGAAGTGATTTTGCATCACATTGTAGACATGGCATGCATAAATACACACAAAAATTTCATCACAGAATGTTGGATACTTTTTGAGTTATGGGGGAAACGCTTCATCACTGCATAGCGAATTCTGAATTTTGAAAAAATATATAAATAATATTTTTTTTAATCGTAAAAATATTTTTATCGTATAGCAGGACAATGTTTTACACGTACTAATTTTCACTATTGCACAAGATAAAGTAATGGAGGAAAAAATGTTGAATATTTCCAAACTTTTACTCCTTTAAGCTGTACCTAACCCCTTAATTCATTGGAGTCATTCATTCATTCATTCATTCATTCATTCATTCATTTTATTCCATAGATATTACGTGAGCAATGAAGCTTTAAGATGTGGAACAAGTCAAAATTTTACAATATTACAATTAAAATTTTTACAAATTTTTACAGTTTTACAATTTAATAATTTTCTACAATTTTTACAATTTTGTGCTATTTTTTAATAATATTTTGGCGAGATGTAGTGAGATGAGGTGAGGTCCGAGGATTCGCCAAAAGATAACCCGGCATTTGCCTTTTGGTTGGGGAAAAACCTAACCAGATAATCAAACTAAACGGGGGTAATCAAATCAAAGGGGTTGATGCCGAGGACTCGCCATAGACCATCTCCGGCTTCAGTCCCACGGCTGGGGAAAACCTCAGAGGACAATTTGTTGTTTGACTTAGATTCCAGTTTAATAATACTTACTTACAAATGGCTTTTAAGGAGCCCGCGTGTTCATTGCCGCCCTCACATAAGCCCGCCGGTTTAATAATAATAATAATAATAATAATAATAATAATAATAATAATAACAATAATAATAACAATAATAACTTCTTATAAAGAAAGGAGACATTTGCCTGACAAACCAGGTGATCATTCAGATCCAGGTTACAATACAATATAAGGATTTCAATTAACTAATTTACACGAAAATGGTACTAATTTGGAAACATTACTAACTATAAAAACTGTAATAAAGTTCTAATATAATAATAGCACTAATATGTATAATACAAATCAGTATTTAGTATAAGTATGGAGTTCTTTAGAATTTGGAAATAATTACTTTGAATAACACGCTACAGTATTCCTAGAGATGAATTTCTGAGTTGTGAGGAAGAATATTAAAAGGCTTTCTCTCTTAATTAGATTAGGCATTTGATTAAAGTAGACCTACTTATTACTTTATATTTGAAATACTGTAAATCGTAGTTTATTTTATAAAACTTCCTATGTGACAGTACAGAGCATAATTTTTTCAGGAGGAACAAAAAAGTAAGTAAATATAAATAGACCTACATAAAAATATGAAATAATTCGGTGTAAAACGATAATGAATATGATGAACATACACACAAATTCCACAATTTGGGACATCTGGCCGACATCTACGGCTGACCACTAGTATCCAGAATACAAAGCAAAGGTTAAATTAAAAATAAAATACAATATGATTTGCGGATCGGTGTAGGCCTCTTGTTGATTAATTAATTTTTCCTTCCTCCCGAAAAATTATGCTTTGTACTATCACATATGAGGTTTGATAAAATCAACGACGAAATACATTATAATATTCAATGATACTTATTTTTTCCTCAAATCCATACCCAAAAATGGGATCCAAATTATAAGTCTTATATGCCGGCAAATAGGTTAATTACTACTATTTTGTTAACGCAACTGGACGTACACTACTGAAATTGAACGGCGTCCATTTAACAATTTATTTCTCAAATTTGATTGTGTGGTGGATGTACAGTGTACACCCAGCGAAATACTTCAGTATCTATAAATCATAGCTCAGCGGTTAGAGCATTTGGTACGTGGAACCAAGGACCCGAGTTTGATCCCCGACGCCGGAGCGAATTTTTCTCTTCTAATAATCAAAGCTCAATAGCCTGAAATTTCGGTTAAGCCTGGAGGGGGTAAAATATCATTTTAACGGAAATTTAGCTAACATTTTACTAAACGATAAATATAGGAAGAAAGATGGCGTTAAAATGTATTTATGTATATGTGTAATATAATCTGTTGTTATTTTGAAGTATTATTATTTATTATTATTTATTTATTTAACCTGGTAGAGATAAGGCCATCAGGCCTTCTCTTCCCCTCTACCAGGGGATTACAACTACAATATTAAGAATACAATTACAATTATAATTACAATTAATATTAAATTTGCAAATACGATAAAAATCAAAGTACTAAAAGATTAATTGATTAGTAAAAGCTAGACAGTTTATTGTAAAAGTTAAGAAGAGAGAAACATTTTTTTATTAATTAAGTAAAAATTAAACCTACTCTACGCAGTAAGAAAATGCTTTATAAGTTTGCTTTTGAACACTACTAAATTCCGACAGTCTCTGATGTCACTGGGTAGGGTATTCCACAAGCGCGAGAGCGAGATTGTGTATGATGATGAATACGATTATGTCATGTGTTGGTATGGCTAGTATGCGGCTATTTTGCGTGCGTGTGAAGAGATTATGTTATGATGACAGGTAACTGAAACGGGATATTGTATTGATATTGATTAAAACAGATTAGCTCGCGAAATCACTTGATTGTGCAATGTGTATGCGCAATGAGCTCTGACTCGGGTTGACTTCTTAAATGATGGTCATTATAGTAGCTGTCACAGCATTCAGTGTTGCGAAACAAAAAAGTATTTAACCTTGTATGAAGTTTATATAACCTTGGCCTGTAAAACTTCCTTTCTTCCATTAAAATTATCTCCGATAAGTAATTTTCTCTCGAAAGATAACGGAGCGTAATAATAAATTAGTTTCGATATCCTGAAATCTTCTTTACTTTTTAAAGGAATAAATAAATAACCCCACTTTTTGGTTGCTTCTTATTTTAGTCAACAGAATTATGTAAATACTAGGACATGAAAATGTATTTGTGTAACCTAAATATACGAACTTTGAAATCTAACCCAGAAACATTTTTCAGAATCGAGATATAAACTGCTTCTATTTTTTTCTGTTATTTAATAACGTTTTATTATTATTATTATTATTATTATTATTATTCTTATTATTATTATTATTATTTAGCTTGGATGAAATTGGTGATAGTGAGGTGGTATTTGGCAAGATGAGGCCGAAAATTCACCACACATTACCTGACATTCATCTTTTAGTTGGAGAGAACCTCAGAAAAAAACTGAAGCAGATAATTATTCCAAGAGAGAACGGAACCCGGAACAGAAGGCAAATACGCTACCGTCTGAGTTACGCCGGTGGCTAATTTGTTCTTGAGAGTATAACTTTTTTTTCTTTCTTCCTCTGATACTGATTTACAATCAAATTTGGTGCATTAGAGGGTATATCTGTGGACCAACAGTAAACAGATACACATTATCTGTCTCCCTGGTCGTGTCGCCGCTGCGACAACCCAGGACAGCACATACTTAGTCCTAAGCACGGAAAATAAATCTCTTGCATTGCTCACGCCGGGAATAGGATCAGGTTTCCAGGACGCTGAATTGGGCGTGGGTCACCCATCTTACCAGCTCCTTTCGACTGGCCACCTCGCAGCCCTGACTCCACAACCTGTGACAATGCGCTGTGGGGTTTCATCAAGAGCATTGTTGTATAGGAACGGTATGACACCATTGATGAATCATTGATAAATTGAAGGACGCCGTGCGGCGCTCTTTCCAACAGATTACACCAGCAATGCTGAGGCGAATGTCACACCAAACCTGGTGACGTATTATTTTGTGTGAGGAGAATAATGGGGGACACACAGTTTGTAAATCATATTGAGACCACCGCAGCTCTTGACATACCCTCAAGGGCCACGACCAACACTTTGGGAACCACTGCACTAAGTCAATGAGGTGAACGAGAATGTCAGCAAGTGTGAATGTCTTGTGCTCCGATGCTCCATTAGAATGTGCGCTTGAATCCTGATCAAGGTGATTATTTGGCTAAAATTTTCTGAGGAATTCCCAAACTATATCGACGCTACATAACCGCGTAATTGATACGGCGTCGTTAAATGACATAAAAATGTTAACAGTACAAACCAGTTTCAGAGAATATGTAGTTGAATTTCCTAAAGACATGCGGTTGTTTGGTAATGTGATATTGATTCCTAATGCGATCGAGTCTAATTGAAGGGTTCAGAACCATAGTGGACCAAGCGCCATTTACTAAAACCGTAGAAAACAAGGGTTAAAAAGAAGTTATCACCATTATTCAATGGAAACATATAGCAAGTAATATAAAGTTTAGCCTACACATTAAAACTAAATGATAGTCAATATTCATTAAACTATGATATTCACTTAACTTTAACCCTTGCTTTCGCCGTTTTTAATAAATGGCGCTTGGCCCACTATGTATGTATTTATTCACACTGCAATGGGTATATACCCGGGGGCAGTGGTAACTAATTACACTCAATAATGGCAATAATAAACTTATTAATTAAAAATACAGTTAATAATAATACCAATAATTAATACAAATAATTAATACTAACAATAATTAATAATAATTAATAATAATAATAATAATAATAATAATAATAATAATAATAGGGAATATCCTAAATTAAATGACGCACGATCACTTAAAATAACATTTAAAATAAATCTAATTTGTATCTTAAATCTAAGTTCGAACTAAAACCCACGAGTATGATATGTTCATATCTGCACAAGTACCTTTCCACATTACACTCATTTCGCTGTCAATTCACTCACTGCACTGGAACTACGACACATTTCACTGATTCTTTCCTGATTTCACTAACACTTCAAAAACATTTCACTGTTCAAATACTTTGCACTGCCACTATAAACTATAAAGCTTCCCTGACAGGAACGTTTCACTGACACAACACACTTCACTGACACAACATAATTCTTCACTGATACAACACTTCAATAACAAAATATCATTTACATCCTTTACATACTGTGTATAATTACCGTCTATTAGTAAAGTCCTTAAGCCTATTTTTAAATACGTTTTTGGTTGTTGGTAAAGCCTTTAGTAAGTCTGCAGGTAAAGCATTCCAGTCCCTGATAGTACGATTGAGAAAAGAAAACTTTCCAGTGTCCGTCCTCTGTCTTCTTTCCCTCAATTTATATCAGTGGTCGTTCCTTGAAGAGTAATGGCTCTGAACCCTTCAATTATGCAATTATTGTCGTCGATGTTATGACAGTTATATTTCTAGGCCTTAAATCAAAGAATCAAGGTCCGAAGCCGGCCGATGGTCATGAAATTTTAAGGTCAATAAAACTCTTAGCGTAGTTTTCTGCGGGAGAGAAGTAAAGCTGTGGGTTCGTGTCTTAGATTTCTGTGTCTCCGAGGAAAAATATGATTTCATTTGTCAGTTTTCCAGGAGTGAGCCTTTAAAGTATGAACGACAGTATAAAATCATAGTAATCATGTTTCATAACAACGGCTTGAAAAGAAAAATAATAGATACCTTTTGCCACAATAAAGATAACATCAGGAAGCACAACATAACGCAAAATCTTATTTTCACCAAAAAATTGACTACCGCCTTCTGCCTTGGAACCACAGATTTGAAAATGAAAGGCCCTACCATACTTCCGAAGAATGTATTGAGATCTAACATTAGACATATACTAAAACGAAAGGACGCCAGTGGCGTGAGGTCAGCGCGACGCCGGGTCTCGCCTAAAACACC
This sequence comes from Periplaneta americana, assembly GCF_040183065.1. Classification (NCBI taxonomy): domain Eukaryota; kingdom Metazoa; phylum Arthropoda; class Insecta; order Blattodea; family Blattidae; genus Periplaneta; species Periplaneta americana. The sequence continues at coordinate 44,728,003 of NC_091132.1, read as the reverse complement.
ACAGATCAATAGAAGAATATTCATGCCCTAAATGGGATCCCAACCTACTACCTCAATCTTTCCGCATCTTAACTACTGTGGCTACCACGATATGCTGTTTTAGATTAAATTCTATTCATTTATAAATTCATTCATTCATAGTTTTCTGTCCAAGTACAGGTCTTTGACTGTAAATCCAGCATCCTTCAATCTTTCCTATTTTCCGCCTTCCTTTTAGTCTCCGTATATGATCCATATATCTTAATGTTGTCCATCATCTGATACCTTCTTCTGCCCCGAACTTCTGTCCCGTTCACAATTCCTTCCAGTGCATCCTTCAGTCGGCAGACATTCTCAGCCAGTAATCCAGCAGATTTCTCTTTCTTTTCCTGGTCAATTTCAGATTTATGGTATCCAAAAGAATACTATTCCTGACAGAAAACTAGAGTCAAAATTTGTCGACTTTTATTGGCCCATGTTAAATTTTTGCGCTGAGTAAACAGTCATTTAGAGCGTCGTTAAATAAAATAATTACTATAAATTCTTCCAAATAGTTTAATTCTTACATTCTTTATTTTAGTTTTTCAAATATATATTTCTGTTTCAGCTCTATGGACATGCGTTTCAGTTGCGTATATTAGAACTGTCTTTTTTATATTTTCATGCTCAATCATGCCGAAATGTAGTAATTATACACCTGGTATCAGCCCTTTAATGGACCTCATTAAAGTACATCTATTCATTAAAGTTCAGGTGTTCCACCAATCAGAAAATACCATTGTAGCAATATGAAAGCGCATGTATCGATTATTCTCGGATATGCAATCGAAAGACAACTAATTCTGTTACTATAATAATTAGCGTTAATTGTAAATAACATTCAAATAAATTAAATGTGTCATCTCGTTTTTCAATGTCTAATTCAATTTCAAGGTTATATCAAGATTAATGTTTATTTTACTCTCTAGATTATATCAAGGTCAACGTCGACATTTGTTTCTAGGAAAAAAAACAATACTTTCGCGTCTGCGCACATCTCACAATTTACGAGGTATTGCATAAGGTCAGTTCCGCTCCTGAGTCAGATAAGAATAACATGAATACTTATGAATAATTTCAAGTTAGAAATATGTCGAGCATAAAAATCGTATGAAACTAGACTATAATGGTAATTAAGCCGCTCGTATGAAAATTATGAAACTCGCTTGCGCTCGTTTCATAAACATACTCGCGTCTTAATTACTACCATTATAGACTCGTTGCATGATGTACTATTATTTTTTTATTTTACTAAGCTTTATCAACTGCGATGTTATGTACTTCTAATCATATTTTTTCAACTTTTTGAGTATTCGTTAACGCGTGGAAATTTTTATTGGTTTATTTTACGATCCTTCAACAACTGCGATGATTATTTAGCGTCTGTATTGTATTGTATTGTATTGTATTTGTTAACATTCCATGGTATTCATACATTGCTTACAGCTAGAATATGGAACAAGTAAAAAAAAACTTAATACTATTATAAAGTCTTAATTTATAGTCACAGTCTAGATGAAATATATACGGAAGAGATTTACAATATAGTCTACTAGTACAACACAAAGTTTTAGTATCAATTTCATGAAGTGTTATTGAATGTCATGAATTCACCTACAGAATAGAAGGCGTGAGAAATTAGGTACTTCTTCAATTTGGCTCTAAATAATTTTATGTTTTGAGTTTCATTTTTTATATCGATAGGGAGGCTATTAAAATTTTTTACTGCCATATAACGCACTCCTTTTTGATAGCACGATAGACTTGCCGATGGAGTATGAAAGTAATTTTTTGACGTGTATTTATGCTATGAACTGTTGAATTAGTTACAAAGTTTTCACGATTACATACGAGGAAGATTATTAATGAAAAGATATACTGACAAGCCATGGGCATTATTTGTAGTTTTTTGAAAATAGTCCTACACGAATCCCTAGATTTGGCACCTACTATTATTCTAATTACTGTTTTTTGTAATAGAAATATATTGTTACTATCTGTGGAATTTCCCCAGAATATTATTCCAAAACTCATTACCGAGTGGAAGTATGCAAAGTATATTGTTTTTAATGTGAAGGTGAGTGAAATGAAGGTGATAATGCCAACGAAGTGAGTCCAGGGTCTAGAGCCGAAAGTTACCCAGCTTTTGCTTTTAATGGGATGAGTAAAAATCCCGGAAAAAATCAACCAAGTAACTTGTCCGAACTAGGACATGAATTCGGAGAGTCCGACACGAAGACCACTACTCCACGTGGTCGGTACGCTAAAACTAAAATAGATTATTATTCTTTCTTCTGCCTTTGGAGTTTTCCGTTGCATCAAATCGCTCTCTCCTTTATACAGTGATGCTACTGAAATCTGTCATGTGCGTGATGCTCTGACTAGTTGGTATACTTCCTCACAAACCACTCATCCTCCTGCCCATCCTGAATTTCAAAAAGAGTGGGGCGTTATCTCTTCCCAAAAAATTTTAGATAAACTCCTTTCTACTTTCAAATCCGAACAAGAAATTGCACGTCTCCTAGCTCTTCAAGAGAGTGAGTCTGGAGCTTGGTTACACGCATTACCTTCTCCTCACATCGGCACCCTAATAGATAGTACATCCTTTAAAATCGCAATAGCTTTACGCCTTGGTTGTAAACTCTGCCATCCACACCAATGTATATGCGGAGGAATTGCTGATATTTACGGCCATTATGCACTCAGTGTGCGAGGAGCAAGGGTCGCATTCCCAGACATACATCACTCAATGATATCATTAAAAGATCTCTGACTTCTTGTGGCATCCCGTCTCTTTTGGAACCACCAGGTATTAGTCGCGCAGATGGTAAACGACCCGATGGTCTGACCTTAATTCCATGGTCTAGAGGAAAATCTTTAATTTGGGACTCCACTTGCGTTGACACTCTAGCTCCATCTCACTTACCGAATACCTCCAGACGCGCAGCATCTGCTACTGAATTATCCGTGAAGAAGAAAGTCAATAAATATGCTCATCTTTTAGACAATTATATCTTTGTCCCATTTTCTGTGGAGACCTTCGGTTCTTGGAGTCATGACGCTAAAGTTTTGGTATCTCAAATCGGCCAAATTTTGATCTCCATTACTGGTGATCGCCGTTGCACTACTTATTTGCGTCAACGCTTAAGTATTGCTATTCAACGCGGAAATGCAATGAGCGTTTTAGGTACTCTTCCATAGTCCAGCATTTTGGACGAACTTTTTCTCCTGTAAAATTTATTATCTCTATGTAAATGTTTATATTTAGTTTTTATATATGTGTAATTATTCACAAATGAGTTCCCTCCTTCATTTAAGTTGAATTATATTAAGAAACAAAATCAAAACTGATGAACTGAGAAATAAATGGAACATCCACGAAATCGAAAACGAATTAAATTATCGCTTCCCTTAAATTGGCAAAACTTCATTTCTCACATTAGTTTATTAAACCGTGTCGGACTGTAAAGAAAACAACCATCGCAATGTACATATTTTAGGTAAGGTAATAACTGCCTCCCATTGGAGGTAGCCCAGAAGGACTCAGTATACTCTCCTACATGAATTTTGCAATATTGAGGCCCGGTTGCAGAAACACAAATCAAATCAGTCCCTGATCGCCAGTCAGTTGATGTCTGATATATTTGATTGTTCATTGCGTTGCACAAACGTGAATCTCCAATCAATTTGTCTCAATTTACTAATTGCTGATTTGGGAAAGAAATACATTTGACAACAGCGCTATTTAGCAACCACAGCCAATTTGATGCTCTTTAAAAATCGCGAAACGAATGCATCACGTGGGCGGTGACTAGGAAAACAAGTGAATGTTTTGCTGGTTTGTTGCTTTTTGTAGAAAGGAAACAGGCGGATTCTATTTGTATATAGACTACAATATAGTGGAAAAAAAATGAAGCAAACAAACAAAAAAAAAGTGAGGGGGCTTCTGTTGTGGGATTTGCTAGGGGAGTCGGCAAGAAATTGGAATATGCATAGCCTCCATAACCTAAAATAATTCAATTTCCCATCTTTCTGTTTACAAATGGAGCTCGTAACCTACTCATTAAAATATTGTGTTGCCATGTGTAGAACCCTGCCAACGGGCTACAACATTCCAGAATTTCAATGATGGTGTAGACTACATATTGCCTGTATATTCACAGAAAAGAAACCTTTTCTATTTCGATAAAGTTCGGCATTATTTCAACCAGGTGATTGGTCGGGGATGTGAGCAGTCTATACAACCAATATTATGCTACTCTTGGAAATCCTGACATGGCTGAAAATTCTCTCTGGATTTCAAATCGTTCCCTGTTTGAAGTTTGGGGATTTATGAGACCCTGCCATAACAAAGCAATTTCATACGTAACATTCCTAACTACTCGGCAAATAGTTGATTTGTGGACCCTAACAAGATAACCCAAGACCGCCTGAAAAATTCCAACAGCATAAAATCTCAGCATTATTAGAACTTGGTTCATAGGAGAAAGTGAAAGGTTTCGATTTGTCTGTCTGCATATATTTGTTTAAATTTTTGAAAGTAACAAAACACACGAATCCTTACTTAACCTAAATCTTTGCTCAAATTCTCTGTCATTATACATAAATGTATCAAATATGAATGAGGTCTCGCCCACCTCATTATATTTTGCTCGACTAGTATGACTAGTCAGTTTGTTTTTTTATACCATTAAGTACGAGAAAAATTCGTACCGGCACCGGGAATCGAACCCAGGACCTCTCAGCTGTGCGCGCTGAGTGCTCTCTAACCAACTGAGCTATGCCGGGACCCGATTCTCGTACTTAATGGTATAAAAAAACAAACTGACTAGTCATACTAGCCGAGGGGGGGGGGAATATATATATATATATATATATATATATATATATATATATATATATATATATATATATATATAAAATGAGGTGGGCGAGACCTCATTCATATTTGATACATATATGATGTTAACAGTTTAAAGAAACTGTTGTTAAATATGGCCATAAAGTCATGTAATATGCGCTCCTGTACATATATGACGTGTATCGTCTCAAGTGCAGGCAGTAAGGCCGTAACACGATACTACGAGAGGAGTTCGGCCGGCGTCGTGAATCGGGTCCCGGCATAGCTCAGTTGGTTAGAGAGCACTCAGCGCGAACAACTGAGAGGTCCTGGGTTCGATTCCCGGTGCCGGTACGAATTTTTCTCGTACTTAATGAATTTTTCTCGTACTTAATGGTAATTATACATAAAGACAATTCATGTCTATCACGGAAACGCCTTCTTCTTAATAATATTTTTTTCATTCTAAAATTTCTTCATCAGAAGAATCCATTATGTCGAAAACAATATTGTTACGCTATAACTATTTACTATATAATTACAGTAACTACATTATAAACAGAACAACATAAATAGCCTACTTGATCGATGATCAGTGACTTAACCAGCAAAAATCTGTTGATCAAATCTGATGGAAGACTGATCTCCGATCAAACTCTGATTGTTCTTTCTGCAACAGAAATAGAACTGATGGCCAATCAAACCCTCCTTGATTGCCAATCATATTTTGATCGGTGTTTCTGCAACCGGGCCTAAATGTTTACATAAATTTTGTAGAAAGAGAATTAAAATAAACATATATGAAGAGAAAGTGAATAAAAAAAATTAAACAGAGTGAATATGATGACTCAGAATTTGGCAAGAGCGTTTCAAAACTGAAGTTATGATGTCAGCAGTAAGTGTCTGTGGTAGTTCAAAAGTCTTCCTGAAGCGTTCAAAGAACTTGGGAATCACACCATGAGCTCCAATAAGAAGACCAATCACCTCAATGTCTTCAAGCTGGTATTTTGCTTTGAAGTAATCAACTGTTGGCAGATAAATGTTGATCTTTTCTTGATTGACATCCTCAGGCTGGCTACTCCCCGTTTCAATCCTCATGGTAGGATCAATTATATATCCTTTCTTGGTAGCCTGGGAATACGCTATGATGTCAATACGTCTAGAGGAGCCATTAGTAGCAATATTATATTATATTAATGTGAAATTTTAATTTTCCTACCAATTTTTTTCTATGTTCTATTAAAACTAGTGGGTTGTGCAGCAAATGCTCCAAACTAAGTCCATTAGACGTTCAAATAAATTTTTCAGATTTATTTTCAATGAAAGTTATTTGCTTCCATAATAATAAAACATACTCCCTCTGAATGGTTTTTTTTGTCTATTACTTTTTTTTTAATCTATCCACCTTCAACGCAAAAACGCAAGTATCAATGTCAGGACGATCGGTGGGTTTTTAATGTGGGAGTAAAGAAATAGTTATTTCAGGTCATTGTGGATTGTAGGCGAAAGTTAAAAAAAAAGTCAGGTTTGCTATGCTTTCGAACAACAGACATAGCATCTTGGTATAGTTGCTGCATGGAGAGCTTGAAATGTAGAGGGTAAAATCATTTTATCCTGCCAAGAGATTTTATTGAAATGATCGGGAGACTACAAAATTTTCTAGGCTTCTTATTTTGTCAGTAAGTAATACCTTTTGGTCTTTCCTTAGGAACTGTAATGTTTTAACTCTCTCGAGCCAATATTGAAGAGAATGACGCGTATAAATATCTACACCACACCGCCATTAAGTAATCTTATATGAAAAAGACCCAACCCCACTTGATTAATAATTATAAAAATATTTCATTTTTAATAACAATATTATCTTACGTGAGTTTTGTAATTATATATATATATATATATATATACATACTACATAGCCGACACTCAGTAAATTATAGAAATGAAGATCTAATCCCATATATTCTCTACATCTAGCCTACTTATATAAAAGACAAAACATTTAACTTTCATATCATCAATATAGCAGTAATGTGTATAATTAATGAAAAATAGTCACATCATGTCATTAACTATAATAATGTCATTTCTAATGGTAATAATGTCATCAAACCACCTCAAGTTTTGTATATTTTAATATCCAATACACAGCTGTACTCAGAAAATTACACACCGCAGAATCAGACCTGTAAATTATTTTTAGTAAGTCTTGAAGTTTTTAATAACCAAATGAATTTGAGCTCTAAATATGTCAGCAATCCTGCAGGTCGTAGCCTTCGTGTGATATTGTTTATTGTAGTGCGTTTGTGTTTTGTTTTATTCTGAAAAGCCATTATTTTTCAAAACTGACGACAGATGAATTTTGAAAAATAGGAAAATGATGTAGGACAATTAATAGTTCACTGAAAACTACTATTTTTTCTGAAAAACGTTGGGTTCCAAACTTCAAAATGAGGGGTCATTTATTAAAATCCGTTCAGCCGTTTTCCCGTAATTTCCATTACCAGTTCAAATTATATATATATATACGGTCTTACTAATAAAAACTCTATATACAGACGTTTAACTGTCTTACACTTATCCAATGAGTAGCTCGTTTATAAGTCTTGTGTAAATTCCTTACTAATAATCACTACATACGTCGTGTATAACAGTATAACTGTTACACAGCTACGTCATAGTTTCGTCATTACTTCGTTACGAAAGGTAATAGCATATCTGAGGTTCTCTATTGCATCCGGTAGAGCGCTCTAGTGTGGCGTGTTAAATATCGATAGTACAACTGGCTCTAATCGATTACCTCACTACATTTTGGTCAAAGATTACAAGCTACAGCAATATTATTCTAATAATTCTATGATCTTGGGTTTGTTCTTCTGTGGTTACAAGGTAACCATCATCATAAAATGACAGTCGATACGAACAGCTGTTAGAAGGGCGGCAATTTTTTCGCTATATACAACGCTTAAACAAGGGGTTTCGTGTATATAACTACTGCAAAGCAATCCCCATTGTATAGTTACAACCTGTTTATATGTCCATAGCTTATTCACGGTTTATTAGTAACGTTTTCTGTCTCAACTCTGCATAAGTCTCCTATAAAAACTATACACGATTTATTAGTAGGCTAAGACTGATAGATTATAGCATACAGCCTATTAACCTGTTGTATCCTATAGGATACATTGCCAATTTAAGGGGAGGTTGTAAGCCCTATCCACGCCGTGTTAAATTTAGCAACTTCAGGTACACTTATCTCAGAAACTATTCAGTTTACATCTATGAAAATTTGCACACCTGTAGTTGTGATCTTCCTTAACCTACCGACTTTTTCTTAATTTATTATTTCAGCTAAAAACCGAAAAATGTTAATTTTGATCCAAATCAGCTTACAACCTCCCCATAAGGATTAAAAAGTATAAATAGGAATGGTGTCAACACATTTTAAGGATCTGTATTATTTAATTGATTATTTTATGATGCTTTATCAATTTCTCTGGTTATATAGCGTCTGTGTGAGATACAGGTGATAATGCTAGCGAGATGAATTCAGGGTTCAGCGCCGAAAGTTACACAGCATTTGCTCTTAATAGGTTGAGGGAAAACCCCGAAAAACTTCAACCAAGTAACTTGACCCAACCAGGATTTGAATCCGGGCCCGCTCGGTTCACGGTCAAGCAGGCTAACCGTTACTCCACAGCTGTGGACTTTAAGGACATTACATCAGTATTTACCAAGGAAAACATTAAATTAGAAAACAAAACAAACAAAAAAATTAGAAAGACAATATATTGATCAATTTTTGTAATCGCAGAAAGGACACTGGAGCCCGAACTACGAGAGAAAGAGTAAAAACTTCGTATTCTTTTCATAAACACTTATTTTTCTAAAACATATCTTTTAGGAAACTTCAAAATTTTGCAAATTCTTATGCTACATGCCAGACTTATTTCTCTCTCTTTCTTTTAATTTTCACCGCAAAGCTTCCTTATTTTCATTAACTATCAAACTGTATTTTGTTTCATTACTTTCTACTTTACTAGTATGAGAAGAAAATAATGTGATTCCGAGAAACTTAATTTCGAAAATTGTACTTAAATACAATTTTTCAGTATCGCTTATATGGGAAAGATCGACACTGCAGTGCAGTTACTTTTGTGTACAACCATTTTCACTAAACCAATGGACGACATTTTTTTCATAATCAATAATGACAAATAAGTAGTCTACATACGAGAATTATGAGCATGAAATGTGTTAATTTTATTTAAAACATTAATATTTATTTAACGACACCTCTTGAAACTTCGAATTATACAATTCGTCCCCAAAAATTGGTATCCTCCGATTTCTTCTCACTATATTCGTCCCAAGAACTGTTTCTCCTATTATTTCGATCCAGGGGAGTTTGTCTTGGACAGTTCGTACTATAGGCTATGAAGATTAACTGTAAACATTATATACCGCGACATATTATGATAGGTACCCAACATAATTTCTGTATGCTCTTTAGTTGCCACGAAGGCGTATGGGATGTAGAAGTAGAACGCCATGTTAACATGACCTTGATACTAGAATGAGAAGTTGTGGTCGGCACCATGATCCGACCGCCTGAATACTCGGGAAAGATTCGGTATGCTCGCGCAAGAAACCATTACCGAAAACCAATGGTGGCGTTCCTGTCTGTTTTAATGTGTGTATGTAGGCACGCCGAGGGAGGTGAGATGCGAGCCGACGGGAGTACTGTCTCTTCCAAGAAGATGAACAAATGATGACATCGTTGTGGAAATAAAGAACGTAGCAAGAGAAAATTTCGAAGCTAATTAAACGCGCAACATATGTTTACGAATGAAATAATAATACCGTGCGATACAAGACACGTATTCACAAGCAATGGAACAAACTAAAGTCGTAATGTAACTATCACAACGCAAGACTGATTCAATCGATGTCATTTCTCTTCCACCTGTACTCTCGAATATCATTCAAGTTATCTCGTGACCTTTCCTCTCGCCCGCTCTTCCTTATCGCATTGTTTGATTCGCATTCCTTTTGTCGGTAATCCGTGGTTACGAGACCTATACCCAATTTGATAGACGAAGTAGTGAACCCAGGGGCCATTATGGAAATTTGATCAAGTGAGATATTTCCTCATCTCCTGGGATTCATCCAGAGGTCTTCTAATCCGTAACCAGTTACATTACCAGGCCTCCCCAAACAAATAGCCTATGTACTGAGAAAAAAATTAAATATTAACATTTCAGCTATGGTATGGCCGATAATTTAGGCATCCATGTATATAGTCAATGCTTGTATATTCGTCGTATCTGATAATAGTTCTTGATAAATTTTATACGTTCCAATGTAAATTTTATTATTTTGTGGATGATCTGCCCGCTGTCAAAAGAGAATGTGCGCTTTATAATTAACATTTAAAGTAGGTCTAATTCGGAATATTATGTTCTTGCTTCATTTAGGAGCAAAACTGTAGATAATGGAAAACAGTGACCTCTGATATTTCCATGGACAGTGTACAGGTGACACATGATATCTGGGGCTGTGTGAAAGTGCCGTCGCAAATCCAGTAATGGCATCTCGCTTGTTTCTGTAGACGATTGCGAGTGCAAAAATGTTTCTAATTTTCTGTCCTAATTCGAATTCAGTTAACATTCTTTACTTAATTATATACTTTAAATTGGTCTTAAAAATCCACACATGATCTTCTATTTCTCTTTGGGTTGAAGGCAGATTTCTAGTAATTCTTCTTCTCTGAAAGGTACGTCTTTGTAAGTTTTAAATATGTTTCTCCCTTTGATTCTGCAACCAGTCTTTTGATTATATAACTTATGGCTCATTAGAAGATACTAGCGATTCTCTGATTCAAGCCAACACTTCTTGTGTCTTGCCTTTCCCCCAGTTAGATTCATAGGAATGCTGAATACATTTTTTTTTTTTTTAAGAATTTCGTCAATTACAACTGCCAAGTATTCGGGCGGAACATTCTCCACTTTTCTCATGGCTCCATTTTATTTCAATCTCTGTGCTTTGTGTATATGAAGATAGTACATGGGTTATTTTACGACGCTGTATCAACATCTAGGTTATTTAGCGTCTGAATGAAATGAAGGTGATAATGCCGGTGAAATGAGTCCGGGGTCCAGCACCGAAAGTTACCCAGCATTTGCTCGTATTGGGTTGTGGGAAAACCCCGGAAAAATCCTCAACCATGTAACTTGCCCCAACCGGTATTTGAACCCGAGCCACCTGGTTTCGCGGCCAGACGCGCTGACCGTTACTCCACAGATGTGGACGAGTATATGAAGAGATGGATTCCAAATTGAAACTGGCCTACGTCAAAATGGCAAGTTATGACAAAATAACAAAAACTAATAAAACAAATTTGAAGATCCTAGTGTCTGCAAATGGTTTCCAAACGAATCTAAGGATCTTAGGAGAGTTTGTTAAATAAACTTACGCAGTTATATATGAAGAGTCACTGCAAAAAGGGGGAATGTCGAATGTATAGCATTTTGCAGGAAATGCAATTTAAACTTTGACGTTCCCATTCTTTGTGTGGTATACCAATTCGTCAACACGATGTAGATCTGGAACTATCATTTTTCTTGCAGTGCAACAAAGTGTATTATATTTTACTCCCTTTGATCTATAGTACTGAACCTTCAACTTATGTTTCACAAATTTACATTACCCCTTTTTGCAGTGGAATCTTCATATGGACTTGAAAAGGATAAAATAAAACAGTTAAAAAAATGACTTAGGACACTTCGGTATTCACCTCTTCATAACGTATTCTTTATAAACAATTTTTGTTGATCTCTTTTCGGGGTCGTAAGTCTTGGACGATCCAATAGAGTTAGTAATAAAGATTTTGAAGTAAACTTTCTTATATTGGTACACATCATCGGAGCAATGATAGCTATTGTTATTATTTGTGACAGTTAATCTGTACAAAGCGACTGGTACTTATAATAATGGTACGAATTGACCTATTTAAAGTGTACCAATTTTATTATTGGGGACGAATGGTTTTGTGAGGCGAATGATCGCAGTGACGAGTTGCCGAGGAGAAAAAATTATGACATCAACCTTAGATGATAACATATTCTAACTACATATTAAATATTACTTTAAACTAATAAATTTATTTAGACGCGATGAAAAGACAAACTTGCTGTAATTTGAATCTTACATTTGACGTCTCAAGCAATGGAAGGCATATATAAAAGATGTATAATTATAAATATTTCCTTTTAACTACGGAAACTACATGAGATAATAGTAACTGCATTTCTTAAAATCTCATCCCCTACAACCACAGGGGGTATTGAGAGACGATGAGCTGATTGCAATCTAATTCTTCATTCAACGTTCCTTTCCAACTACGGAGGCTATGACATGAAAGTAAATGTAATTCTTAAAATTATCCCTTTTCGAACAACAGATGTATTCAGAGGCGGTGAGATAATGTAATCATAATTGTTTATTTAACGTCCCTTTCGAACTACCGGCGTTATGTAATGATTATACACCTGTAACTCATTAATTTAACGTTCCTTTCAACTACAGACGTTATGAGATGATCATATACCTGTACCTCATTAATTTAACGTTACTTTCAACTACAGATGTACAGTATAAACCATGATAATATGATAGTTGTTTACCTTACGTTCCTTCTAAACTACTGAGACTATGAGATGAGCGTAATTGTAATTCTAATCTAACATTCTTTTGCCCTTAAAGTAGAGATAACACTGATTAATTTCAAATGTTATATAGAACTAAGCTATTAATATGTAATTAAATTATTGCAATTATGTAGACTATTACGTCATCTTAAAGTACAGAAAATCTTTCAAATTATTAGGCTGTCACATTTCTCATACTTGTCAAATTTCTAACCATGGTTCACTTGATAAACTATAAACTCACTGATATAGTCTATGCTTTCATCTGGCATTATAGCATACTTTAGTAGCAGTACTATTTCATCTATTGCAATGGGCAACAGTAATAAGATGAATTAGGGTATATAAAACTGATGGCAGGGTAAAGAGAAGTATTTCGAGAAAATCCTTCCCTAGTACCACAAAAATTTCCAGTCTGCAACTTAAGACTTGGACCAGCATTTTGGTGCCAAATATAATATGCACTTTCCATCAATGCAGCAACACGATCTGATCTGAAAGAGAGTCTGCCAGGAAGCAATTTATGTACTTGTACGGACCGTGTAGCAGGGACAGAAAGAAAGCTGAAACGTCATTCCCTTCCACAGCTGCTGTACCAGTTTTGCCCTACTTAAGACCCGTCCATGTGTATCACGTACCGACAAGGACTTGTTTGGTACAGATTCAGCAACTTATGAGTCTTAAGCTTTTAAAACCAGTTGCCGTGTTATATAACGGAAGTCGACTACCGTGCAATGGAATGGACGAATGACCTTGAAGTGTACAAAAAAAGAAAAGAAAAAGTTTTGGTTATGTGACGGGAGAATGTAGTTGGCACAGAAAGCGAAAGCCAATATAGGGTAAAATTCTAGAATCTATTTTGGGTTATAATATGCTGGCGAAGGCACTTTTGCCATGGCCTTTAACATTAAAGTTAATAAATAAGAGAATTTATTATTTAATTACATCAGTCAACAACTTATCAAAAAATCACTTCATAACTTAAAAAGTTATCGACTAATGTAACTAAATAATAATTTTTTATAATATATTGATCAAGTTATCTGAATAGCGGAAATAAATATGTCTTTCAAATTGAACTTAATGTTTTCAAAATATGATTAATAGTCTTGTAAAAATTCCCTTAATGCAGTTTGTAACTTTTATTGTGATATTGAACATGTCGGTATAGCTCGCGCAAGGAACTATTACCGAAAAACAGTGGTGGCGTTACTGTTTTGACGTGTGTATGTAGGCACGCCGAGGGAGCGAGAGATGCAGGCCGATGGAAGTACTGCCTCTTCCAAGAAGATGAACAGATGGGGACATCGCCTGTGAAAATGAATAACGTAGCAAGAGAAAAATTCGAAGCGAATTAAACGCGCAGCATTATGTTTACGAATAAAATAATGATACTCTGCGAGGGGAACGCTCCATCCTTACATAATAAAATAAACACACTTGGAACAAGACACGTATTCACATGCAGTGGAATTTAAACTAAACCGTAATTTAACTATCACAATGCAAGACTGATTCTATCGATGTCGTTTCTCTTCCGACTGTACTCTTGAATAACATTCAAGTTATCTCATGACCTTCCCTGTTGCCTGCTTTTCCTTATCGCATTGTTTCGTTCGCATTCCTATCGTCGGTATTCCCTGCTTGCGAGACCTATATTTTTAAAAGTTCTGGGTGCAATTTTCATCCCATTTGAAAACAATACTCTCCTATGCATATAATAAGGGATATATATTCAAATTACTTCATGATATTATTATTATTATTATTATTATTATTATTATTAAAGTTATAATTAATAATAGACTATTATCAATGTTTATTACTGTTTCACCAACACTAACTTACTTATATTTTATTTTACTCGTATTATTTATAATTATTATTCACTGCCATATTATTGTTATGCTTTCCAGTAATTACTGTAATATAAGGCTAATGTATTCAATTATAGTCTAGCTGGTCGAAAGAGATGGTCTATTAGCCTTACTTCTGCCAGATTAAATAAATAAGTAAATAATAATACAATAAATATTATTATTATTATTATTATTATTATTATTATTATTATAATTATTTATTACTATTAAGTTATACACAGTACCAAACTTACGCATTTAGTAAAGCAATTTCTACTAAAAATTAATAATCATATGTAACAATTGCATAGTTTTTCCAGAGACAAAATAGTTTCAAAAAATTCCGGTGTTTTTTGAATAGCAGTGCAGGGTCGAAAAACTTACTTAACCAAAATCACAAGGCGTTTACCAATAACGAACAACAACGACAGGCTCAAAGATCTTATATTAGTGAGTGAGGTTGTCACTTGCAATTAGATCACGTAACAACAGGTTCCTCAGGATTTGATGATGAAACGCTCTGCGATATTTACTTCATTTGTGTTAAGCTGAGATGTGTCGCCAGGGCAACGCTTCAAAATTGTCACGCAAGGTCAGCGTCAACTTTCTGCAAGTTCAACGTTTGTTAAGATAGAATCGGCAATCTTAATCAAGGGTTAATAACCAACCCGCAAACACAATATTGCGTTTGATTTGGAAGGTAGAAAATTATTTTTAATCAAAATTTTCGTTTAGTGAACAGTTCTGTTGTAGTTTGGAAGTATACTCAGTCTACACCCTCTACATTCACATTTATTTGTACCATTGTGTAGGCTATTGTACTCACTGAAGTATTTTGTTTCAGGTCATGATGGGAGTCGCCTTTTTGGCTGCAGTCGCGGTATCATTCCCCGTAGAATATCAAGATTTCTCTCACTTTGCTGGAGCCCCAATAGAGTATCAGCATGCTGCTCCAATTGTCAAACACGTCGACGAGGATAAACATGTAAGTTTTATTCTAAATATTTAATATGAAATGTGTGAGGAATAACACAAATTCCTTAATAATACAATAGTTTTAGTAGTACCAAAATAACTCTAATTATATAAATTCGAATTGTGTTATAAGATTTTATGACTTCACTCCACTGTACTATGATGGTTTAAAGCAATCGATTCGGTGTAGGCCTATATATTATCCTTTCGTAACAATTCAATTTTCTTTATCAAGTTACGAATGACGTTACATTTTTTAGTTAATTTTATTGAACTGATGTTTAAGAGACATAACATGAAATCATTTATCATTGGGGATCGTATTTTTTAGTAACAGTGATACGCACGAAATTTTTTACAATTATATTTCTTTCTTTCTTTGTTACAATTACCCTTCTATGTATATACCTAAAATATCATATTTAAGCAAAACAAATTAACGAAATAACGCGATATTTGGTTAATTGTACGGAATAACGTCAATAACAACGAAATATATCATTGTTTGTATACATCTGAATTCTGAATAGTGGTATATGTAGCTAATCGGCGATTTATGCATTGGAGAGGGAAAGGAACTTTCCACCCTACCCCATTATCTCCTGGCCTAGTTGCCTCATGAGTGATTGGTGATGCTTATGAGGTTCAAACCTGTCTTCGGACAGTTGACTATACTGTACAACAGCGAAACATAACTTATTCATTCTATAGCAAAAACTACTAAATATGAAACAAAATGTCATTCAATATTATTAAAAAAAACATGTTTGTGACTTTTGTTTCAGGTTTTTAAAATCGCAGTTTACGTCAATAATTCTGTATCTCATCTATGGATATTGTGTACTTTCACTTTTACACCTATTTATTTGTAACTCTATAGTGACTTTCGAAAAAGGATAGATTTCTATAGCCGACTGCAGCAACAATAACATTTTTCAATCTTTGCTGCAGCATTTTCTGCACCGAAGGCAAGAGTTTTTGGGTGGGTTGGAGGGGCTAGTAGATAATCACCAGGCTTCGGTCCTGGGCACAGAAACGCATTAAGTTCAGAACGCACGGGTGATAGTGTTGTGTTGGTCGAGTGGAGTGGGAGATGGAGCGCGCCGTTACTTCGTGTCTCAACATATAGTCAGTCCGTCACAGTACGGCACAAAATATATTTCACCCTGTACAGATGCAGTATATACAGTACATTCCTAGTGTAGATAATAAATGTCTACCATTAAAGTATTAACGTGAGTTGTAACCTTCAATCAGGTGTCCCTACGCCGAAGCCTGTTACACGTACCGCAGCCAAGCAGCAATACACCCAATGGTAATGCACATTACGGACCCACCTGTGCTGTTGCAATCACCCTTCCACACGGATCATGACGTCATTTATACTCCGTGTACTCTAAACCTCATACTGGTTACTCTGTGTCCCTAGGCCGAAGTGTGATAATCACAGTGCATTTTGTGTGAATTATTTGCAGGCATAGTAGTTTCCTACACGAATGTGGAGAATCAGAAGGACTTTTCTGCTTACACGAAAAAACTCACTGACTATCGCACAAATCTTCGTGTGGACAATGTATAAATCTTACTTTGTTTATATTTTGTTGACGATGATATATAGCCTATATATAAAGAAAAAACTAACAAGAATTTTTATATTACAGTAAACGCGGCATAATACATTTAATTGACAAATTTCAAGAAATTTCCACCGAAATATTGGCAGATTTAACACCGAAATCAGCCATTTTATTTCGCCAAAAGATAGGTCCCTATTTATTATCACCCAAATAATTGGATGACTATAATTTTCGTTTCATTAATTACATGCAGTTTAAAAGTCATTCTTTATAATCCAAATGCTAACATATTTGACTTACCTATTTTATAAATTTTAAGCCGCACAATTATATGCGATTAAATTTGCATCCGTTTACATTAATTGTAATTTAGAATGGATATGAATGCTAAAATATAATTATTAGATGACAAATAATTAAGATCACTACACATGACATCCTTCTCATGCCAATATAATCTAAGAATGACAGGGAAAACTAAATTATTTGGATAAAACACGCTTCTAAATTTTTCATAATTAATCATTTGAGCCGAATAGTTTAAATAAATTGAATATTAATTGCTACTTTGCGCTGCATTTTACAGAATGTTTACTTTAACCCTCATTACCCATTCTTGACTTACACCACTTCTGGTCTGAACGGCTCATTTAGAGACAGAGATAGATGAGGGGTTCACAACCAGAGTGAACCAAGTCCATCTGGAATAGTTCTGAGATATTGAGTCTTAAAGCTCCTGGCTTACGCTTAGCAACCTTCACCTTCCATAGGAAATGCTGCCCTCTGTGGAGTAACAAATGAGTTATGAACTTTGTTTGTTATGGCAATGAATAAATATAAGTTTTCTTCATCCGAGATTGTATTATCCACAAACTGATCACTGGTGGACTTGGTCCACTCTGGTTGTGAGCCCCTCAGATAGAACTTTATTAACCATGAACTGAACAGGCTTTCAGATAACTACGCATAAAATATTATCACTGTATCGGTTTTGCCTTTATATTCTATTGAATATAGCGTTCATAAGCCATTGAGGATAGATATTTTGCAACCGTCAAGTCAGAAATCTCGATTTGAGTGGTCATTGAAATTAAGAGGTTTTCGAATAACAGCAACAAAAATCTTTTAACTGTTACAGGCTCACCCCAAGTACGAGTTTAAGTACGGTGTAAAGGACGAGCACACAGGCGACATCAAGGAACAGTCGGAGCAAAGAGACGGAGACGTGGTGAAGGGCCAGTACAGCCTGGTTGAGCCCGACGGCACCACCCGCACAGTCAAGTACACCTCCGACAAGCACAACGGCTTCAACGCGGAGGTTATCAAGTCGGGCCACGCCACCCATCCCGCCTCTGCCCCCAAGAAGGTGGTGTACACCCACGAGCCCATCCCCCAGGCCCACGCTCCTGTGTCCTTCGGTGGACACGAGGCTCAACTTGGTGGCATCGGTGGATTCGATTTCCACCACTGATCACGGAGTAATTAAACGAGAAATTTTCCTATAATCAGTATGATTGTTGCTGTCTGTACTGTCATCCATATTTTAGCGTCGAAAACAACTCGATAATATAATAGGTGATCTACTGTAAATAGATAGACCTAAGACAGTCGAGAACTTCGATGAAAATGTTACTGTAGTTTCCAATTACTATTGGACAGTATTCCACCGTTATTGCAACTAGCAGAACCACCATGAAAGACAAAATGAAATTTGGAGATAAAGTATCCACCTAATGAATTCATAAATATAATTATTTATGCCTATTTCTCCTTATTTCAAAATTTTCATATACTGAGAACTAACAAATTTTCAGCTCTATTAATTAAAAGACCGCAAAGAAGTTATTTTAAACAGTTTAATTGCAGACATTTCTATAAAAATCGATGACAAACTAAATTGTAAGATCATAATATACCCAGATTGTTCGGCGTTATAGGCTTTGAAAGTAACAACTTTTGTCACGTTTACTATGCTGCCAACTAGTTGTTACTCAAGGAGTCACGTCATAACTCCCATTTGAATTGCATTAGCGACTGTACTCCATCTCGTGTTCGTTTACGGTGGACGGGTGGCGATCCTGACGGTTGTTCTCTTCAAAGTGCAACCGATTTAAAAAAAAAAAAAAAGAATGAGCAATCTATATGTGATCTGTGGTGATACCTAGAATCATAATGTGAGTAACATTGAGTAACATCTTTTGTTGCTTTATATTTCAATGACATGGGCCCCTAAATATTTTAGTTTTAAACAAATCGCTTATTTGACAAAACATCGTAAAATAGTAGGTCTATCTTAATATCAAATTATTCATAAAGTGAAACTGAAACTGGAGTTATTTTTTTAGTACTAAAACTGATGCACATTGCTAGTAATATTTCATAAAATTGTTTCATTACTTAAGCCAGCGTTGTCAGACAGAGACTAAACGGAGCGGAGAGCTCCACTATTACTCGTTGCGTGCTCCGGTGTTTCCACAGACAGTTCACGCTCCGACTGCACTCTCTAGCTCCACAACCGGTTTTGGAGCTTACAACTCTGACACTACTGATTTAAGCACTCACCCCCTAAATAACATTCGAGTTTACAAATTTATGAATTATAAGTAATTAAACTACAATTTTATTCCACTATTAAGTTTCCAGATTCGCTGAAATTAAGTTGATTTGGATTTGTAGTTTTGACCTACAACGTAGGATAAGGTTCCTAATTTTATTATTGAGACGTTTTCTTGACTGTAAGCAAGTAACTTTCACGGTATTGATTTTTATAATAGAATCCCACGTGGCTTAAATTAGAAATGCTTTGAAATTGAAACCTGTTAGTCTCTATGTTTGTTTTAAAAATATAAAAGATAAGTAGCACCACTTTCTCGAGTGACATTTGGCATCCGTCTGCCTCACAGCGACCTTCCTTCTGTTCACTAGAGAAGACTGTAGAATAAATATGGGCGTGGAAAGTTAGCATGACAGCCGAGAGAAACTGAATAGAGCCGAGATGGTTTTGTATGTCACATTTACGTGCCAGACACTGGCACACATGCTGTCATTCCTACTTAAGATAGAAAGGAATTACTTAAGATCATGTTAGCTACATATATTCCACTTTTTTAAATTTATACATAAATATTCTTGGAAATATAGGATCATATAATAAGTTCATAATTCTGGATATACAAACAAGCACATTTCAAAAAGAAAATGTTAATTGAAAAAAAAAATAAGATCTGGCCTACGTATGTTAATTTTTATCATCAATGATTAGCAAAGCCATATATACTCACAGATAATTTTTCTTAGAAGCATCCGACAGAAAAGGAAACTTATTCAACGCTATTACGTTAGCATTAACATTTCAAGCTAGATTTGAATTGCGTAAAATTTGGTCGTTTCTTAAATATGATCCATAATTTATTTTTTATTTACGCTTTTACTGCTAGTTTCAATAAGAACTCATGTCTATATTATTAAAGTTTAAATTCGTTGCATATTTTCTGAAATATGTTGAAAGTATAGCGGTTACCGTTATGGGCCCCATTTCACAACATTTATTGGTATAAAATTATCTGAAACACTATAATTTACTGCATACATTCACTAGAAGATGCTCTCCTAAAAATAACATACATTAACATAAATACCAAATATAGGGCCCTCCACTGATCTGCTATAAAGTTCTGCTTCAAATCTGAAGCACACATACCAGTGACTTATTATTGCCATTATATTACAGTTACTTAAATCACAAGAGATTAAGTTACTAAAAAAGAATAGTTGAAGTAAAAATAAGCGAAGAGGAAAAGAAATTGAAAAGAGTCTGCCATGGAACCCAGAATTCGTCTGAAGGAACTGGAAAATAGTGGAACACTTAAGTGTAAATAGCTGGATTCCGGTATCGAACCCCGGTATCGAACCCCGGTCCGGATTGGAAGATTACAGTCTGCGTCACTAATTCATACAGTTTATGTGAGGAGTAGGCCTATTAAAACAAATCTTAAGGACGGAAATGCAGTATATTATGAACTGAAAGTCTGATAATCAATTTTGGAACATAAATATTTTTACTATCCACGGTTGTGAAAATGGACAATTAATTAAATTCACATGAAAATTGATTTCTTGACAAAATCGCTTAACCTAGGAAAAACTCTCCTTTAACTGGTTTCCTTTCATGGTGGTAATCTCTTACCTGATGCAGTAACTACTAAATTTCCTTCCACAGTACATTGCTCTAGGTTGACAGTAACTAATTAAATATATACAACACTGATTTTCATTCCTATATAATGTAATGCAGTATATTTAAGAATAATTGTATAGACTTAATATAGGCCTAGTATATTCATTCTTAATGCTTGCAATACGACTTTGGAACAGACTTAGCCTAAGCCTATATTACGAAGGAAGACGCATGACAGTTGTCGAACTGCACGCATAGTCTGAAACACTGTTGCCACTATCACTGAATTGCTCGGACATTAACTGCAACTATCCTTTTAACTATGCTCTTCCCGTATTATTGGAAGTGTTTCTTAACTTAGAGTTTAATTAATTTCAGTGTTTCTAAACTATAAGATAATATTATCAATCAGAAATTTACCTTCTCCGAAATTCCGCATTGGTAGGGCTAGATTAATCTCACAGTTTCCCAACTGTTTCTCAATTTTATAACGAGAAATTACTTTCGAAAAGTTCAATCACATAAAATGATAATTATCGTCTTGCTTACTAATATTGTTCATACCATATATTTCAATAATTTCCTATGTTTACACATAATACCGTACATTCATCTTTAATTAACAACTGCAAGCTAATTACATAAATAAATGAGAACAAAGGAATTGTTTTCATAAAGTTCCAGGAACAAGAAAATATGAATTATAATACACCAGAAAAAATATGTTTCTGGATTACAATCAACAACTCGTGACTTGCAGAACGTGTTATAGTTAGGTTATGGCAACGTGTATGTTTCCATAGCAACTAGTGTCCATTTGCAGAACGTGTTAAAGTTAGGTTATGACAACGTCAGAGTTTCCATAGCAACTCGTGTCCGTTTGCAGAACTTGTTAAAGTTAGGTTATGGCAACGTTTGTGTTTCCATAGCAACTCGTGTCCATTTGCAGAACGTGTTAGAGTTAGGTTATGGCAACTTCTGTCTTTCCATAGCAACTCGTGTCCATTTGCAGAACGTGTTAAAGTTAGGTTTTGGCAACGTCTGTGTTTCCATAACAACTGAGCCTCTCTACCGCTAGTTCGCTAGCTGTCATATGTCTTCTTTCAAGTAAAGAGGATAATACAGAGTTCCAGTCTAGTCAACTGACTGAATTCATCTATCGGTACTCATTCTGTGATTTTCAATTACATTGTAATCATTAATTTCACCGACTGCAACTAATATTATATCACAGCTTCACTTTTACAAATGCACATATATCACTTGCTAAGTGTAGTTTACATCACACATACACATGAAATATTCGTATAACCAAGTTATTCGGAATCACCAAAGTATTTTTTGTGTTATTATCACTGTTAATGTAGTTGAATTTGTGTTTGTCAAGCCAATGGTGTAGAACTAACGATATGTCTATTGTATGCAATAGCTTTGTAAATGACTGCCCTCACCATTATAACATTCACACACATTCATGGTATTATGCACATTGTTACGGGTCATATTAAGAACAATTTTGTACTTTTTTATAAGATTTTTATAGAATATACTTGTATTCAATTGCACAGATTATGTTTGTAAATAAATATAAAAAAATTTGAACTGAATTTTCATTACTTTTAATTCATTTTCAACTCCTTACTTACAAATGGCTTTTAAAGAAGCCGGAGGTTCACTGCCGCAGTCACTTAACATCCTGGTTCCTGAAGTATAGTATACTATACTTCATACATGCAATTAGTTTCGAACTTGCCACTAGGTGGAATCGTTATCGATCACTTCTTTTCTGTTCTTGTCAAGCTCTGACATCTTTTGGGACTTATAGGAAGCACAGGAAGATCGATTCAATCATTGCAATGCGTGTTTAAACTATTTGTAAATGAAAATGGCGACCAGCAACTCAACGCCAAAGCACAGTACGACATGCTTTCGAAGTAAATATACAGTAAACATTATAATAAGGGTAAAAATATGATGTAAGATGTGTAAAGACCTGAAGCATAGTATAATATACCTGCATTTGTGCCCGAACTGTAACCTGTAGAATTTATTCAGAATTATCCTCATTTCAGAGACTTTTTGAAGTGTAGAATAATTAATTTATTCAACTTAAAAAATAAAACAAAAAAGTCTCAAGACTCAGAAGGATAAGCCCGTCATCTGTCCCTATTCTAAGTAAGATTAATCCAGTTCCTAGCATCATATCCACCTCCCTCAAAATTACTATAATATTATTCTCCCATCTACATCTCGGCTTCCCCAAAGGTCTTTCTCCCATTAGGCCTCCCAACTAACACTATATTTATGCATTTATGGATCATCCATACGTGCTACATGCCTGCACATCTCAAACGTCTGGATATAATGTTCCTAATTATTATGTTAGGTAAAGAATACAATGCGTGTAGTTCTGCGTTGTGTAACTTTCTCCAATCTCCTGTAACTTAATTCCTCTTAGCCCCAAATATTTTCCTATGCACCTTATTCTCCAACACCCTTAACTTCTGTTTCCCCTCTCAAAGTGTGAGTCCAAGTTTCAGAACAACCGGTAATATAACGTTTAATAAATTCTAACTTTCATTTTCTTCGAAAGAAGACTGGATGACAAAGGCTTCTCAACCGAATAATAGCAGACATTTCCCATAATTATTCTGCGTTTAATTCCCTTTAGAGTGTCATTTATACTCCCTCCATTCCAAAATATGGTATAGTAACAAACAAAACAAGTTTGTTTATTGCGCACGCAATGTTTCGCGGTGTGGTATTCAGTTCAGTAGTGAAGGGACTATCAGATAGTGCAGTTATGAATGTTTCTGATCTTTTGTAGTGCATCGAACTATAATATGTAAATAGTTCATTATGAACAGAAATCAAATGGGCATCTACTTTGGTGTTCCTGTTGCAGAAAATGTAACACCAACCGAGTCAATTTTGAATAGAATATCTAAGGCTCAACAGTCGTACAAAAACGGGTTATAATTTATTGAAATTTGTATGTTAATTTGCCTCTCTCAAAACAATTTTTGTATGTTCTTTTATTAATTTGACATCACTCAGAATGAAATGTACCTAATGTTTATGTTTTTCTTATGTTAATTTATCAATCAAATAAGTATGTATAAGATGTATTAAAGTTGCATTATATTACTGAGAACTTTAACAAATGTATACCATATTTTGGAACAGAAATAATGGCATCTTTCTATACCATATTTTGGAACGGAGAGAGTATTTGTTATTGTTGCTCCAAGATATCGTATTCATAAGATCAAATCCTGAGAGATGTCTGATGAAGCTCGGACTTTTAGGCCCATAAAAACCAACTTTTAATCACCTAAATTAGTCTCTAAAATGATCAAGATGGCACTAAAAGTACAGTTTTAGGCACCTAAAAATATATTTTCTTGCAGCTAAAAATGTGACTGTGTGCTTAAAATGTGTTCTATTCACACAAACAACAATAAGTGTAAATAATGCACTTAATTAGTATGTATTAAGCATTACGATACACAGTGACAAAGAAACTTTTTTGTTATGTTTTAAATTTAAGAATAATTATTAATCAATTTATTGACTTTATTGTTCTTGGGTTGCTGATATGCAAATGATATTACAACTACATACATTAATTTGCCAATGAATATATAATTAGGCCTAACAAATTATTCATAATTTGGCATTACAATACGTAACAAGATATTTCTCTAAATTTTCTGTTGTGAAACTTTGTCTTTTCTTAGGTAGAATCATTGTGAATGCGAGAAAAAGATTTTCCCAATGATACCGAAATAATCTACTCTGTTATTCACTCTTTAGGGAAGGGCACGGACTAGGGCTCTCCTTGCATGCAGGCCTCGGCTGAGCTCATTGTACTATCCAGGATAGAATGGTGCGCATTCCTAAGGTCTCCTGAGCACAGATCCCGCTGCGTACCGCCTTCGAAATCCCCTACAGTCTACATGATCCCTTTACCATTCCGCGTAGGCCTCAACGCGCTCGGTGGAGAGCCCACAGTGCGTAGCACTACCACCAACAACGAATGACCACATATCCACGGGATCCTAAGTTCGGTGGCAGCCCGCAGACGACTGTACGTCGGGCCAAGCCTGAAACCTAGGAAAGTAACGGAGATGATACTGAAAGAGGGGAAGTGTAATTGAGACAGGGAGATCAAAAACCTACTAACTTCAATTTTTTACAAAATTGAGTTATAGGCTGGATGGTGCTTTTTAGTTTGTCCCGTATGCATGGAAGGCAAGAATACACTAATTTCGATATTCATCTGCATTCTGGGGGCTGTTTTATCTCGTGGAAATCAGAACTCCTCTTACTCCATGGAATAAAGGTTTTTTGCATTCCAAGATTAATTTCCCGGTAAGTGGCAACACTATCGCTCAACCAGCTGAATAAAGTGATACGGTATTCAGAATTTCATAAAAATCTATGAAATTCATGTAAGTAAGACTATGAAAGGCACAATACGGAGTCGATTAAACTTCCAGAAACCCAATCAGATGCATCATTCCCCAATCAATAAAGTACAATTCAGCATTGTCATTGAAAGAAGAAAGCAAAAGGACTTGCAAAATATAATGCAGTTTATTTCTGAGGAAAGTAGGATGTATTACCAAACTATGTTTGCTGACAGTGATAAAACTAATAATCTAGATGGGCAGGAAGAACATGAGAATGAGGGGGAAAAAAACAGATTGTGTTAACATTTTAATATTGTTTGTGGTTTTATTTGTGTATTTTGATGTGCTTCATGGTAATTTGTGATTTTCATATATTTGAAATTTAAAAAAAACGTAGCAATGTTAATCTTAATTATAAACTTCCATTTTCACGTATATTCCAATGTTTCATAAGGAAATTATAATATATTTATATTTTTTTCTTCAGATGGCTCATATTTATTCACTTTTCTTAATCCATACATTGTGGAAGTCAGAAAACCACTAACTCCAGCAGTGTTTATTTCAAATTATAGCGAAAGATAATGTAAAAATGTAGGTTTTGAAGAAATTAATTGATAAAAAACTATAATTTTACACAATACTAATAGGTAAATGTATAATATTTAAAGTTAATAAAACAGATAAGTTTTTTCTCTCTCCTGTAAAATTTGGTTAATTGGAATTAGGGAGTTTTTGATTTCCCTGTCTCAATTATGATGACGAAATGAGTCCGATGTCCAAAGTCGAAAGTTAATCAGAAATTCTGCTTCCATGGTTGAGGAAAAACCTCGGAAAAAACTTCAACCAGGCAACTTGCACCAGCGAGGATTTTAACCCGGTCCCGTTCGTTTCACGGTCAGACATTCTAACCTTTACCCCACAGACGTGAACATATCGAAGTAATAGGTGAAAATTTGAATATTTTAACATTTGGTGTGATGATTTATTTTGGGAGAAATACATCCTCACCATTCGTCAAATTCTTACTGCCTGCTCAATACAGTGGAAGCTCTTAAGTTCGACAGTCTATAGTTCGACTGCTTACGTAGGATAATTAGATACGCCCCTATACGGGCACTAAGAAATGGGTTTGCCATTTGAATGGGAATTGGTTCTGTGTTTTGTAGTGATATTTTTGTTAAAGGAAAACAGAATATTTTATTGATTAGGACATCCATATTTAATCACTAATTTTAAATTAATGCGCTCTTCTTTTTCTATTTGAGAATTGTGCCGTTTGTGAGACGGAACTGTCGAAACCCACTGTGGCACTATAAGTGCATACACAAGTCTCGGGGCGGGCAGGAAATGCAAGTACAGTACTGTTAATGGATAACCAATAAGAATTTGTATTCATTTCACTTGCCACACCCACTACCCTAATTGGACTGAACTTTCAATTCTGTTCAGTCAAACTTAGGAGAGTCCCTTTACTCAACATAATCAGTCAATTTTCAGGAATTTCTTCATTCCAAGAAGTGTTTTTAAACGAAACCCACCCCCTGACATTCAAAACTGTTTCATTGCTACACGAAAAAAATTAGGAACACATATTAACGCGGAGCTGGTTGCTATGTGAGCATTTTGCTAAGCATGTTGTTTTTACTCTCTATGAAGTTCGTACAAGTACACTTTTTATTTTACACTATGCCAATCGAGATACCTTTACAATAAAATTATGCAATAACACTTGGAGCTTGTAAGAACTGTGCTGTTATTTCTTGTACTGCGTTCAGCAGCCTTAATAGACGATGAAGGCAAGAATCCGAAATATGCTCTTACAAAAGCAAGACACATCTACAGCGATATTCCAAGTATTTCTTTGAACACATTCTTCTTTCACACACTGTCGTAATTCCATTAAAACAACCTCCGTAATACAAAAACGACCAGTACTCAAGAATTTAGATTTTTTCAATGCTTGTCGTGCCCGTATTGTTATTTTGTCTCAAGAGGCAAGTGCTCAACTTTCACCGCATGCTGGAGCACAACAGCATAAGTGCCCTGAAATGCAAGACATTGCGTCACTGGTATTCCAGGACTTAAATCAGAAGTTAACGGGGGAATTTCTTTTATTTCGGTCTTATAAAAGTGGAAATAGCCGGAAGATATAACGAACCTGTTTTATACGTTTCGAAGAAAACAAGAGAACTGCAGAGAAAGTGGAACCTCCAGCGAAAGCAAGATGCGTCAGCATTCGGCGGCGCCATGACACGGCGATTCTGTCTAGCAATGACGTGGCGACCATAACCTTGTAACACTGTGCAATAAATGTTTTATTGCGGGGTTAACAACTTCGCTTCTTGCTTCCTTTCTTTTATTGCACACACAAGATGAGTTGAGCACCTCTACAGTAGGCCTACTTCTAACATCAACACAGATATCACATTTTTCGTTCTTATTCATTCCTCACTCCCTTTATTCATTCATTCATTTCTTCCTTAATTCCTAATTTAATTCTTTCATTAAATCCTTCCTTAATTCTTTCCTTAACTTCTTCCTTCCTTAATTCTTTCCGTAGCCTAACTCCTTTCTTCCTCAATTCTTTCCTTAACTCCTTTCTTAATCCTTTCCTCAACTTCTTTCCATCACTTTTTCCTTATTCATTTCCTTAACTGCTTCCTTATTTAATACTTTTCTTAACTCCTTCCTCCCTTAATTCTTTCCGTAACACCTTCCTTCCTTAATTCTTTCCGTAACTCCATCATTGCTTAAATATTTCCTTAACTCCTTCCTTAATTCTTTTCTTAACTTCTTCCTTCCTTAATTTTTTCCATTACTGCTTCCTTCCTTAATCTTTTCCTTAACTGTTTTCTTAATTTTTTCCTTAACTGCTTCCTTGCTTAATTATTTCCGTAAAACCTTCCTTCCTTCCTTCCTTCCTTAATTCTTTCCTTAACTTCTTCCTTTCCAAATTCTTTGCTTAACTACTTCCTTCCTTAATTCTTTCCGTTACTCTTTTCTTCCTCAATTCTTTCCTTAACTCCTTAACTTTTTCCCGTCACTTTTTCCTTATAAATTTCTTTAACTGCTTCCTCCTTTAATACCTTCCTTAACTTCTTCCTTCCTTAATTCTTTCCGTAACACCTTCCTTCCTTAATTCTTTCCGTAACTCCATCCTTGCTTAATTATTCTCTTAGCCCCTTCCTTAATTCTTTCCTTAACTTATTCCTTCCTTAATTTTTTCCTTAACTACTTTCTTCCTTAATTTTTTCCTTAACTGCTTCCTTCCTTCATTTTTTCCTTAACTGGTTCCTTGCTTAATTCTTTTCGTAACATCTTCCTTCCTTAATTCCTTCCGCAACACCTTCCTTCCTTAATTCTTTCCGTAACTCCTTTCTTCCTTAATTCTTTTCTTAACTCCTTTCTTAAAGGGAGAGGGCAGTGATGCCTGTGCGATTAAAGAATTTCAGTACAAATGTATAGTTCAATATTTCTAGGCTTTTAGTGTTCAAGTGGAACAAAACTTGCTATGGTTCACAGATACACATTTCGCTTGCGGAGTGGTATCTCTTGGTTGCACACACTCTGTGATGATATCCGTGCGTCGCTAGCCCTGTGGTCAGCCATCTTGTGTCGTAGCCGGCATTTGTCCAGTCTCGCTATATCATTGCATTCGTTGTGTATAAATCCTCTGTGATCTCCTTCCGTTTGTCGTCTTTCTTCCACTACTTTCTTGTAGCTCTCCGCGGCTGGTAGCAGCATCTTCAGTCTTAAGTATTCCAGAAAGAAAGTTTCCCGTGCTAACTCGTATTAAATTATATCAATCTGTTTACAATTTTTAGTAGATATGCTCTCAGATGTTTTTTGGGTTTGTATCAACGGCACTGAAGTAAGTTGTCTAAAAGACTGAAATTAGTGTAACGACAAGGCGTTATCATATAATATTAATTGATTAATAAATTTATCGCTTCATTTCGAGCTAAACATAGTTATTTAATAAACGTGTTGACTATTTTAAGCTTTTTCATAGTCTCAAGAGAAGAAAATTCATATTTACTCCATACACAAGAGGTTTCAGGGGGCCCCGTTATGTATTATTCCATATTCCAACTGTCATGCATTCTAGGATTAAACATGCAAGCTCGGATCCAGTCGGCAAGCATGTTAGCCATTACAAGACCGTGGCCTACCAATGTTTTACCCAAATATTTAACGACGTTTTATCAACTGCTAGAACATCTAGTTTCGGTGGAATGGGTGATAGATGATTATCTACTACGGGACTACCAGATATTTTCCTTATAGTTGGACATTATTCAACGGCGAATTCTTGAACACATACAGGGTTGTTTCCGATCTCTGATAACGAATTTGAATGACGTCATGTGCGTCAGGAATCACACCGACAGCTGAATTGTGGCGAGAGGTGACAGACCAGTAGTGAGTGCTTTCATAATCAGAGTGCACGGTGTATCACAGTAGCAATGCCCAAGAAAATCGAGCCATTTTGGGAGGGGTACATAACAACTCTTTCCGATGCCAAGTACAGTTACTTGAAAATCATAGGGGCGTTCAAAACAC
This sequence comes from Periplaneta americana, assembly GCF_040183065.1. Lineage (NCBI taxonomy): Eukaryota > Metazoa > Arthropoda > Insecta > Blattodea > Blattidae > Periplaneta > Periplaneta americana. The sequence goes on along the minus strand of NC_091132.1, from coordinate 44,697,867 downwards.
GTGGTTTCGTTATTTCCAAGAAAGGCATCTTGTGTGTACCTAATAAGACTGGCAAAGCTCGGATAGGATTAATTCCAGAGTGGAAAAAGTAAGCAAATCCACACCCCCGTCACAAGTCGCCCCACCGCACGAGATGACAAAAATTAATTCCTTTCGAGCTTTGCCAATCTTATTAAGTACACAGAAGATGCCTTTCTTGGAAATAACGAAACCTCGTTTATTAGAGGCTTCTTTTATTTTCACTTAACTGTACTTGGCATCGGAAAGGGTTGTTATGTACTCCTTCCAAAAAGGCTCGATTTTCTTGGAAATTCCTGCTGTGAGTCGCCGTGCACTCTGACTATGAGATCACTCACTACTAGTCTGTCACCTCGCGCCACAGTTCAGCTGTCGTGTGACTCCTGACGCACATGATGTCATTCAAATTCGTTATCAGAGATCGGAAACAACTTTGTACAGCTAAATATCATCTCGCTATATTACCATTTCCACCGACAAGCAAAATAAACCTTAGGACTACCGTGCCTTAGAGACAGAGAGAAAAATATTATACCGGTATATAGGCCTATCATTGTTCCAAAACTTAATTTCATATGACTAAGGCTTTCTTTGCACGAATTCCGATTTGCAATTGACGCAATATAAAAAAAAGAGTACAGAAACGCGGTCAATCAGGAAGTTATTATTTATGCATGTTTGAGGCTGCAAGTAAACCGACTCTGTTCTCTCCTCCTGAGGTCGAACGCGATTTCTTGGGAGTGATTGGTAATGAGGAATTTCCGTTGCATTTCGAAATAGCGAGCAAGAAGATAGACCAGGTTTACGACACACTCCTTATTGCATAAATCATTTTAACCTGGTTTATCAGAAAGGAAGTAAACCTAATTAGGTGGTCATTTGCATATATCTCCTTATAAAGTTCATATGTGCGATCCAATCTTGGCGAAACTCCATATTGTTTTACACCTATAAACTACAGTATAAGTTCGAGCCCGATAACGGAACCTTTCATGCATAAAACTTTATGAACTTGTAAGGCACAAAAATTGGCTTATTAAAATACCTTGAAATCTCCCTCACTAGGTGTAGGGAGAGGGGAGTAAATTAGGAATTGACCGTCACATAAAAATGGCAGCCCGCTCTTCTTGTATTTCCCTTGTTCTCCTTGTCATTCTCTTGTTTTTTTACTGCTCTATTTTACGACACTTTATTACCTGCGATGTTTATCTAGCGTCTGAGGAAATAAATGTGATAATTCCTACAAAATGAGTCCAGGATCCAGGGTCGAAAGTTACCCAGCATTTGCTCTGTATAGATTTAGGGAAAACCCTAGGAAAACCTCAAGCAGGTAACTTGTCCCAAACAGAATTTGAATCCGTTTTCCATATCTTTCTATTTTTCTCCTTGTTGCCCCTTATTTTAATTGTATTCCCCTCATTCCTCTTGTATTTCCTTTTTTTCCCCTTGTATTCCCATGTTATGTTTGTATTCTCCTTAACCATCTTCTCTCGACTTCAATTCAATTGTAAGCTGAAAGTCACTAATATTCACTGTCTCTTCTATTTAGAATCATGCTTACTTCTACTCCCAATTATCTGCTGTCGCGCTTTCAATTTCCTACAACTCTTCGAAACCGGCATCAAGCACTTCTTTCTATTCCTCAACACAGAACCTCTTTATACTCATCCTATTATACTGTAGAAATGTCTCGCCTCTGGAATTCGTTACCTAATAACGTCAGGGACTGCCGGACTTCATCACAATTCAAAATTAAATTGAAAAATTTTGTCTTATTTAATGTCTTTTAGCTACTGCTAGAAGTGTTGATTTGTGTTTTATACTCTAGTTGAAAACTGCAAGTTTCTTGTTTATGTCAGTTAATTAGTTAGGATATAATTATTACGATACTTAATCACTCATCTAAAGTTTGTGTGACTCCAACCTGTGTATATTTTTGTGTGGTTTACTTTGTTTATAGTGTAATTTTTCTGTTTATTTCTATTATTGTGTTTGCACTTTTGGCGGTGTGGAAGAGAACTACACCAGAATAAATAAATATATAATTAAATAAATATGCCTCTATTGCAATACAAGATAGAACACATCTGATTTGTCTTTGTTAACGATAAGTTGAAAGTTTATTCATTTACTAAAGGAAGTGAATTTTTACAATACATTTCAAACTTAACTTCTTGTACTAGATGAAAATAAAAATGAAATATGATGCCCAGCATGCCTCCAGTCATCTATGATTAGAATAGATCGAACATTATTCTTATTATTAATTCCTTTTCTCTATGAAGATTTTGATTCAAAGTAGCCCCTTAGTCCAAGCACATATAATCACTACTCTCAGTGAAGATCATCTCAATATTCAGGATCAGTAACCTAAGCCATAAATCTCTTGACAAAGATTAAGGGTCGTATTCATAGACATTCTTAGCGCGGGCTTTCGGTGGATGATCAGCGAACTAACGTTTTTCGTATTCATAAACCAGTGTCAGCGATATGATATGATATGAATCCTGTTTAGCACGCTCGTAGCCCGGGCTAGCGAAATGTCTATGAATAGCACCCTATGTCTTTATCCGCATCTGTTATATAAGACATCGCGATGACGGTTCGGTTGTGACGTGAAATGGACAGATTTGAAACGCTTCTGTTCGGCGTGTAATAGACACAGAGGTACGGAAATAGTATCATGCAATAGGGCGAGGACGTATGCGTGCATAGATCACGCGCGTGAGGTAAGGTAGGAATGCGGACGAACGCGCAATAAAAATTACCATGTTTCGCGCCATTCCACAAGTCGTAATTTAGCAATCGGAGAAGCTAAACGCGTGTTTTACCACTCATACGATTCATTACGGACTGATCTACAAAGTAAAGAATGTCAAAATAGTGAACGAAGGACTACAACACAGTGAGTGTTTGAAAATAAAATAAACACACACTATCGCCCCTGAAAATATTGAATAATTTTAAACACTCTGTATGTGTGTACCTAGGTGTGTACATACTTTTTATAATAGGATTCGCGATATGACAAAGAAACTGAATTATTGTGAAGTGCTTAAAACACAAATGGAAAAGCACATGAATCAATAACCCGCTGGACAGATGATATCGTATCAAGCCATGCGGTCTCAACCGTTTTTCTTTTTTTAAAAAAGAAAGTGTATACAACACTTATCTTGTGATTGACGTCCCTTTTGAAGCACAAAATCTACAGAGATTTTGCAACAATGGTCCATAAATATAATAACTAATAACAATATCTATGGAAGCATGCAATGATATGATGACACTGAACTACCCGAATGTCACATTTTCCTCAAATCTCACAACATATAATTTACAGTCTCAAACGTTTATTATGTTAGTAAAACGTCGTCGATCGAGAGAACTGATTCATGATTATCTTATCGTCAACAAACTCGAAGCCATTAATCATGCATTCATATTTGAAAGGTTCGTATAGAGAGGCAACGAACAAGATCGTAATCTGCTTCAGAAATTATAGTCATAGCACGTGATTTAGTTGTATAATATTTATCTGTCGAGTGTACAAGATACATGTTATGTTTAGTCCACTGACAGCTGTCATTTAATTTAGCAACCAGTTATTTCCCCTTTTTAAGATCACATTAAATTGCAGACAGAGGTGGAATTACTGCCAATTCAGTCATTTGTTCTAGAATACAACTTTTTCGAGCTTCATCTAACCTACTTTCAGCCTCATAAACCTTGCAAGGTTATGTTAATTCTTCAAGTGACAGTAAAAGTTGATCGGATGTTGTTTCCATGACAATATGCTCACCATGTCTTGGTCAGTCAATTACGTCCTATACCCTAGAACCCATCTCTGATTGAGGTTCTAGCTGATATGTACAGGGACATCATTTTATTTTTACTAACATTTTTAATATTAACTTGCCTATACCTCTGCATTAACGCCGTTGCTACCCCCTTCCACGACTGGAGTTCGATGATACTGGCGTAATATACAAACAAATCACTTTACTAGGTATAGGAGGGAAGAAAAGTAGTTCATCCATTTATGTAAACTAGGAAATATTGCGCTTTTGAGTTTCATCATTTTCATTAGGTTTTTGTTTATCAAAATACAGTACAGTATTAACAATGAGTGTTTTTACTCACGAACTGAGCTGTCCATGTGGACGTATTCATTATGCAGTGTATATTATACTGTCTACAGCACATTAGCGTACAATATAGAGAATGAAGTTAAATTGAAAATAATCATAATATGGATATTTAAACACATTTTTTAAAATGGTGGCCGTTCATTTCGATACAGGCTTCAGTTCTAATGTGCATATTATCGCACTATAGATTATTTGTACCTAATCCCAATTACCAGTTTCGTCCTTCGTACTAATAACTCATGTTGAAATAATTCTGTACCTACTCTATAAAAGAGTACCTTACGTACTGTAAATTCAATCTTCACTTCTGCCCGATCCGAAAAGATAAAATTACTCAGACATACAGTACTATCTACTGTCCGTCCAAGTGGTTATGTCGTAGGGTCGTAGAAAGGGAGGAAATCACGTGACAGTTAATTACTTAACGAGGCCCTTTTATTTAAGTTATTTTAAACAGTTGTATAATATTACGTAGACATCCAGTTCCTAACAGAAATTAATGTTCTCAGAAAAGAGCTAAGACAGCCCAGCCGCTAGCTGGCGAATAAAAGCTGGTGGGGGAAACCGGGATACGACGTAGGTAAATGGACGACAGTACCTGTGCGAAAATGATTCAATATTTATTTTTATTTTATTGGGTTATTTTACGACGCTGTATCAACATCTAGGTCGGACGGTTGAACTTCATTAGTAGAAGGGGTGGGAGTCAAGTACATTCAAAAACTCAGGTACAATAAAAATTGAAGTAAAAATAGAATGATATCCGTGTACATCTAGGCCTATTACCAGACACTATATCTCATTTGACGATATGTGTCAGAGGAAGAACAATATAAATGTTTGTATGCATCTGAAGTATGATTAGTGAAATATATTACTAGTCAGTGATATACGCAGTGGAGGGAGAAAGGAACTGGCCATCCTACCAATTTCTCTCCTGGCTTAGTTCCTTCATGAGTGATATCTTATTGGTATCACTTAAGAGGTTCAAATCTGTCTTTGGACATTTGACAAAGCAACAACCCTAGCCCTAATTGCAAGAATTTCGTCCTACGTTATTACCGTGAGGATGAATAAGTGTTTTTCTATAATACACCGTGTATTTATTAGTGATATTTTAAATAATGTAGCAAATGTGAATTCTCATTGCCCAGTGTTAGATAACATACCTATTCCGGGATTACGTTTTGCAGATGACTGCGCTATTGGAGCACTTTCGGTCAACGGGCTTCAAAAGGCGATTAACGAAATTAATAGCTTCTGTAAAACTTGGGATCTGAAAATAAACGAAAAGAAATCAAAAGTCCTAATCTGCAAAAAGGGCAACGTGCATAGTAAGAAAGAGAAATGGTACGTGAATAAAATTCCAATTGATTGTGTTTCCAGATTCAAATACCTAGGAGTGATAATAGACAGTAGGGGAAATTGGAATTGGCACGGAATAAAGGAAAAAAATGCACTCCAAGCAGTAGACAGATGCCTTAATAAATGACCGAATATTGGGGTGAAGAATTTTGTCAACATCTATAATGCAGTAGTAGAATAATAGTACATTATGCAACGAGCCTATAATGGTAGTAATTAAGACGCAAGTATGTTTGTTTATGAAACGAGCGCAAGCGAGTTTCATAATTTTCATACGAGCGTCTTAATTACCATTATAGGCAAGTTTCATACGACTTTTTATGCTCGACCATATTTATAACTTGAAATTATTCAAAATTAAGTCATGTCATGGTTATGTGCGAATTGACCTGAATTGTGAGATGTGCGCAGACGCGAAAGTATTGATTTTTTTCCGAGGCCGAATATCATTGACCTTGATATAACGTAGAGAATAAGATGAACATTAGTCTGATATAACCTGGAAATTGATTTAGAATTGAAAAACGAGATGACAAATTGAATTTATTTGAATATTATTTACAATTAACGCTAATTATTATAGTAACAGAACATAACCTTCTGCGACAGTATTGGATTTCCAGCCACCGTGACTTTTCGCTAATTGTCTTTCGATTGCATATCCGAGAATAATAATCGATAACGGTACAAAGGTGACTTGTCATAGGCTGAACACCTGAACTTTAATGAATAGGTGTACTTTAATGAGGTGCATTAAAGGGCTACTGCCAGGTGTATAATTACTACATTTCGGCATGGTCGAGCATAAAAAATATTATATAATATTGAGATCTGGGGTAGTAGGTTATCCAGCAGAAACATCGATAAAGTAAGAGCCAAAATGTGTAAAAAATTTCTAGGAATAACGGAGAATGCTTCTAACCTGGCAGCGTTACTAGAGATGGGAACCGATTCGAGTCTGGGAATTATTCTAGAAAGAAAAATCAAATATTTAGGTAATATTCTGTGTAGGAATGATTCGGCAGTTATGAAAACATGTATCTTTTGTATGAAAGCCGCCAATTGGAAATCGAATTGGCTGAAAGAGCTGGAACGAGAAATAAACAGATTAGGTCTGAATTGGCTATGGAGAGAACTAAGGTCTATAAACACGAAAACTATTGGAAGAATAGTAAAAGAGAGGGCAAACGAAATTTCGAGACAAGATATTTTTAGTAATATTAAAAACCTAGGATCACTAAAATACTATAGGGAGGTTAAGCAGTTTTGGGAATAGGAAGAATATGTTAGACTATATTCAAGGGAAGAGAGAACGGGAATGGAATGGTGGAGATTAGGTATCTGGAGACTCAAGAATAAGAGAGGGAACGTAGAGAAGGATAAATGTCCTTTGTGTGGACTAGCTGAAGACGCAATGCATATTGCGTTAAAGTGTCAGGCAACGAATGATTTGAGAAACAGTTGGGTGGATAAAAAATTTCTACAAATAAACGCTATAGTATCTTATAAAAAATGAATGGTCACCTAAACGCCAGCAATCTGCTTAAATTAGGAAAATTTCTTTTTAGAGTTAAAATTAGATGGGAAGAGAAAGTCAAAGCTCTAACGAAGATGGAATTATAAATGTTAAGTTATCACACGATAAGAAACTACCACACATGTTGGGTCAATTATACAGTTTTCATAGATTTGATAAGAAACGTACAAAATATATTACAGTTATATTAACACTATTAGTGTTCATATAACTGTAATATATTTTGTGCGAGATCGTGCGTATTTGCTTGGTTTCCGCACTAAACCAATCCGCGGAATGTCTAAAATTCCACATTCAGTATTCCCAAACTAACACACATAACAATTTCCCTCTTCTTACCGCTTAAGTGACATATTGATTTTACTGCTTTAGGCTTTTAACATATTATTTTTAGAGACGTTCAATATAGTAATAATTATAAATTGGAAACTTAACACTGCAATTTCACCTAAATTGTACTGCTAATTATTATTTTTAAATATTTGCAAAAATTAAGTAAACTCTACAACTCCACTAAAGTTACTGTATTCGTGATGCAAGTAACAATAAGGAAGCCGTGAAAAAATCAACAAGATTCCAGACTCATCATAGACTGGGGGAAAAAAAAGACAGACGTATACCACGGCCTGCTGGAGTATAGTAAACACAGAAAACATTTTAAAGCAACAATGTTGAAGATAGATATTTTTGTTTTGCAAATTTGCCGTCATTGAACAGAAACCAAGATGGAGATTTCATTGCAACTAATTAGAAATTCCTCTTTCAGGTATGTAATAAACGATATTCGCACAAAATAATGTACGATACACGAGCGGTATGTTTTCTTTCAATTCTCGGAAATTAAAAAAGCTCAACTACGTTTCGCTTTTTCAAACTTTTCCTCGAACATCAAAACTTCAACATACCGCTCTTGTAACGCATATTACTATTTTACGTTTCTTAGTAGTCAATGAAGTTAACAGAATAATTCTTAAGAGATTGAGCATAAAAATGAAAAAGGTAAAGTAGGAGTTTTAAATACAAGAGCTATACTTATTAGTTGATTATTATTATTATTATTATTATTATTATTATTATTATTATTATTATTGTAAACAGAGGATACTTATAGGTTCAATATGTATTTGTATTTGTTATATTTGTATAGAGAGTGATGGCGGATTAAGAACTGGAATACATCTAATCCGCCATGACGTGAACAAAGAATGATGAAATAAATAAATAAATAAATAAATAAATAAATAAATAAATAAATAAATAAATAAATAAATAAATAAATAAATAAATAATTCAACGTGAATCAAGAAGGACTTTACAACTTTCCAAGCTGATAGAAATTTATTCACATATGTTACAGAAATAGTTAAGGTGTCATTATAAAGCAAAACACATCAAGTTTCTACCGAGCAATTATGTTGGTTTGATGTGACTTCCGATTTCAAACTTGGATTACTTCTTTCTACCTTTCTATCATCTCAGAATATTACTCATCTGAAGAAATTCGTTGAGAGTATGAGGTCATCTAGCATGTCATGTGACAAGTAAGACATTCACAAAGAATGATAACTCAACTTATTCCTCCAAGCACTGTACGGGCCGTTGTATCTTAATACAGGGACATCATTTTAATTTTACTTCAATTTTTATTGTACCTGAGTTTTTGAATGTACTTCACTCCCATCCCCTCTACTAGTAACTTCCAACCGTCCTACACACAGTACTTTAGTAAGTATAGTATGTTCCGAAAACATGTTCGCGTTTTCCAGTGACGAAGGAGCTTTCAATATTGAATCATATTTTCGTACAGGTACTGTCGTCCATTTGCTTACGTAGCATCCCGGTTTCCCCCACCCGCTTCCGCTCTCCCCTCTGTAAAGGCTAGTGACTGGGCTGTCTTAGCTCTTTTCTGAAAACATTAATTTCTGTTAGGAATTGGACACCTACGTAATATTATAGGCCTACAACTGTTCAAAATAAGTTAAATAAAAGGGCCTCGTTAAGTAATTAACTGTCGCGTGACAGTGGATAGCATGTCTGAGTAATTTTATCTTTTCGGATCGGGCAGAAGTGAAGATTAAATTTACAATACGTAAGGTACTCTTTTATAGAGTAGGTATAGAATTATTTCAACATGAGTTACTAGTACGAAGGACGAAACGGGTAGGCCTAATTGGAATTAGGTACAATAGTCTATAGTGCGATAATTGCACAAAAGAACTGAAGCATGTATCGAAATGAACGGCCACCATTTTCAAAAATGTGTTAAAATATCCATATTATGATTATTTTTCGATTTAACTTCATTCTCTATATTGTACACTAATGTGCAGTAGATAGTATAATATACAATGCATAATGAATACGTTCGAACGAATAGCTCAGTTCGTGAGTAAAAACACTCATTGTTAATACAGTACTGTATTTTGATTAAACAAAAACCTAATGAAAATTATCAAACTCAAAATCGCGATATTTCTTAGTTTACGTAAGTGGATAAACTACTTTTCTTCCCTCCTATACCTAGTAGAGTGATTTGTTTGTATTTTACGTCAGTATCATCGAACTCCAGTCGTGGAAGGGGGTAGCAAACGGTGTATCCGGTTCTCAACCGTTAATCCAAAGGTATAGCCAGGTTAATATTAGAAATGTGAGTAAAAATAAAATGATGTTCCTGTACAATGTTCCACACAAGTTTTCCACCCTAACTGCAGTTCCTTATATACTGTGGAAATGTATGTGAAATTTGAGGGGAGATTTCCACATTAGCTCATAAAGAATTTCTTTATAAGTTCGTATTTTTCTGTTTTCAGCACTATTCGCTGCATAACAAAAAGGAACGCAATTTATTCTTTCACACACACTGTCGTAGTTGTGTAGCAAGTGCTGCAGAGTTTGCGGAGTGTTGACTGCTGTGAAACACTTCAGTTTATAACCGGTTTCGATTGCTCAATCAGTACTATAGGACTTGATTTTCTACAATCTTATTGCGTAATGATTAATGATAGACAAAGAACAACAAATAGTTTGGTTTAAGGAACCGAAGATCATTTTATTCAGTCACTTCTGACGAAATTGAACTGAGCGTAGTTTGTTGTTGTTATATTGCAGAGTGACCCAGTCGCTTTGCAAGCTTGACCTTTGAGCTGTACGCTCGAAGAAGGTAACAGCTGATTCGATATAGTGTTGGAGATAAAAAGTTTCCCACAGTTTACTGAAAATCTTGCAGTTTGTGGAGTTCTAAAACAAAAATTGAATCATTTAAAAACAAAAGTTATGTCGTCTGTGGCGCTGTGAATCTCAACACATTCACGGCCAAAGTCGACTTATGTCGATTTTGGTTTGAACGTGTAAACTGCCAGCGTCGACCATAGTCGATTTAACGCCACTTCAAAAACGTACGCCATGTTTAACCCCCCCCCCCATTCGGTTAAAAGACTAGCCCTTTAAATGCCCGGCAGTGAACAGGGACACGTTTATAGGGCCTACCCTTATGATTTTAAGTGTAACCGTGGTGTTGAGACATGATAATCATATAATAATAATAATAATAATAATAATAATAATAATAATAATAATAATAATAATAATAGTCCACACCTGTGGAGTAACGGTCAGCGCGTCTGGCCGTGAAACTAGGTGGCCCGGGTTCGAATCCCGGTCGGGGCAAGTTACCTGGTTGAGGTTTTTTCCGGAGTTTTCCCTCAACCCAATACGAGCAAATGCTGGGTAACTTTCGGTGCTGGACCCCGGACTCGTTTCACCGGCATTATCACCTTCATATCATTCAGACGCTAAATAACCTAGATGTTGATACAGCGTCGTAAAATAACTCAATCTATACTATATATAATAATAATAATAATAATAATAATAATAATAATAATAATAATAATAATAATAATAATAATGTTCACTCGAGTGAGTATTTGTGTTTGAAATTGTTCACTCTTTGCTGTTTTCAGATAGTAATTTTTTCCTGTTCTTGCACTTCAGGGGATGATATCCGTCATATTTGTCGTTGCACAAACTACACACGCAGTTCTCCTCTGGGCTGTGGAATCTTGTCGTTGTACAGATCTTGTGGTGGAATCCATGGATCGCGTATCTGGTGATTGTATGTCTCTGCTGCTGGTTTTCTTTGGACCAGTTTCTTTCTATCATTGCGTCGACTCCATAGAATTCCAGGTCTATCTCGGCTCGTTTCCTTTCTAGCTCCTCCAGCAGTGTTTGGCAAGCTTTGATGTTTGGTAGTGTCATTCTCAAGTCTTCGACGTAGTAGTTCTCTCTCGCTAGGACGTATACCAGTCGACTTGGAGCTATTGTTCCAACTCCTAGCACTCTTTTGAGAAATTTCGCCTTCACTTTTTCTATCTTTTGCAGATCCGTCTTTGATAGTTTTCCCCATATTAAGTCAATGCCGTATGTGACTATGGGGTTGATTGTGGCCATGAATAATTACCAGAGAGAGCATTTGGTGTACGTAAACCGTTGAGTTAGCTGTACATGCACTATATCGTAATGTATTAGGGAGCAAGGAAGGGAGGGGGTGAATGTCATCGTGTCGCTACAATAACGACGACTAGAGTACAATTCCTGCAGCAAATTATCTTTACTACTTAGTAGTTTGACTTTATAATATTAAATAACCTATTCTTTATATTGTACATTTAATTACAACATACATAGTTCTGTGTTACATGATATTAATGTACCTACATAAGAACTATATATTGTATATAAATACAACAACATTGAAAACATATTATTTTACTTTGTACTACTTTGCTCTTCTTCATGATTGCATTTATTACAGTGCACGACAATATACTTCATTAAGATTTTTCAAACAAAGCTGCAATGGTAACATGATTTACTTTCTCTAGCTCTAGAAACACCTTCAGTTTGAAGTGCCCCAACATTAACATTAGCAACGGATCTGTTTGCAATATTTATCGTTTCGTCTATAGATACTCACAATTTTTCATCTTTTAAGGTTTCTCTAATTTCACGTAAGACATCTTCATAACGTTTTGCTAAATAACCCGTACGCAGAGTAGATTGTCGGGGTAGTGTTCTACCTGTATATTTTTGCAAAAATGAGCTGACACATGGGTGTTTCAGTTTTTTAAATGGAATATTTGCCCTAACGAACATGTGGCCCAAGTCTTGGTAAAAATCACATTCCATATTTGAACTCGTGGGAATAGCTTCGACTTTCTTCAAATTCAACAACTTAAACATTCCTTGTGTTTTTTAGAGTTGTAGTGTTTTTGTACATGGTATCTCTTGTTCCCCAGTAGATCGACTTTACATACCATGCATGTAAGTTTTCACCATCCGTGTAAAAGTGTTGCGATTCGAACTCCTCAACAAATCGCTGCAATTGTACATGCCGAGGCTTCTTTTTTTCCGCATATTGTAAAGTATGTTGTAATGTAAAGGCAAATAAATGCTTTGCACTTGGTAAACAAATTAGAAGGACTGCGATAGGAAGAAAGTAAATACAGGAAATAGTGTAGAAGGACCAATAAAGAAGAATATGAAAAAGACAGGAAATTCAAATACGCAAGAAAATGCACAGGTATTGAAAACTATCTAAGACAGCACATATAACATCAGAGAGCTCTGCGGCGTACAATGACTGTACCTTGTAGGTAAGACCCCTTCCCCCACCTCGTGACGTAGTCAAAAGCTCTCGGTATAGTAAACTTGTGTCCACTGATAACGTACCCCATCTGCTCTCTTTGATAATTTCATGGCCGTTGTTAGGGATAGCAACGTTATGTTCTTTATATTGTGCATTGCTTTGATTGCTGCTGTCGTTCTGTCCAAGATGTGGTTGCTGAAAGATTTCATGGTTGGCTGTAGTGTTACACCCAGATATTTGAATTTGTTTACTATTTCTAGCGGTTGGTTCTCCAGTTTTAATTCGTCGTTTGCTGATGTTCTACCACCTTTTATGAATACCATTTGCATTGTTTTTTTGTTTATTTATCTCGAGGCTATTTTCTCCTGCCCATTTTTCTAGTTTTGCTAGTGCTGCATGATAATCATATATCCAGGGAGTTCCACTGCTTTTCATTACCTCATAATATTTCAAAACCTCGTAAGAATGATGACACAACTAATCGAAAAACTTAAATCCTTGAGGATATAATGATGACTAGAGACCATATTCTGGTCCAGGATGTACGTAGACAAGTTTAGTTGTTTATAAACTACATTGACTTGATGCCATGTTTGGCGCGAGTCACAGGTACACTGGCTCACAAAACTTTTGTCCGATATACTGTACAGTTTTTCTCGTACTTAAGTTGGTATTTGTACTCACTCTAGGACAGTAACGTAGGCGGCAGGTAGTTTCCGCGCAGGTAACAAACCACCCCACCTCACAACAGAAAATTGAACCAAGCTACTTAGTAAACTTAAAAATAATATGCTTACTTAGTGGTCTAGTGCAGCGTTGTCAGACAGAGCCTAAACGGAGCGGAGCGCTCCACTATAACTCGTTGCGTGCTCCGGTGCTTCCACAGACATAAGCAAGTTCACGCTCCGACTGGACGTCTCTAGCTCCACAATCGGTTTCGGGGCTTACAACTCTGACACTAGTGATATAGATAAATGTAATAAACACGGCATTTTTGTAGCTCCTCCTCACGCCACTGTTCTTTGCGTTATAATGCGCATATACCTTATTTTTCTTTGGCTGTTGTCAAGTAATAACACTGCGTTAATAAAATTACATTGATTAAAAGTGGACTAGCAATCAACATATTAATATTCTAAAAAATCGGGTAAATAGTTTTATTAAGACAAATTTTTATGGGTATGTGTATAATTTAAAACTTGATTGTCAATTATATTCCGTAGGATACACCAGTTTAATTTATATTTTGCACACATAAAAAAAGATTTGCATATTACTCACATATAGTAATGGAACGAAAATGTGGATGTAAAAACTAAAAAATAAGCAAAGCATATAGAAATAGCAAATGTCTGTGCTCTCAACACAAAACATGATATTGGAACTATATCTGATACAACAAAGATTTGTAGAGGGAGGAAATGTCCTGTTGAAAAAATGTAATTATATCAGGTTGCAACGTGCGCATGCTAGGAGCATGTATTTTCCAGTATGTGGATATACTGCTGGGAAGTCAAATTGTGATCAGTTTTACATAGGGTTCCTCCTCATAGCCCAAACAGCTATATAAATAGGTCCACTGCGTTGTGTTGATGTTACATATTCTGGGTGGAACCTTGTGGATCAAACAGGACGAAATACCTGAATAAGCCCATGACTGGTGCTTGAGAAAATATTTTAATCTGAAAATATTACATTTTCCCATGGTTATTCATAATATTCTTGCCAAAACGCGATGTGATCTATTCTATGTTTATGATCCAACATGGTATTTATACGTGCAGGGAAGATGAAAAATTTTCCTGGAATATTATTATGTAGTAGCTACTCAAGAGAAATAAACAACATGTTTTAAACATTTCGGTGCAAAATAGACTCAATGTTTTATTTCTGTCGGTTACATATACCATTATTGCTCTAAAAGGTTGTCTTTGGTTCGATTAACTAGTTATATACCTGTAACTCAGATTTCAAATATCTCTCTTCCCAGGACGACATGTGGAGTGAAGTATGTACACACGAGCTCTGCTCATTCGGTCTCAAATTTTGTTAATACTACTGTATCTCCTTTTTTATATTGTTTGTATTATTTTATTTCTATTTCTCTTGTTTGTTTGTAATTATATTCTTTATTCTGCATATTTAAATTTAAATAAAAAATAATAAATATTGCCAACATAATCTCACAAAGTTCACTTCCACATTATTTCATAAGACAAAAGTTTTGAGAGTCAGTGTACTATCAGGGATCACTTGCGCAGTGGTGCCAACCAAGGAATAAAAAATCCCCCTATATTATATTTAAATCCCCCTAAAATTTAGGGAAACCCCCTAAATTTTTTAATTTATGGAAAAACGCAACTTGAAAAATTACCCAGTGCGATTAAACACACAATTATAGAAAAAATATTCAGATATCACGCATACTGACACGGAATAAAATAAATTACTCAGAGTATAATCCTGTATGTCCTTGCACTGGAAGACTATTCCTTGATGGATTAAATTTGAATGTCGGTACGATACTCTAAAACTAATTCATCTTCTGTGGAGAGTTCTGTCTTTTTATGAACATACACAGAAACACTGAACTTCTGTAACATTTTTGAAGATGGCTTGAATTGATTACAACATATTTTCTCTCTCATTAGGTAGTATCTCACTGTCGATAAACTACATGAAATGTATGCAATAATATTGAAAATATTACATTGGAACAACATACAAGAACTTTTAACACCACTCATAGCTTTATTTCAGGTTTAAATTGCTCATTTCTAGGAAGCAAGGAAAGTAAAATGGACTAATCTTTCCTTTAAGATAAAAATTTCGTTTTTGTTACATTACACACTTAATACGTAACTCTGGTGACAACTCCCACAAACAGCAGTTAATTACTTGAAGTTCTAAATATGCAATGACAGGAAAGAAAGGACATAACGCCAAATGATATTATGTAAACACTTTCAGAATTCTATAAAAGAACTTGAAATATATAAATTCTTTGCCAAGGCCGGTTATGACGTAAGGCAAGGTCAACGAAGTGTTAAAATTGCGTGCTTTACATTACGCTGAACGTAATTTTATGAAAAAAAAAACAGCTACGTTATACGAAGTCCGGCAGAGGAACGGGCGATATTAAGGAGCGTATATCTCTCACAGCACAATAGAGAAGTGATTAACTGCGTACACATTTTGTTATGAACACAATGCCATTTAGTCGCCATGGAAAAGTGGAGCGGTGCATGACGTATTTTTCCAATTGAAACCATTTAAAAGAATAATAAACAGTTTGAGGCTACTAGGCGTGAATTTCGTAATGTTAACTTATGGCGCCATGTTTCCTTCCCATCTCTTACTGCGACCTAATTTTTCCATTGATACACATTTCAGATGGTACATCAATTAATATATCGTGGTATTCTCAACCTTGGGAGGTAATTTTAAATCGCACTGATGAAGAAGAAGAATTTATTGACACTTCATGGACATCTGAAGAAGCATATTTCCATCTCAATGGTAGTCACTTAAAGGACGTCCTTTTCAAGAAATAAATGGCAGACTGTGTACTTAATGGAAATTAAATTCTTGAGTCAGTGGCAAACTATGTATAATCGCCCGTTCCTCTGCTGGACTCTATTATATGAGCCGTTCCGAGCAGAAGTGGTGTAAGTCAAAAATGGGTAATGAGGGTTGAAATAAACATTCTGTAAAATACAGTGCAAAGTAGCAATGAATGAAATTTGTTTAAACAAAAGCCGCCCTAAATAAGGGTTCGATAGATCGGCCTACTAATCAATTCATAAAGAATAATAAGTAAACAATTTATTTAAACTATCAGTAGTCAGTGGATAGCAAGAAGGACATATTAATTGCTATTTTGAGCTGTATTTTACAGAATTTTTACTTTACTTTACCCAATTCTGACTTACACCACTTTTGCTCTGAACGTCTCATATTTAAATCCAAGTTCCCAATTAATTTCATTAACTTCTAATAACGTGACGTAGGCCAATAAAAGGATTATATTACAGGTTCATCTAGTATATATTTTGAGGGAGATGAATAGAAGGCTTTTTTCAATGCGAGCTTTGAGAAGGTGCGAACAACTTTTGAGATGATGGAATAAGACGATACAACTGAAACTGATGAATTTTTAATACTGAAAGACAGCCGAGATCGGTTCAAGCGATTTGTTAATGGTCACCAGTTTGTATACGAATCGTTTCGTCCTCTGTTGCTTCTCAGTTAATAGTTTGGTGTTGAATTTGAGATTCGTGTATTCAGATCGGGCCAAGGGCATGACTTCTTTCGGGAGCGAAGTAAAGCTCAACAGGCGATATGATGCATTTACGAAACGTGAAAGAATCTTTCATCGATAAAAAAAAGAAAGTAGGCTCTGAGGATGGTGTCGAATAGCACCGAAACAGCTGTAAGCCGCACATGCTTACATAATTAACACGAGTAAGATCGCCATTTAATCAATTATTTATATTCAAGTGTTAAAAGTAGTGTACGAAAGATTCAACATGGAAAGAAAAAATATTTGAAAAGCATGTAAACTCTCTCAAATATCATAGAAAAATTCGGACAAGCAATTACTTGTTTATATATAAAGTAAGAGTAGGCTATACAAAATTTCATTCGGTTATCTTAATTGATTTTTGTAAAAATGATGCATGAGCAATATAAAATTATTAAGGAGAGTTTGTACTTCCATTACTTACAATGTTAAATTCCTCAATTTTGTGTACACTTTTCTCGGAAGTTATAAAAGATACAAATGTAGAAAAAAAATAGGGCCGTCGTTGTTCCTGCAATAACTCCTGTGTGACATATTTATCGATTTTCAAAACAGTTTTTATTTTACTGTTTCTTCATATATTAGCTCATGCGATAAGTATAACATTGTAAACTAATTTCATAATAATGGTCCATGGGCGTGAATTTGAACTGCCACTGGGGGAGACCCTGGTGTACCAGCATCATGCGGAAGTACTGCGTGAAGTCTGCAGCCAGGTAGTGCTACTCGAAACTTCTTCCAGCAGCCAGATCTTGGGGTCCTCTCGTTTTAGATCGGATTCGCACTCGCTCTTGTGAAGGTACACCAGACACACCTTTCCGATGCCTTGGCAAGCGTCCAGTTCGAAGATCTTACACTTGACGCCGAAGTTGGGGCGCTGCCTGGGGTCGTCCTGCTCGCTGCAGATCTCGATGTCCAGCAGCGTGGGGCATTCCGCATCGCCCATGCTCTTGACGCCGGCCAGCCGTCGTAACTCAGACATAGAGTTGATCTTCATGTTGCCGATGGGGAGCACCTCGCCTTGTGGATATTCTCGACCATGGCTTCATTAAAGATCGGACATCCTCAGATTTTCAGATTTTTGTTCTATTAAATAACTTAAGTAGGTAGTGATACAGCAAATAATAAAGTCTCCTATATGTAATTATATTTCTTTGTTTCGAAAATGTAAGAATTCACAATCTCGTATGTACCACTGCCATAGAATGAATAAATGTGTTTTTTCTTCCTACTGAAAAATTTTATATTTTGCACATAGGAGTTATTGTGGGAACAACGACGATATGTTACATACCTTTATGTACACAATCGGCTAAAAAAATTTAAAATTCCACTGAGCGGTTGGCAGAGAAAATCATCGATGACATTTTTTTTTTGCGTTAAGAATTAGTACAAATTATTGTTTATTTATTTTTTTTTGCTAAAGATAGAAATAATCTTAATTTTTTTAACCTACTGTGTAAAATGCCATCACATTGATATTGTATATTAATTTCAGCCTTCTGATTATAATACTTTCTTAGAAAAGTGCACCAATGTCACAAAAATAAGAAAGTGCAGAAAAATTGTGTCAAAGATTCCATATAATGCAATGTTAAATTCCTCAATTTTGGGTGTACTTTTCTCAGAAGTGATAAAAGATACAAATGTAGAAAAAAGGGCTTATAAGTATAACATACTTTTATGCATAGAATCGGCTAAATAAGTTTAAAATTCAACTGAGCGGTTGACAAAAAAAAAATCATTGATAACATTTTTTTATGTAAGAATTACTACAATATTTTTTGCTGAAGATAGGGCTAAAAGCTGACAATTGGAACAAATAAAATCACATTATCATTTTACACATATTAAACTACCGAAAAACGATAAAAAAAGCAAAATTTTATTTTTTGTAAAAATTCTGTGTACAGTACAAACTCCACTTAAGCCACTCTTGCCCAAAATACTCATTAAATTCATAAAAAAAAAATTGTGGATTTTACATGCATCATATCTAAGAGATACTATTGTTTTAAAATTAAAAATAATTAGTAAAATCCGTTCATAAATGATAAAAACCCTCTGAATATTGCTTGCATTGCACCAGATAATTATATTAATATCTATGCTAGGGATTCGGCTTACATGCCTTAACCTCATGGGGAATAGAGAATACGTAAAAAAGGTTGGATTGTTCCCCTTCAAGGTGAGACAGTTAGAAAAGGGGAAGGAAACTCATATTGTAAACAGAGCAATTAGCATGAGTATCTACATATAACAGCAACTGTAGCGGGAGAAGCCCTCCGATTGTGTCTGTTTCCCTCCCTGACTTAGAACATCAGCTGTTGCAGTTTATGATACGAACTGACGAAGTGATAATGCTAACTACAGAATTATACACTTTTATGTCTGTTAATAAGTTAGTTTAAGGTATATGATATATAATGTATTTTGTATGAGCTACTTGCATATCAATCTGCGTTTTTACTGGAGAGTGAATGGATTTTAATCATAGGTGAGGGGATGCAACCTACAAAGTAGATTTTTTTTTTGCAAAGTACGTACGGTTAAAAGACCTGTGCAATGGTTTTAAGGGAAAATTCTGTTAGTGTAATGCATTTGCACGTATAGACCTAACTGCTGAATAAATCTACATCTATCTATTATATTATAAGTACTGTTGTGGCATTTAATCGATTAATCTGATCGATTAGTCGATCAATTTCTATTGTAACATTAATCGATCAGAAATATTTAATCGAATAATAGAGTCGATTAAAATTAATCGGTTGTACTTGATATTAATTATTATTTTGTTAATGCATACTCAGAGTAAAAATTCCGACAATATTCGTCTCTCAGAAATTGCTTACTTCAAACACTACAATATCACTATTTTATAACTGCAAAGCAGATAGCAGGTGGCATCGGGCAAATCTTTGCACAAACACTTCAGAAAGAGGACAGTGACCTGGTCTTCCCCTATTGAAAGTTGAAACACAATGCGAAACCCTTATGAAGTTTGTCAGCTCGTCTTCCTAGCATTATGAAATACATAATTTTCTGAAATTCGCCCCCCTCATCCCCTAGGCATGGCTATACTGTGTCCAAGTTTGAGAGTAACCGTCTTCTTCTCTTTCTAAAATTTTGTAACCCGATTACAATAGGGGCCAGTCTGTTGTTCTGTTGCAGTTTCTTTGTTGAGTTTCTAAATAAAGCTTGTGTGTTTAGTTTGCTAAAGAAAAAAAAATCAGATTTCTGTGATCTGTGAAAAAAGTGAAAACTCCATTATATCACAGGCCTATGAGAATTTGAGAAGTAAAATCGGTGAAACGTTTGAATTTAAATTGAACGATCGTGGAGAAGTGCTTGACAGAAAAAAAAATCGTGTTTAGTGATACAGGAAACATTGTTACTAAACATAGAGCAGCACTTAATTCGGAGTATGTGAATCCACTACATGCTTAAATTCATGGATGAAGCAGTATTAACTAGGAGAGTCTTCATACTTTTTTAAATTTGTGATTGTCTCAAAAATCCTCGGAGAATTGACATAATAAATTATAAGCCTACATAATAAATATGTTAGTGAAGAACTAAAATAGTATTGTTTGTAATATAACGATACAGTATACATATATACTACATTTTATACTTATATTTATCACCAAACAGGAATTAAATTTAACAATAACTTTGTATTACAGTATATTAAAACTTTTTTGAAATCGAATAAAGCTCGATTAATCTATTAATCAATTAAATTCAAATCGTTAATTAATTAAATATTTTAATCAATCGACAGTGCTAATTATAAAATAAGACAGACTGAGCATATGCAAAATACATATTTAACAAGGTTATACGATCGAGAGTTTGTTTGAAACATCTAATAGCGTAACACATTTTTATACTGTAATTTGTTAGAGACATAGTCAATGTTGCAGCCGGCCATGAAAGTACGTCTGATGCGTGTGTTCCCTGACGCGAGCAGAGTTAAACGCTCTATAGAAACACATATTTAGTTTATATTCGTAAACATGTAGCTACGTAACTGAGCTTCTGAAAGCATAAACCGTTTAATCTTCTATGTAATAGAGAGATGTAAAGTCACGCAGTACTAAACATACATATTTAACCGACATGCCTTCCATTACAGATTGTAGGAGCAGGCACTGCAGATAAACAATGGTATTTGTAAGGATAAACAAACTAGGCTCACTTTCAGAACAACCAGTCCGTGAGATCTCCAAGCTGGCTTGTATAAACAGGGGCGGACTCATTACGATCAGTCAGAGGGTGGGAGGGGAGGAATGTGACCGTATAGCAAGTACAGACTTTCCCTTTCTCCCGCTCTGTAGCGTAGAGACACATACAACTGCTCCGATCCGAGCAGATAGAGCAGATGTGATCCACTAACCTCCTTCCTATGCGATCGTGCTATCACGTGGGACTTTCAAGCTTCGTTTTTCTAACCGATTGTCCTTAATTTCTGTTTTCTCATTATAAAAGACGACTTGATTATGATGATGAGATGCTGATGATGATGGTGATCGAAATATTTTAATTCTGGCGCCAGAAGATTAAAAGTAACTGGAACATACACAGTATCAGACAAACAACATACTAAAATAAAATTAATCGCCAATGTATTTGTGAAGAAAAAAAAAAGATCTCGATAAACGTTTTTACTTGCACAAATAGAAGTATCAATGGGCAAGATAAAATTTTCTATCGCTAGTCTATATAAGCCTGAGGCTTATTGTGCTTACCATTCCTATTCTGTGTATGACTGGGTAGCCGAACAGTCTCGCTCTTGTACAAGTACAGTACGCCGCACCGTGAACTTAACCCGGGCTATGGTACAGATGATAATAATATGTGAATTAATGATGGAGAAATGAGTCCGAGGTCCAACACCGAAAATTACCCAGCAATTCTGCTTGAATTTGTTAAGGGAAAACCCCGGTAAAAACCCCAACCAGGATTTGAACCCGGGCCCGCTCGTTCCACGGTCAGATGTGCTAACCGTTACTCCACAGCGGTGGACTAAACTTCAGTTTACTTACAATTATTTATTTACGTATTTATTTATTTATTTATTTATTTATTTATTTATTTATTTATTTATTTATTTGTAACATAAAATCTAAACTAAGAATAATAATGTAGCCGAAATTTTCTGGTAATTTTCGATTTTCCAAAAATAATTGGTCCTAACATATATAATTAACCACCCTGAAACCGAAAATCGCTTTTTTGAATTTTTTTTGTATGTATGCCTGTCTGTCTGTCTGTCTGTCTGTCTGGATGTTTGTTACCTTTTCACGCGATAATGGCTGAACCGATTTATATGAAAATTGGAATATAAATTAAGTTCATTGTAACTTAGAATTTAGGCTATATGGCATTCAAAATACATTATTTAAAAGGGGGGGTTAAAAGGGGGCTTGAATTAAATAAATCGAAATATCTCCCTTGTTATTAATTATCATGAAAAATATTACATAACAAAAGTTTCTTTAAAAATAATTTCCGATAAGTTGTATTCCATGCAAAATTTTGATAGGACTGATATTTAATGAGATAAATGAGTTTCAAAATTACAATAACAACGCCATCTAAGGTGGTGTAATGAAATAAGAAACAAATGACTTCGTCTATAAGGAGTCTTGGACAACGACAATCGAAAGCTATGAAACATAGCCTACAGAAAATGTTTCTGTGTTTGTATGAAGTAATATCGGAAGCTAAATTAACCGATTTGTATAATTAATTATTAATTCACCATTGGAAAGTGTAGTTTCTCTAGATGGACATAATGCTATAATATTATTACAGTAACTTCTGAGTGAATCGAGGACAGGTAAGATTAAAATAGCTTCTTTGCACAGAAAACTTGATAGGCATTCGTTTCCTGTATTTTCTAAAATAATTTTTATGACCAAATGAGTGGTCTCTGGATCAAAATGATAGCACTTTATTTTTTTTTAAATACAATTTAAATTAAGTGACATAATAAACGATTTATCCTTGTATCAAACACGAATGTTCCCTGGATCAAAGTCCTATTTTAATTATGTAATTACTTTATATTTATTTCTAACTTGTGCAGCGGAGCGCACGGGTGCGGCTAGTATAATATAAACAGAAAAAACAAACTTTAGCTCACCCTTGAAAGAGTGGAACTCGTGATCAGGGGCGGATTTCTGAATTGAAATTAAGAAGTAATAAATTTGTCTTATGTCTACTACGCAATAAGAATACATAAATTTAAATTTATAATTCTTCATTGTTTATAAAATTCATACATAACGTTTTAAATTTAATACTAGAACTATTAGAATTATCAAGATTAGGATATTTAAATATAAATTTGTTATATATTCTTGGGCCTAAATTACTACTATGATCGGTCAGAGCGTCTGGCCGCGAAACCAGGTGCCCCTGGTTCGATTCCCGGTCGGGGCAAGTTACTTGGTTGAGGTTTTTCCGGGGTTTTCCCTCAACCCAATACGAGTAAATGCTGGGTAACTTTCGGTGCTGGACCCCGGACTCATATCACAGGCATTATCACCTTCATTTCATTCAGACGCTAAATAACCTAGTTGTTGATACAGCGTCGTAAAATAACCCAATAAAAAACTACTATGATTAAATACTGTAGTAGTGTTGCATTTTGGTTCAAACAATCTCAAAGAATTCATACCTTTTATTTCATAACTATGAGAATACATTTACAAATTATTTCGATTTTTATGTATGAATTTGATTAATACAATATAATAAATTGAAAATAAAATAAAGATTGAAAGCATATTTTCGATAACGTAAATAAAATACGTGCATTGGAAATTATTGCTATAAATTATCGACAATGAAATTTCATTATTTAATTTTAATAAATATTAATTAATTTTAATTTAATTATTTCCGCATGTCCCATTTGTGTAGTTACATCTGCTTTCATCTATAACTGCTTATGGCTCATTATCTAATTCCTTCACCAGCATTACCTTGTTCAAGGCGATGGTATAAATTTTAGGGATGTCCATACATTGCTTTGACGACATGAGACAGAAAGATTTCACTTAGGAATCCTAAAGTACTGACTTACGGTTTAAATAAGTGGCCAGTGGAATTTCCGGTATTTCCCCAACCTGTGATTATGAACACGATTATGGAGAAATTTGGAAAGAAGAGGTATCCGCCTAAAACTTTTTAACATATGCGTAGGAACTCTCTCTACGTGTGTGACAATCGATAATCGATTCTTTAACGTTCTACCATAACTGGGAAAATCCTTCGCACACGTTGAGCAATTTCTTCTTCAGACTATCCGAGTTAGACCGTAGTTGTCTGTTGGCGATTTTGACTGGTCCATCTATCTTCTGAGTTGCCTTCTCTTGACTCTTCTGTCTCCTCTTCGCTTATACGCTATTGCTATTTTTGTAAATAGAACATTTTTCATCCTTTTTAGGTGCATACGATTTTCATTTTTGACTGTAATCTTATATTTCTGGAACTGTATCTTTAAATTTTAATTTTGAACTTTAAGTTCATTTCTTTGACAATCTAATTTCTTCAATTCTAAAAATGGTCCCAAAAATGTCATTTAGACTGCCTCTAGTCCTCTTTTTTTTTTTTTTTGTTTAACGTTCATACTTCGCTCCCAAAATGTAAAATTAGTTTTGCTCTTATACATCATGTTCAAAGTGACCGTGAGACATTACAAACGGGTATATTTTTTCAGCGAGACATATACTGTACGTTCGCTTGAATGCTTACAAAATGAAATACGCACTCTTTCTTTTTATTATTTACTAGAGCTTCCTCAAATTAGAGGCTGCCATTAGACAAAGCATACAAAACAATACAAGAACAAATAGATGATGAAAGATAACAGAGTAAGAAAAAAAGTAAACAAGTACACAAACAAACAAACAATGGAATTATACAGAATTAAAAAAAAAAAGTTACAAGTAAAGAAGCGATGAAAGCTAATAAGAGAAAGAAAAAAGATAATGTTGCACTAGTTTTTTCAGTACACTGAATTAGAGTCCATATAGATGGTTCCGTAAAAGTTTGACTGACTCTCTAATTATGAGGAGGGCCAGTTCATTCAGAAACGATTTGTGCAGTCCTAGCTAATTTCTAAGAGAACAGTCAATAAAATAGAACCAGACATGGCGTACATTAATGCATAATTCAATAAGCACTAACAATGACTTTGCTCTTCATATATATATATATATATATATATATATATATATATATACATGAAACTTTTCATTGCGTATTTCGGAAAAGCTATTGAATGAACTTCCGATATGCTCAGTCAGTTTAAAATAGATGATTGAAATTGTATTAGTTTTGTCACTTAAATGTGCAGAAATTTGATCTGAACAATTAATGTAACTATTCATTCTGCATAGAAATTTTAAAACATAATGCTCTCTTAACAACGCTGTAAAGAGAGGTAGATATAGGCTAGTATGTAGACTAATTGTTAGGTACCCTTAACAGCTCGCGTATGCGAGGGATTAGTGTGACAACGACGAAAAATATAAGCATAACACACAATATTGCTTTTAGAGACGGTTCGAAAAATTAAATCTTGTCCTCGAATGTCCGATGCAGTATGCTACAGCCTCATAACAATGCGTGTAATCACGGGCATCGAACGGTCAAAGACAAAACCGTCCTGTCCGAGATAGAATATACGATGCAGTATGCTGTCGGCATTATTTACTTACTTACAAATGGCTTTTAAGGAATCCGCAGGTTCATTGCCTTCCTCATATAAGCCCGCCATCGGTCCCTATCCTGTGCATGTTTAATCCAGTCTCTATCATCATATTCCACCTCCATCAAATCCATTTTAATATTATCCTCCCATCTACGTCTCGGCCTCCTAACTAACACCCTATATCCATTTCTGGATTCGCCCATACGTGCTACATGCCCTGCCCATCTCAAACGTCTGGATTTAATGTTCCTAATTATGTCACGTGAGGAATGCAATGTGTGCAATTCTGCGTTGTGTAACTTTCTCCACTCTCCTGTAACTTCATCCCTCTTAGCCACAAATATTTTCTTAAGAACCTAATTCTTAAACACCCTTAATCTCTGTTTCTGTCTCAAAGTAAGAGTCCAAGTTTCACAACCATACAGAACAACCGGTAATATAACTGTTTTATAAATTCGAGCTTTCAGATATTTGACAGCACACTAGATGACAAAAGCTTCTCAGCCGAATAATAACAGGCATTTCCCATATTTATTCTGCGTTTAATTTACTCGGGGTCTCATTTATATTTGTTACTGCTGCTCCAAGACATTTGAATTTTTCCACCTCTTCGAAGGATAAATTCTCCAATTTTTATGTTCCCATTTCGGTACAATATTCTGGTCACGAGACATAATCATATAATTTCTCTTTTCAAGGTTAACTTCCAAATCTACCGCTTTACTTGCTTCAAGTAAAATTCCCGTGTTTTCCCTAACCGTTTGTGGATTTTCTCCTAACATATTCACGTCATCCGCATAGACAAGCAGCTGATGTAACCCGTTCAATTCCAAACCCTCTCAGTTATCCTGAACTTTCCTAATGGCATATTCTAGAAGTCGGTAATAATAATGGTTTCACTGGAAGCAAATGTATCAGAGTAGACATTTCACTAGAGAGTTTATCAAATCAAAGTTTCATCTTGAAAACTTACAAATAAACTTTTATCTCTAACAAGAAGCAGCGAACCAAGAGCCATTCTCTCTTTCACTACTACGCCAATTATAAAAAAAAAACGTAAATGAGAAGAAAAAACGCGGAAACGAGGGGGATTCCTTCAGACTCCTAAAGCACTAATTTGTTTAGCTCTGCACGATGGGCGGGCGGCCACTTCTAAGCGAACAATATGTGACCGAGTGAAAGAGGTGTGACCATAAAGTGTAACAGCAACTCTGTTATGTAACATTGACCCACTTCTCAGAGGAGGAGGAGGTGATGAATGATGATTCTACCTCTCACCATTCACTGCCGATCGAGATCGTCTTACGGGAAGTCAGCAGAGCGTCACGAGGTGGGGTCCGACAATCCATCTCCTCAACAAGCTGCATGTCATTAATGTCGTACTAATACTGCTGTATAGCAACCACGTAATACTAACACGCCTTACAACTTTACGAGCGTGTGTATTTTGGCGTAGCTAAGTAGTTTACAGACTTCCAGCCCACGCTCTGAACTCCATCAAATCTATTAATTTGCCTCCAAGAACTTGGCATCTGAAGCCTACAGATGCCTATTCTACCATTTAGCCTTTCTTTTAGTAACGGATGTGACAAATTCATAGTTTTATGCCCAATTGTATAAAACTCCCTGACTAAAGATCAACTTTGATCTAAGATGTGAAAGTGAACCGAGTTCAGACAGTTCTTCTATTGTATAAAACTTTTCTGCGATCAAATTACCTTGGTTCAAATGCAATCTAAGTTCACGTGAAAAGGATTTGGCAACATCGCATAAACAGGTGAAGTATGTGATGCGCGGACAATGTTGTACAGGTTTGTTTAGTGTTGCCAATGTAGCGACTTTAACTCTTTTTCAACGACAATTTCTTTTAACTTTTACATTGCTTAAATAGGGATTTAGCGACTTTTTAGGACCCCCATAGTGACAAAATTTAATCTTTCTTCGTTGATAATGAGAAATCTAGCGACTTTCCAACTACTTTTTGGCGTATTTCCGTACACTCTATTGGAGATACTGATTTGTTTTGTGCATTGTAAATAATGGCGGAGAATAAGAAGAAGGTTGACCGTTCTCCAAATTGTTATCATGTTATGGTGTTTGATACTGCTGAACATAAAGTTTTATAAAACGACAATTTTCGTTTAGTAATTCAGTTAACTGAAAATTTATGAATGTACTTTATCATATCCATTAATAATTAATGGTTGTTATAAACATAATATAATCATAGGTTATGTTATTTGATATTGCTGAACACGATAAAGCCTTATAAAATATAAGAATGTTTGTGTATTAAGGCAAGAAATTGAATATATATATATATATATATATATATATATATATATATATATATACCTAACATATCTATTAATATTAATAATAATGGTTATTCTTTTTGCACAATCTGTCACTCGTATATTTCAAACAGAAAAGAAATAACTGAATTTGGATCATCTAACTTAATCGGAGAAATTTCTTCAGTCAAAGTTGACTTTAGTTTAAGACAAATTAATCTCAGATTAGACTTTATACAACACAAAATTCCAAATTCACCTAGAACGAGGATCAATTTCACCTCTGATATAAGATTAAATGGTTTATACAATCGGCCCTTAGAAGTCAATTTTTTAAAATGAAAATATATTTTTTGGATGTTTCATTTTCACCTTGTCACCTTGAGGTCTTTTTAGACTCATGTGAATTTTCATCCTTAATGCTTTGAAGATTTTCATTTATCGTCATTTTTTGCTCTGTAACAAATGTGACAAAAATGATAGCCACCTTAACCCTCCTGCTATCAAGCCGGGTAATAGGATTACCCCACTGATGATTTTTGACTATTATTTTCATTTTTCTCCATATTAATTTTTTAAATGTCATGTGTTTGTCCGTTATATATCTACTATCTCTTTCCAGCTAAAGATTGAAGTAAATGTAAATAAATGCACGTGGCTTAATGATTCCTGATTGGCTATTGAAGGCACAACGCATTCAAGCTCGTGCTTGTCATCTTCTTCCTCATATTATAATAGTTCCTTCTAAAATAATAAAATGTATAATATACATGGAATATGGGTAAATTAAACATGCTTATAAGAACACTTTCTTACGATTTAAACAATATGTTTATATTAGTAGCTTCAGATATTGCATGATAAATCATTGTAACGTATATTGTGGCAACGCGCATGCGTAATAGGCATTCAGTTCCTTCCAAGGTGACTTGCAGCTTCACAGAGCACAACAGCACAGCCACTGCCATCGTGATCTAATACAGGCCGTAAGGCAGACCACGTGACTCGCTTAACAGCTGATCGCGAAAGGCGGTCTTTCAACCATATGAATTAGTTGCAGTGCATGAAGAATAACATATATTTCTCTGAAATGCAGTGTAATTGCGTCAGTAAAATTTTAAACAGTGATTGTGAGACGCTTGAGACACAATTTACTTGCAATTTAAGGTATAATATTATTTTTGGTGTGAAAATTACGTTGTTGCAGGCAAAGTTCGTATGTGTAATACCTGCCTTTATTTCGATTAAATATTGCGCCCTTATGTGGTTAAGTGAAATTTTGGTCTTATAAACAGTAGGCTAAATATGTGTAATAATATATACGTGAAAGTGAAACAATGACTGGCATGTAAAGTAAGTTGTGATTAGGCCTATGTGCAGCGTTACCAATGTTACTCTTGTCTAATCCATTATTGTTAGTTTACCGCATTTGTCTTATTAAATTTAAATTATTGCTCCCTTTTTATTTGTGAATAACCTACATTATACGAGTAAATAATACGACGTTTGATAATATACACAATTTGAACTAAAAACGAGATACATATAGTATATTACAAAAAATTATACCCTATAGTTTCCATTACTGTTACAGTATCTAGAATTGTAATTAGTTGAAATAAAGCACTCATGCTTCATTACGAAATTCTTGCACATTCATTTATGCACGTTTCAACAATTTTCAGTTGCATCGCACGCATATTTTAATGTGTTGAAGTTACAGGTTATGTTTATTCTATCAGTACTTGCCTTATTTCCATATTCGCAATTATGCATTATAATTAAGCATAACGCTACGTATAACTCATAAATGAAATTTGTCTACACTTCAATTGTATTTATTCGTTTCAGACGGTACTCCAGTCTGAAGTCTGATTAGTTTAATATGTTACTAGGGCTAAACTAGCGCTGAGGTAGTTCCCTTCGTATTCATACATCTTGCACATACAAATTAGTTCGGTTCGTTCAGGATTTTAATATGCCTTGCTTATAGGATCAAATGCATCTCCACAAAAAATAAATTCAACTGTTTTCAGTTCAGAAATTACCGGAACTATACCTCAGCGCTACTAAGTAATATAACGTATGTACATTTCATAGGAGGGACTGTGGTGAATTTTCTGCCTATAAGTAAGGACGGTAACCGTGTTCTGAAGTTTATCCTAAAAAATATATTCTTCTTTGTTAAATCTCAAAACCGTTTTCGTTCTCAACTTAAGCCTAAAATGTTGACGCAAATAGGTTATGTTAACATGGTAAATTCTCTTCACATAAAAATAACACAGTTTTATTTATTATTCCTACCACATTATGCAACACATAAATGGAACTTATGCACATATTACATTAAATAAAAATTTAATTGTATTATTTATTTGTTCCCTACTATACTGGGTTGTAATGAATTGTATTTATCTAACCTACCAGATTAACACACTACTGTACATACACTAATTTCATAGGAGGGACTGTGGTAAATTTTGTACCTACAAGTAAGGAAGGTAGATGTGCTAAATTAAAATCACAATAAAAATAATTCTTCTTTATTAAATCTCAAAATAGCTTCCATTCCAAACTTAAAATGTTGATGCAACCAGGTTATGTTACCATGTAAAACTCCGTTCATATTAAAATAACACAGTTTTGTAATTATTTCTGCAACATATTATGCGATAAGAACTGTGAAGGGGTCTTATACACACATTACACTAAATAAAATTGAGCGCCGACACGCTATAAAGTAATATATTTCACTCAGCTCCGTATACTCAAATAGAAAAGCCCGACTCATCGAGTGACGTCACACAACCTGCATTACGGCCTGGTCTAGATCACGATGGCAGTGGCACAGCCGATAGCACAGTGCGAGATTCAGTGTTGCCAACCTAAAAGAAATGTCTATAGAATTAAAGACTTTTCCGCTCTTCAAAAATAACATTTAATCACGAATCTACAGAAAAAGAAAATCCACTATTCCCAATAGAGAAATAATGAACTCTTCTACATCAATGCGCATATACCTAACTAATGAAAATTCTTCGATATCCCTGTGTTATTGAATCACCGTGTCTGTCACCACAAAATTCGTCTCCTCCCTGCCTCTAGCGCGTGTGCGTTCCGAGAACGATCACATGAGAGATGCATGCCTTGATCACGTGAAAGATGCCTTTGTGAATCCCCAACTTCGTCTTTCTCGCACCATCTGAGGTCGAGGTCAATGTCTCAGTCGCAACAGTTTGTTCGTGGTAGACGACAGTGATTTTTTTATTATATTGTAGTAGCCTATTGTTAATGAGAGCTCTATAGTGTTCTTTTGACTCTGTTGACCCTCTGCGGGGCTTTAACTTAATTTGTATTATTTTCATCAGTGTTTGTATTTCTTTTTTGTATTTATATGTGCTATCTGGTAGGATGGAAAAGAAGGCATTATGGCCTTAATCCTGTCAGATTAAATAAATAAATTATTATTACACGAAGCGTGTGTTATAGTGTTGTGGTTGTGTCGGATATGGAGGGGATAGAGCCGCTATCAAGAAACGATTAATGGTATAAGAGTTCACACACTGACGTAAGTAGAATCTAATTGTTATATTAATAACATTTTAACTTTTTTAAAATCATAGTCTTGTTATTAACCTTCTGTGTGCATTTTACGGGTTTGTTTAATGAATGTGTTGAAATGTTGTCCGCAATTTATCAGATGATGGCTGCCCTGCGTGCTCACTTGCTGAAAATAATGCGCCCTGGTGGCTGCTTTGGTAAGTAGCTTGCGATTGCGGAGTAATACATTTCGGTTTTGTTTACGTCTACTTCAGTCTTTAGTTGGAAATAGTATAGCAACATTTTAAATAAGAATATGAATGAATGAATGAAATAGCCTTTGGATTTCCCGTGAAGGGCTATGGCCTCCTAAAAAGGGGAGCTCTTTAGAGATCATGCGGTGAGCTGATCCGCATGACGGTAGATTCTGTTCTATATAAGTTTTGTTCGTCGTTTGTGTGTGTACACTTGCACTCTCACTCGATACTGGCAAACTGTAGCGATCTCCATTCTTCTCGGTTCTTG
Source organism: Periplaneta americana (assembly GCF_040183065.1). Classification (NCBI taxonomy): domain Eukaryota; kingdom Metazoa; phylum Arthropoda; class Insecta; order Blattodea; family Blattidae; genus Periplaneta; species Periplaneta americana. The sequence continues at coordinate 44,665,756 of NC_091132.1, read as the reverse complement.
GCTGTTCTGGACCACAGGGGTCCAGCTAGGCTCTTGAAGAAGTCCGCCCATCTGGTCCCAGGTCTTCCTCGGTTTCGCCTCCCGATGCGTGGGTCCCACGTGGTGGAAATATGCGCCCATCTGCAGCCTTGGAGTCTCGACACGTGGCCTCCCCATTTCCATTTCAGGCGCTCCCCTTGGTGTGCCATGTCTCTGGTGTTTGTCATCTGCTTGAGTCTGGTGTTGGAAATCTTGTCTCTGAGGGAGAGTCCTAGGATTTTCCTCTCCATTTTGCGTTGGCAGACCTGAATCTGTGTCTTCTGGTTCACGGTCAGTTTCCAGGTCTGACAGCCGTAAAGTAAGGTTGGGAAGATACAGGATTGCAGCACCTCCAGCTTTAGTTTGCGGTTCAGTTTCTTGTCAAGGAGTATGAATTGCAGTGACCAGAAAGCTCTCTATGCTGATGCAATTCTTCTTTTTAGTTCTCTCGTCATGCAGCTTTTGAATCCGACCAATTGGCCCAGATAGATGTATTCCTCCACGTACTGTAATCTGGTTGCGTTGACTTGGATTGGTTGTGGTTGGCTGTTCGTCATGACTTGGGTTTTTTCCATGTTCATGCTTAGGCCTGCGTGTGCGCTGCAATCGCTTAGTTCCTGTATCATCTCTTGTAGGTCGGTGGCGTTTTTAGTGAAAAGTACGATGTCATCCGCGAATCTTAGGTTCGTGAGCCGATATCCGTTTATATTGATTCCATGTCTTTTCTTCCACTTTAGCTTACGGAATATGTCTTCCAGGAGGCTAGTAAATAGCTTTGGTGAGATCGGATCCCCTTGTCGGACTCCTCTTCCTATTATGAATATTTGTCCTTCTCGTTCTGTCATCACGATGGCGTGCGAGTCTCCGTAGAGCTTAGTTATGATGTTGATATATTTGTGCTCGACTCCCTGGTTGCTCAGCGCCTGTAATACACAGGAGTGTTCTACCGAGTCAAATGCTTTCTTGAAATCTATAAATGCGAGATAGAGGGGAATATTGAATTCGTCCGTTTTTTCTATGACCTGGTTGATTGTCTGTAGATGATCCACCGTGCTGTAACCTGAGCGAAATCCTGCCTGGTCTGGAGCTTGGTTGTCATCCAGTACTTTCGTGAGTCTCCTTGTGATTATCTTAGAGAACAGCTTGTAGACATTTGACATCAGGCTGATTGGACGGTAGTTGTTCAGGTCGTCCTTGGCACCTTTTTTGTGGAGTAGAATAATTTTGCTTGTCTTCCATTGGTGGGGTACTGTCTCCGATTTGAGTATTTCGTTGAAGACTGCGGTGAGCGGTGTTAGCAAGGAGTCTTGACCGAGTTTCAGGTGTTCGTTGTGGATGTTGTCTTCTCCGGGCGCTTTTCCGGATTTGAGTTCCCCTATCGCTGTCCTGACCTCGCTTTGAAGTATTGGTGGGACCTCGATGTCGTCTACGTTGTTCATCTGAATACTGTCGCTTGGATTCGCTTCCTGTTTGGAGCTGGTGTATAGTGATCTGTAGTAGTTTGTGGCTGCCGTCACAATGTCTTCTCTTTCTGTTAGACGGTTGCCTCTGGGTCCCCGTGCTCCCAAGAGCCATTGCTTCCCACTTCCTCTCTGTTTTCTTGCTTGTCTTGTTGATTTGGATGATTCCAGTATTGTTCTTACTGCCTCTGTGTTGTGTTCACGTACGTCCCTTCTGATCGCCCTTTTTGTTTGCTTATCAATCTCTGCGTACTGGTTTTTATTGTCCTCGTTTTCATCCCTGCTTGGATATAATCTCTTCCTTTGTTCAATTAATGCAATTGTTAACGGGCTGAGCTTGGAACTGTTTTCTCTAGTTCCATTTGTTCTCCTGGCTGTGATAGATGCTTGGGTAAGGCCTCTTCGATGGAGTTGTATAGATCCTGTGGGTCGCGCTGGGAGGATAGGTCCATTTCTTGTAGTCGTTCCTGTAGTGCAAGGCCGAAAGTGTGCTTATCTAAGCTGTCAATTGTGCTCGCTATTGTATTCCCAAAATGTCTTCTGTTTCTCTTTATATTCACTGTGGCACGTACCATTCTGTGACCCGTCGAGAATTTCAGGTTTGGTACGACTTGTATGTCCCTCGCACCTGCTAGGCTGTCGGTTAGTATGTAGTCCAGTTCGTTTTTTGTCGTGCCGTTGGGGTGTCTCCAGGTCCATCTTGCTTCGCTACGCTTTCTGAAGAACGTGTTTAGTATCACCATTCTCTGTTCTGTGGCGAATTGTACCAGTCGTTCTCCTCTTGCGTTCCTTGTCCCGTAGCCGTACGGCCCAACTGGGTCCTCTTGTGCGTGGAGTTTGTTCCCTACTTTGCTGTTGAAGTCGCCTAATATAAAGTTCCTGTGTGATCTGTGTCTCTCAATTGTGTCTTCTAGCAGTCTGTAGAAGTCTTCGCTGTCTTCGTCACTATGGTTCTCTGTGGGTGCATATATTTGTATCATAGTTACTTCGCATGTCGCTGTCTTTATCTTTAGAACTATTATTCTCTCTGAAACCCCTATGATTTCCTTCACCATGGGTTTGATGTGTTTCTTAATCAGGAATCCCACTCCTTCCTGTCCTTTGGTCTGCCCGATGTAGCAGAAGAGGTCGCCGTTATTCTTTTCGATTATAGTTTCCCCCATTCTTCTGATCTCGCAGAGGCCCAGGATATCGCATTTAATGTTTTTTAGAGCATAGTTTAGCTCCTCTTCTCTTTCTTCTGTCCTGAGTGTGTTCACGTTTAGTGTGGCTATTCTGAATTCTTGTCTGGTGGTACGTTGGTGTGGTGTCTGTACTGGTGTGTTGTGAGATTCCGTTGGCGCTCTTGGTGGTTCTAAGTTGTTGTTTGTTGCATAGTGCTTGTTCCTGGGATGCTGATTTGTTGTTGTGGCCGCTGCGCGTTTTTTGGTTGGGGCAGGTTCCGTGGTTGCGGCGGGTTTTTTGCCTGGGGCAGCTCGTTCCAACGTATCCATCTATCATTTATCAGTATTTTCTGATATCCCACCTTGACGTTGTTGCCTTGTTCCTCTCTTCGGTAGCTAGATTACGTAGTTGGGTTTGTATACTCCTTTCCTGGAGTGTCATGTCATCATCGATGAAGCATTCCTCCCCCGCTAATTTGTGTTTGTTCTTCATTATAGTCATTTTGTCTTCCATGCTGGCAAGTTCAACCCTGGCTAGTCCTCTGTCGGAGTAGTCTTTGCAGATGTACATAACTTTGCTGTATGGTTTGTTGAATTCTACTTTTGCCAGTATTTCATTTACTTTATTGGTCATTTCTTCATGGTTGTCTGGTCGTATCTCTTTGTTTTTGATGTTTATGTTTTGTCTTCTTTCTCTTCTCTGCCTCCTCTCTTCCGCTTCCTCTAGTGACCTTAATTTTTTCTCTATATGTGTGGTTCTCTCATCCATGGTGTTATCTAAGTTGCGTACTCTGGTTTCCAGGTTGTTGCACTTTTCTTCTATTCTCTTGTCAAAACCTTTTATTTCCTCTCTCAAGACTGCTATGTCTTTCCTTGTTTCAGCCTAAAAGTCCGTGTTTTGTTTCTTTAGGTCTTTTAGTTCGGCTAGGATGTTACTGAACATGGCTTGTATGGTCTGATTCGTGTCGGTGTCTTCTTCACTGCCGCTGTTCCGTTGGTTCGCCCGTTGTGCAGGTGTATTTCGTGATTTTCTTGCCGCCATTTTGGACGTGCTCCTGGGTTTGTCGCACTTGTGAGGAGGTTCCGCCTAGCGTGTTGTTTAGGATGGTTGGCTGCCCGCTGTCGTGTGGGCGGTTCCCTTTTAGCACTGTTACTGTGTGGACGGGCTGACTTTGGTAGTAATGTCCTCTGTCGCTAGGGCTCGCCCGCTTCGTTATTACTTCTCTTGGTGCTTGTCGCCTTCTGGTGGGGTATCGCTGAAGTCGTTCGGTTATTGAGTTGAACTTCCCCTGCGTCACTTCCGGTGTCAGGAGCGCTTGTGTGACTTCCTTCCCTGTGGAGGCACTCTGCGATCTTTTAACCTCACTTAATGTGGCGTTTGTTTTTTCTCTGTTGTGGCTTTTATCCTGCAAGGATGTTGCTACTAACACTCCCCGGCTGTCTCTGAACTATTACTGACCTTTCTGTGGTATTGTGGTTGGTTTGCCGCCCTTTATCTCGCTATTTTTCGCTTGGATAACGCACCACTATAATTCGACTTCTACTAGTAGTCCGCCATCTTAAAAGTCAAATAAGAATAACATAAATATTAATCTAATTTAATAAGTAATTCGCGTTATTTCAGTGGGATGATCTTGTTACCCTCCTTGGTAGTCTGTGTCATGAAAATTCCAGGATATGAAATTCAATTTGTAGGTTAATTTTCTACATTTTGAGCTTATCTGCTTCCGAATTATTTTATTTTCTGTTATTCATATCATAATTCATAAAAATAAGAATGCAATCACGTATTCAATGAGTTTTTAAAATTCCCTGTCAGTGTTTGTTTATAAGTTGCATTTGGGATTACCACGTTACGGTACATTTCATATGCAAATTGGCAACCCTGCCCTTTTCATTGCCCACATATAGGCCTATTTCAGTGACGAAGTTTATAGTGCGTACGAGAGACAGTAAAACCACAGTGATGTCAAAGCAAGCTCATTTTTCTGACCTTGACGTCGTGCGCGGGCAGCAAGCGCTAAGTATGTAAAGAGGAAGGGTTGTTTATATGAATAAGCAACATGTTGGATTAAGAAAACAGTGGTGCACAAACTTCAAACGGAACGTTAAATTTTATGTCGTTATTTTTATATGGCTTCTTTCTGTTTAATATTATCTATAATGTCTGTAAAATAAAAGTACTAACACTGATTTCTTAATATTGCACTTATGTTTTAAATCTTAATAGCATAATAGAGAGTTAAGAAGGAATATTCATTTATATTCCATAGTAGTATAATATTAAGTGGATGAAACACATCATTCATAAAGAAAGTGATATTCCAAAGAAAGAGATGGAGTATGACATGACAAGTTGGAATATATATTGATGGTATCTTTAGCCTTACAAAAGTAATCAATAAACTAATCAAAACAATATTACAGTACAAAGCAAAGTTACCTAGGTACTGTATCTGTTTTAAGTGTAACTAATATTACATAACAAAACTCTTACCGCATTATGCTTTTAAGGTGACATTTGTGAGCAACTTCCTATCATCAGAATATTAAATTATTTTCTCGAAATCTTCTGAAGCTATAGAGCTGACATTTTTACAAGACATGGGCACATATCTTTTGCTTATGATGTAACAGTGTTGCTTTGTTAATTCATTTCCTTACAAACAATTTCCATGCGAATATTTTCAAAATTTTCAATACACTATCTTCAGTAATACGTATATACAGTATATTAGATTTACAAAAACATTCTGTAAGGCTACTAAATAAATAGGCCTATACCTGAAAATTTCACTTTTCTATACGAAAAGTTCAGAAAATATTTCTTTTGAATAAAAAAATCAAACTTGTGAAAAATGAGCTTTAAAATTAAAACTTACATTCTTATAATGCACTTATACTTCTCAGGCAAATCTAAAAATTAACATGGATACAGTTTTAATAAGTTCTCTTCCCTTTATCTATTGAGTCAATGCTGGCCATCCCTGAATATAGCTCGATCAAGCGGCATATACCACCTCTTTCTTCTGTCTCTTTCCTTTCCGCTGTAAGGCGCTCAGGCTCTCCTGGGCTCTAAAGCGCGCGCTTGCTCCTGTGGGCATCAATTGACATGCCTGATCTAGTATACACACTCACGAAGCTCAATACGTAGGACATATGCATCCATAGATAGTTGCTAACCACTAGGATCGCTACTATCGCTTCATCACAGACAATGCGAAATAGTACCTGAGTGTCTATTGTCCGTAGTACCGTCATCAACTCAAGCTCGTGACTGTATATACTAAACTGTGGTAAAACTTCGAGGATGGCTGGTAGTGATTTTACTGGTGTAGTTTAATTGGCTATTTAATTTTCTGCACTGTAAATACTCAGAATTAAGATATCTTCAAAATAGAACCAATTTATGAAGAAGTACTTAACTGGAAGAGAAGGTACAGTAGCTCGAGTCCTGAAATAGGCACAATAAACATTGAACATCATTCGCATCACAGATTTCCGCCACATTCATAACAGCGTACGAGTAAAATCATTCGGAACAAAGCTCCCTTTCTAACTACGCTTAATCGATCGATAACAGCCAGCCCAAAGGATCGATAAAAACAGAGAACAGATGGCCGTCTGTGCATTTGCTGTATACATCTAAAGGTAAGTCAATAGCGACTTAGTTATACATATTGTAAACTTTAACCCGACTGTTTCTATACAGATAGGGATAGGCATTGGGAATCCTCATGCGTCGTTTATGCTCTAAGAGATTTCAGACAGTTTATAAGCAATGACGTGTTTGTTACAAGGTTCTCTTGCTTAGTGTTGACTGTTGTCGAACTGGGCCGTGTATACAATCGCAGTGAATTCAACTTGCTTCTTCATTAGCATTTTACTAAAGCTTTCGAGGGAGAAAATGTTATTTTAGGATCTCTTTGGAGATACATTTTAATCAGGATAAATGTAAACACATAATCATTATAACAAAAGAGACATTTTCAATAGTTTTACAATAAACATATTTACTTTATGAAAAAACTGGGTGAATATTTTCCGAGTTGTAAATTATTATTTTCATTCACTTCATAATCTGTATTGAACGATTATACGAAATATTTCAGAAATGGAATCACGAAAAAGATAATATTGTATTTGCGAATATTTCAAAGAAATTATCCCCGCAAAGGCCAAAAGTACACTTTGTATACTTCTAAGGCATATCAGTTTTAAGTGACCAACATAAATAGTGTAAGATTTCATATTTCAAACCCAACTACTGCAGTCAATTGCAACCCATGGTAAAGGATGAGATACAGTATGATTCATGTAAAATAATTAATCGATGTATAGCATGCAAGGAAGTTGACGGGGATTCATTTGACTGAAGTATAAGCATTTTGCTCCTTTCTTATGCAAAGTAAAATAATAATAACAATAATAATAATAATAATAATAATAATAATAATAATAATAACAACAACAATAATAACAATAATATACTTTATTTATGTGTGTGAATCGGGTCCCGGCATAGCTCAGTTGGTTAGAGAGCACTCAGCGCGCACAGCTGAGAGGTCCTGGGTTCGATTCCCGGTGCCGGTACGAATTTTTCTCGTACTTAATGGTATAAATACTTTATTTACTTATTATTATTTGAGTAGGTTATTTTACGACGCTTTATCAACATCTTAGGTTATTTAGCGTCTGAATGAGATGAAGGTGATAATACCGTTGAAAATAAGTCCGGGGTCCAGCACCGAAAGTTATCCAGCATTTGCTCATATTGGGTTGAGGGAAAATCCCGGAAAAAACCTCAACCAGGTAACTTGCCCCGACCGGGATTCGAACCCGGACCACCTGGTTTCGCGGCCAGATGTGCCAACCGTTACTGCACAGATGTGGACCAATATACATTAAATTTAAATTAAAAATATATTTTAAACTGTTTTAATGATCTCAATATCAAATAAAATTAAGAATACATTATGCTAATGCATCAAATGAGAGATATGACCATCATACGGAAAAAATAAATAAGAGAAACTGTAGTGTTTCTTTCAGGTAAGACTATGAAGTAGTGAATGATCGAATTGTAGCCTACTCCTCTGTGAATTTTCATTGCTTTATAAAGATGTAATTAAGAAAACCTTAAAGCATACTGTCAAAGAAAATATTTTCTCCTTAGGTGTACGTTTCATTATTCATACAAATTTTGCTTCTGATCATTTCGATATATCGTAAACATTAGTTAATTATCGGATGGGGGGGATCATCGTGCTAACAACATGATACCTCCTTTCTGGTCGGATGATTGTTCAATATGTGGACGTGAGGCCAGCAGCCGGCTGGTCGGTCATGGTCCTTCATGGGCTTTCGTGCCTTGGATTATTATTATTATTATTATTATTATTATTATTATTATTATTATTATTATTATTATTATTATTAGGCAATTATGTAGTAAGTATTGGCCAGGCCGCCATCTTCCCGCAATAGAGATCCAAGGCGCATAGTATCCCGTTAAGAGTGTAAACACGCTGACCATATATCATCTTTTTTTTCTGCTATAGAATGAAGTAAACACAGGCTTTACAGGTTGCTAACTTAAAGACACAATGGAAGTTATGACGTCATTAGTGACAAGTTACTACGCTATAAGATAGCGGTATTGTGATCGATAGATCGATAGGTGAAGTCGTGCAGTACATCGTAGGCCTTTTCACATTTGAACGATTTTTACATTTGAAAGTTCATTGATTCAGACTTGGACATGGCGTGTGATCGACCTATTACATGGTTCACTTTAGCTTATAATGATTTGAGGAATATGAAGAGTATCTTATTTCTCGAAGGCTCTAAAGAATTTATTTATTGCATCGTAATATGTGAAGGCATTTGTAGTTAGTGGAGCGAAGTGTAATGTAAATATTTGTAAAGCGATCTGAGGAATGTAGTTATTCCTACGTGCTTGTGTTGTTTGTGGAAGGGACAGCTACTACGAAAAATACCATGGTTTGGTTGTTGACTACTTTCATATTCAACAGAATATTGCATTGATTAATGCGTAGGTTTATGGTTTGATGTCGCGTATTCTCAAGTTGATATAGGCCTAAATATCAACACAGTTTTATGTTTTTTTTTGTTTACGTTATTTTATGGCGCTTTATCAACATCTTAGGTTATTTAGCGTCTGGATGAGATGAAGATGATAATGCCGGTGGAATGAGTCCGGGGTCCAGCACCGAAAGTTACCCAGCATTTGCTCATATTGGGTTGAGGGAAAACACCGGAAAAAAAACTCAACCAGGTAACTTTTCCCGACCGGAAATCGAACTCGGATCAACTGGTTTCGCGTCCAGACGCGCTAACCGTTACTCCACAGGTGTGGACAGTTTGTGGTTATGTCTCTCATTTTGAATTTTGTTGTGACGGAACATTTTTGTTTTAATTTCTTGTGTACCTTCATAACTTCTATGTTGTGTAAAATGGAAGGTAGTGATTTTAATGTTGACGTCGCGAAAGTTATACGTTTGAGATGGGTAGGGCATGTAGCACGTATGGGCGAATCCAGAAATGCATATAGAGTGTTAGTTGGGAGGCCGGAGGGAATAAGACCTTTGGGGAGGCCGAGACGTAGATGGGAGAATAATATTAAAATGGATTTGAGGGAGGTGGGATATGATGGTAGGGACTAGATTAATCTTGCACAGGATAGGGACCGATGGCGGGCTTATTTGAGGGCGGCAATGAACCTCCGGGTTCCTTAAACGCCATTTGTAAGTAACCAAGTCGCGATAGTATTGTACCCTGTAAGGTAGCCATATTGTATTAACTTGATATGGTCTATTTTCGTAAGAAATTTTATGAACACAACAGAATTTTTTATCATTTGTGTGATATATATTTTTGTATTATGTTGTGATATGTGATGTTAAGAAGTTTTATTGGTGCAATATATGTTTAAGGGTTTAGGGGGTATAGTTCTCTGAAATTTGGTAAATTTGTATATTTCATATCCAGTGGCCTTCATACAATTAATTAAGAAAATGGCGACTGTATTTAATCCAACGTGGCAACTGTTTTGGTTATAAATACGTTCGTGATGTCATTGATGACGTCACAGCCCTTCCATCGTATCTTTAAAATTATCTACAGAGTGTTAAAAAATAACGTTTACAACATTTCAGGGATGATGGAGGTAAAAACAAACATCCTTGTAAGTGACAAAAATTTGGCAGATACGCCGTTTATTGTGTACGTGTTAGTGTAATCCATAAGGAACGAGACCAATTGTTGTTTTAGAGGAGGTGTTCAAACTGCCATCCATTGAAGGCATTGCACAACTGGTACCTTCGTACTATGGAGTGTCTGCAGCACTCAAGAAGGCCAACATTGTCTCGAATAACATGCACAGCTTCAACAACGCGAGCAACTAAGTCTTCTGCCGTATCGATTGGTGTCTCTCATACACAAGACGTGGGTTAGGTTCGGTGATCGAGGTGGCCACACCGATCCACCCCTGCCAATCCAACGATCGGGGAATGTAGCATTTAGGTGCTTCCTAACACGACGATCAAAGCGTGGAGGGGCACCGTCATGCTGAAACCATATTCGTTCTCTGATGTTCAATGGGATATTTTCTAAAAGTTGTGGTAGGACGTCTCGTAGAAAAAACAAAATAATTACAACCACGGAGAGTGTTAGGGACCCTTTTAACTTGTTGCAGGCATAGCAGTACAAACAGAACTAACCAGTGTGTGTTGTGACGGAAGTCAAGCCATCTACTCTTCAGGCCATCTTGCGGCAAAACGGCGCATCTGCTAAAGTTTTGTCACTTAAAAAAAAGTTTGTTTTTACCTCCTCTCTCATTCCTGAAACGTTGTAAACGGTATTTTTTAATACCCTGTATATTTCGTCCGTAAATTCTGTAGCGGAGCGGAGCCTGCCCGTTTCCCCTCCCCAAGCTATCGAGCGAGCGGGCGGGCGACTGTTCACATAGCGTGTTGTGTTCCCGCTTCCATACGACTTTCCTCTCGCGCCCTGGCTATTCATTGGACAAACCAACTATGACGTCAGTTGCGCAGAAGGTTTGTTTTGTGACCGACACTCTACAAATTCCATGGACAGAGTATAGTGGTTCAGTTACGCTGTGACGTCACCTTACTACAACTCTCGTTCTTTGTTTCTCGTAATACCTATAAATTAAACACTCCTTTAACAATCCCAAGGAAATCGATTGAACTTTCGTCTTTACCATTCCCACGGCTCCCAAAACCCATCTCTTTATACAGAATTTTGTATGATACACAAAATAATAATCATTTATATATGTACTTCAATCAGAACAATTCAAACGGAAAAAAATTAAAAGTGTGAAGAGAAAATTTTCAAACATGATGCAAGTTAACTCTGGCTACTTACCGAACTTCATAATCTTTCAGCATAATCCTGCTTTCCTGGTACGTTAGATTCTCGTATCCCAGTGCTGTCTCCTGCAATCCTACATCACGACAATTCTTTTTCCGTGTTATGGAAACTGTTCACGCACTATAATTAATTTGATAAATAGTATTCTCATATATATATATATATATATATATATATATATATATATATATATAATTAATTTAATGAATATTAGATTTCAGCTCTTTGTTACGCGAACTTTTTAAAACCACTCGTCACTTATAAATCACCAAATATAGTATTAAGACGAACAACACATTACACTGAAGTAGCTATTTTTTATCAGTACCTACCTAGTTGTAATTCTAGTTTGTTCATTAAAAATGACCATTATTTCTGTTCACTAAAAAAAATCACTACTTCTAAATACCATCATGTTAGTTGTAATGTTATATTAACGTATTAAACATTGTTTTAAACATAATTCTGTAACACCACAGTGCACAAGTAAAAACAAAAGACTGTAGCCTAGTTCCTAATATCATTATCCAGTTCGACATAACACTACAGTCAACAGTACCACATTTGCACTTCATCTAATGCCTTCAGAAACTTATAATGGATAATGTTACCTGCAACCGATTAACCACATTTTTCATTATTTAGTACAACGAAAGGATATTCGTAAGTTTTGAGTTGTTCTATACAGTACTGCTATTATTACAATTATCGTTTTTCTTGTTATTACTTTTCATGGACCAACTGCAAAAAACTGACCCTACAGCAGCGCCGGCTACGCTGGCTACTGGTCATCGGGCCGTACAGAGCCATGTAAAACAAATGACGATCGAAATGTTGGTAGTAAAATTGACGACTATATTCTTAAATGATTGACTACACTAGTCAATGCAAGGTTTGCGGAGTATAACGATGCTGTTTTGAATGCACTAAAATAATACAGAAATTAAGTAGGATATTATAGCAGGTTATCACAGAAAAGTAAAGGAGAAATATGCTGTGGTTTAGAGAATATCATTTAAATCAACGAAAGAAAATTTCGAAGCAATGTTCGCCAAAGCGTTGAGTACAATTACTCGTAGTATCGAGTTCCAGCTTTATTTTTGGTCAACAGAAAATACCTTGTCTTTTACGAAATGTGTGTATTTCTTCTTTTTTTTTTTTTACCTTTCATTTCTGTCGACTATACTCATGTTTTTATTGAATATCACTGGCTCCTGTCTGTTTGTCACTTTATATTAATTGTGTTTTTTTCTCTCTTTTTCTCTTTCTTAATATTATTATTGTATGCTCTTGTGTGTTATTTATTGGTTTGAATTAAGTTACTTACTGTATTTAGTAAACTGTCCATGTAAATTTTATGTTATATTATTGACTAAGACCACACCGTACACGAGCCTGGCTCTTACGATAGTGGCTAGAAACATTTTTGTTTTATAATTTTAATTTGTACTCACTAGCTATCTGGTTTAAATAAATAAATAAATATATAAAAACATATAAATAGATAAATAAATGTGTAAAATGAGGAAATAAATAAAATAAATAAATAAATAAATAAATAAACCCTCAGCGGCCAAAAAATTATTTATCGCATTGATCATACCGTTTATCATTTTACGAAACAAAACTATCACAAGGGCTATGACCGACTATAAATATCGCTAACGAAGCGATGAACTCTTTCGCCTATGGTGAAACATAAGAAAATGCGAGTGAGGTTTTAGTTCGAGAAAAAAAAAATAAACACTTTGCAAGACACTGTGAAGCATTATCAGAAATCCATCCATCTAGCATCATGTATCCAGTGGGACTAAAGAAAGAAAGAAAGAAAAGAAAAGAAAAACAAGCTGACAAAGCAACCATGCTCCCATAAGATTTAATCTAATGATGTCTGCTGTCTTAAAATTACCGTACAGTCCTCGGTTTCCTGTCACATAGCTAGCCTCCTAAACTAACCCACTCTAACCTTCGCACATTCCTCGGCCTCATGCCACTTATCTATCCCCTCATCTAACCCACTCTAACCTTGCTACACACCTCTGTCTCCTGTCACTTGGTTATCCCTTTAACTAACCCAACCTAACCGTGTCAAATTCCTCTGCCTTCTGTCACTTAGCTATTACATCACCCAACCCACGTAACCTTTAACTCGCAATATTTTTGCAAGTATACGCCGGCGGAGAGTAAAAAATAGTCCAGTGATGTCAAAGCAAGCGCATTTTTCTAGCCTTGACGTCGTGCGTGGGCGTCAAGCGCTAGGAATGGAAGGAGGAAGGATTATGTATGTGAATAAGCAGCCTGTTGGATTAAGAAAACAGTGACGTACAAACTTCACACGGAACGTCAAATTTTATGTCGTTATTTTTATATGGCTTCTTTCTGTTTGATATTATCTATATTATCTGTAAAATAAGTGAATGAAACAATAATTCATCAAGAAAGTGATATCCCAAAGAAAGAGATTGAATATGACATGATAAGTTGGAATTGTTTCCGTCCAGAGCCATTTTAAATACCTAGGTTGCGATATTACTTATGATTATGATAAGGATGTGAATATTAAAACACAACGCTTCCAGGCTATATGTGGCACAATTGCCAAGAATTTAAAGAAGAAAACAAGGAAAGAAACGCAAATAAAATTTTATAAGACAATGGCTATACCAACTCTTTTATATGGATGTGAAGCATGGACCTTGAAGAAAAATGATATTAATAGAATCCAGTCAGCGGAAATGAAATTTCTCAGAGGAGTAAAAGGATGTACAAGATTGGATAGATATAGAAATGATGACATAAGGACTGAACTAAACCTGCTCCCAATTATAGATAAAATAAAGGAATATAGAATTCGTTGGTCGAATCATTTGAGAAGAATGGATAAGGAGCGAATACCGAAACAGGTGTTGGATTATAAACCACAAGGCAGAAGAGATATTGGTCGGCCAAGAACAAGGTGGAAAGTTGAGGACGGAACAGGAGACTCTCCTACTCCATGAAGAGAAGAAGAAGAAGAAGAAGTTGGAATTGATATTGATGATATTTTTAGCCTTATAAAAGTAATCAATAAACTAATCAAAACAATATTGTAGTACAAAGCAAAGTTACCTATGTATATGTTTTAACTTTATCTAATATTACATAACAAAACTCTTATTTCATTATGCTTTTAAGGTTATATGGTGCGCAACTTCCTATCATAAGAATATTAAATTATTTTCTCGAAATCTGCTGAAGCTATAGAGCTGACGTTTTTACAACATATGGGTACATATCTTTTGTTTATGATGTAACAGTAGTTGCTTTGTTAATTCATTTCCTTACAAACATTTTCCATGCAAATATTTTCAAAATCTGACACTATCTTCAATAATACGTATTTACGATATATTAGATTTACGAAAACATTGTTTCAGTACCTGTAAGGCTACTAAATAAACATATCTGAAAACTTCACTTTTCTCTAGAAAGGTTGAGAAAATATTCCTTTCTAATAAAAGAGCAAACTTTGAAAAATGAGCATAAATTAAAACTTACATCTTACAATGCACTTATACTTTTCAGACAAATCTAAAAATTAACATGGATACAGTTTTAGCAAGTTCTCTTCCCTTTATCCGTTGATTCAGTGCTGGCCATCCCTGTATATAGCTCGACCAAGCGGCATATACTACCTCTTTCGTCTGTCTCTTTCCTTTCCGCTATAAAGCGCTCAGGAGAGCCTGAGCTCTAAAGGCGCGCTTGCGCCTATGGGAATCTTTTGACATGACTGACACAGTCGAACACGAGGTTCTTCGTTAATAAGAAAACAACAATATGTAATGATAACGTCAATATACCCTATTTCAAAATATGAATAAAGAGCCACATAATGCTAATGAAAGTATATTTAAAAATATATTAAAATTTGGTCTAATGCGTCTAATTTAGACTAATATATCTGCTCATCAAATCCTACCTAACCTTGTCGCTAATAGTGGCGCTATCTTTCAGTAACGTTGAGAAAGAAGGAACCAGAGAGAGAGAGAGAAACAATTTTCGCAGTAACGACATTATAGGCAAACGTCACGTCCATATCATTATTGACAGAATGCTAACCTGAGAATCCCACGTCGATTCCTTGTGTGAGATTATGTATTTATTAAGATGTTTGAAATGTTTGGTTACAGATAATTTCTTAAAATGCATATTTAACAGTAAGCCTATAATTACTTATGGAATTCATATTTTGGTAAAAAAATTGTAATAGTATTACAAAAATAACCATTATACAGAAGAAAACTATGCATATTTAACTGGTTAGGCAATTGATGCATATTGTAAACCTTTGGGATACTTAGAATTAACAACTTGTAAAGTATAATTTCATTAGTCTGATCAAATTTAAACGTAACAACTACTGTCCGACGGAGTGATTACGTCGTCGAAACGGTGGGAATTACATGACAGTCATTTACTTAAAAGGACCATTTTTTTATTATTTTTCACAGTTGTATAATATTACGTAGACTTCCAATTCCGTACAGAAAATATTTTTAGGATAGAGTCTAATAGCCCAGCCACTAGCCTTCACAGAGGGGCGAGCAGAAACGGGTGAAGGAAACCGGGATGCGACGTAACCATTCCGACGGTCAGTATCATTTGATTTACGCGGCCAATTCTACTTGTGGAGCATGTTGGAAGGTCGATAGGCTTGCATAATATTTCCCGGCTATGTCAGGTGGACCTGGTGACCAAAGGCAGTTGCGGTCCTCGATTCTCATTGGGAAGTTTTGAGGGGTGTTTTGTTTTAACGTCCAAAGAACAGAAGTGGTGCCCGCTTCAAAACTGTGACGGCCCTGATCACAAAATGGCAAAACTTCTCAATGTAAAGACTGTTACAAAGTTATAAATGTTAATGGCAGTACATAAAAAAAATTGTACGCTAGTTCAATTGAGTTTATTTGGTGAGAGGTATACACTCAAGGCCGGCTGAACGGTCAATTGATTTTATAAACGACACATTACTTTACGACTGTATATCGTACATGCTTTAAGATCACGCTCCTGTTTCGTGAAACGTATTTCACAAGCGATAAGACATATAGTCAAAACTTGGAATATCTATTTTTTTCTGTATGTGCTCGGTTTAATTGCTGCCAATAGAGTCCATAATGTCTATTGTCACCGGGCGACTCCACCCTTATTATATAACGAGCCACAGATTCCTTTTATGTGTTACATTACCATTGCCGCTCGCAATGCTCTGGAATGACACTGATACTGCATAATGTGTAGATCGTATGACGATGAAAGTAAACCAGAAGGTCTTGTAGAAAGGAGATAACTGGTAATAATTGTACAATTACCTTCCGAGTGAGCAATAACAATGCTTTAAAACTAAATTGAAAGAGAGGCGTATTAAACGCTAGCAGGGCGACCCATATTTATACCAAACTTTTTATAGCACTGTAGTAGCGTAAACAGCCAGGTTAAGTGACCCATTCCACCGCTAAAATGTACTGTGTTACATATCATTTGAAGCAGAAATTAAGCTTTAATGTTATTTTATTCTCAATTCGGTCCGAAACATATGCATTTAATGAGAAAATTGACAGGAAACAGTGTTGTCAGGTGGAGGAAAATTTCGCGCAAAATTGGAAATGTATATTTCTTAAGGGGAAAGGAAATATTTATTGAAAAACGGGAAAAGCACATATTTTCTACTATTTGAAAAGTTTTAAATATTAATAACAAAGTATCAAAATATTTTTTCTAACTTACTCTTGCCACTTCACTATACTGTTCTGAATGCAATGTATAGGTGGTTATGGAATGTTATTTTTTAGTAGTATATAATTTTTCAATACAAATTATAAATGTTATTAGTAAATTAATTTAATTTATTAGTCTGACCCAATATTTTGGGTTTTCCATGCGACACCGAATAGCTCACAATAAAATTTAAAATGAAAAATTATATAAACAGGTTTCAAACAAAAGAGATAAGACATAAGAAAAAATAGAACCTACTACAATAATTTAAATTGAGACGTAAGTGCAAGTTTGAACCAATAAATTATTGAGATTTGCGATAAAATAATGAGTCTAGGAAATTGTATATTTAGTATGTAGAACTACATTTGTTTATAGATCTTTTGTTATATTATTAAGTTTTGTACTTGTGAACTATATCAATAAATAAATCAATCAATCAATCAATCAATCAATCAATAATTTAAATTGAGTGTACACCATGAAGATGTTGGCGAAATATCGCTACAGAAAATTTTATTATGGTGGTGACGATGGCATCTTGAAGATCTCTCTTCAGTTTGACACACTGACATGCCCAGCAGAATATAACCATATTTTATGTGACTATAATTCAGACGGGGGATAAGCAGAATTTCTATTTTCTACATTTTCAAGCTACGGTCTTGATTCTTTGTACACATAATCACGATGTGATAGATAAAGATGTGGTGAAGTTTCATTTCTGTGAGTCAATTAGTTTTTGAGTTAACAAAAATTTTCTTAAAAATTTGTATATTTCAAAATGAAACGTGTCGCCCAATTTTTGAGTAGTGGGTTTGATTTTTTTTTTTTTGCAAAACCAGTGATATGTTTAGAAAAACATCACGCATCGGTCTCCCTATATCTTTACTACAAAAGAGCAAGAAAATTAAAACCACTATATATATATATATATATATATATATATATATATATATATATTTAATTTTTTATTTTAAAATATATTCATTTAATCATGAAACCCATGCGCTACTTTGTTAACCATAGTGTATAAAACATGCAGTAAAAATTTAATGTTCCTAGCATAAATATTCTAAGAGCTTTCACACTTCGAACCTGACGAATTGTGCTGAGAAAAAGTGTAAGAAAACACCTTATAACAGCTTTTACGCTTTCGAGCGCCACAGAGCATTGAAACTTGCTCAACATATAAATAAAAGTTTGCTGATTCATCCAAGTGCATCTATCGTTAAAAATGTAGTTTAATTATCAATACTGAGATTGTTAATTAATTTATCATATATGAAATCGTAGTAAAACAGATCGATTGGTACACTTTTCTAAAATAAATAAAAAAAATACAAATACGACCCTTAAGTTTTTTTTTTTTCAGTTTTTTTAATGTTATAAATTATTGTTTTAATATTATTTTTAAATGTTTATTTGTGTGTTTCGATCTAATGGATTTTTACAGTATTTTCTTATTTACGCGAATAATCATACAAGGCTTTCGCAACCTCCCATTAAATTCTCCATTCAATATACTATATTCACAAAAAATTAGCCTTCTGTGTTAAATAATATCAAAGAAAAATGTACCTGAAGTTTCAAAATCAGAAGTTATGGCGAAAGAAAAAAAAAAAGACAGAGAGAGACAATGGGTAAAGAAACTAAGGCATCACTTCTGAAACATCATTTTCAAGATTTAAATATCCGAAATCAATGAAAAATAATATCCTATCTTTAAGCTTGGCATCCTGAATTTTTCAAAGAGAAAAATAAAATTTCTATATTTTTGGCTCTAGTCACTTCTCAGCGCCTTTAATATCAATCATCCTTCGTCAGACATACCCAGGAATCTCGGATGTAACGACTATCATGATAACTACAACTATCGGCATAACACAGTCGGCTAAGGGGCTTGCCTGCCGATCTAGAGTTTTGCTGATCCGGAGCTGCGCTCGGGCTTGAGTTGGATCCCCCATTTGGTCTCATTAAAATGGTTTCTTCCGAGGTCTTCTCCAGCCGTGGGACTGAAGCCGGATGGTCTATGGCGAGCCCTCAGCCTCACTTCATTTCACCCTCTGTGGTCTGATTACCTGGTTGGGTTTTTACCGAGGTTTTCCCCAACAATAAGGCAAATGCCGGGTAATCTTTTGGCGAATCCTCGGGCCTCACATCATCTAACTACATCTCGCCAAAATATTGTAAAAAATTGTAGAAAATTGTAGAAAATTACAAAATTGTAAAACTGTAAAAATTGTAAAATATTGTAAAAATTGTAAAAATTTGTAAAAATTGTTATTGTAATATTGTAAAATTTTGACTTTTTCCACATCTTAAAGCTTCAATGCTCATGTAAGATCTATGGAATATAATAAATTAAATTTAAAAGAAATGAAAAGATTCCATTCGCGCTTGACCTGTTTACCCGATTAGGTTTTTTTTCCGAGGTTTTCCTAAACGGAAAGGTGAATGTCAGGTAATCTATGGCGAATCCTCGGCCTCATCTTGCTAAATACCATCTCGCTACCACTAATTTTTTATTGAGTTATTTTACGACGCTGTATCAACATCTAGGTTATTTAGCGTCTGAATGATATGAAGGTGATAATGCCGGTGAAATGAGTCCGGGGTCCAGCACCGAAAGTTACCCAGCATTTGCTAGTATTGGGTTGAGGGAAAACCCCGGAAAAACCTCAACCAAGTAACTTGCCCCGACCGGGATTCGAACCCGGGCCACCTGGTTTCGCAGCCAGACGCGCTGACCGTTACTCCACAGGTGTGGACTCTACCACTAATCCCATGGAAACTAAAATAATCAAGTAGTTGATACAGCACAATGTTGTTAAATAACCAACTAAAAATAATAAATAACCACTACAGCGCTTAAAACTAATAACAAAGTACGGTATAGCGCTTTACATTTTACCTGTAAACTTATGCATTCATTGAATTATTCGCAGATTCAATCAATGGAACTGTGAATTACGTCACAATGTTAAACAAAATGTCTGAAAGCCTGATTAACAAGGCATTGTTAATTGTGCATGGCGCAAGATAACAGCCACCGCATGTGACGGACGTCTGCAGTAGCCTGCCGATACCTTCTCCAGACGTATCTAGAGCACTTAACATTCCATCAAGTGTTACAATTTATCGAAGCTACTCGAATGCAACCCACTTACTGGTCGCTGATTCAGAAACGTAAACTGTGCTGGTACTGGCCGCCTAGACGTAGAAATGACGGCTGACAAACAGTGTTGACTTTCACGTAGAGAAAGATCACGAGGTCAATTAAATTAGATTCTAATCTATATGGTAATATATTTTGTTACAGTTTCATTGCTTTTCCTTGCATTTCTTTGCTATGACTTCATTCGACTCTGCATGTCTTTGCATACTAAAGAAATTATAGTCTGATCTGTTTGGGAAGACATAAAATAAAACTGAAGGGCTCCTTGCATAAAAAGGGTGGCTCCACTTTTTGGTGAAATTAATATTTTGCTTGTTTCACACGTTAAAAACTATGCCCGATCGTTTAGTGTAAGAACGGTGTGACTCCGAGCATTTGGTAGTAAGTTACAATGGAATTGGTGCTGAGCTATCAATGGTTACGTTGCAAAAAGGAGGCATCTCCTGGAGCTATACTCGTATACAGGGTGCACCATAAGTAGTATCTTTAATTTCAGGGAGTTAATCTTTGAGATATTTCAAACAAAAATGTTTAAGGAGTTAGGTACAGCTTACAGCAGTAAACGTTTGGATATATTCAACATTTTTGTCCACACCTGTGGAGTAACGGTCAGCGCGTCTGGCCGCGAAACCAGGTGGCCCAGGTTCGAATCCCGGTCGGGACAAGTTACCTGGTTGATGTTTTTTCCGGGGTTTTCCCTCAACCCAACACGAGAAAATGCTGGGTAACTTTCGGTGCTGGACCCCGGACTCATTTCACCGGCATTATCACCTTCATTTCATTCAGACGCTAAATAACCTAGATGTTGATACAGCGTCGTAAAAAAACCCTATAAAAAAAACTCAACTTTTTTTTCCTCCATTACTGTACCTTGTACAGTAATGAAAATTAGTATGTGTAAAACACTGTCCTTTTGCTATAAGGAAAAAAAAAATATTTACTTTTTTTTTTTTTTAATTCAGTTCACTGTGCAGTGATGAAGCGTTTCCCACATAACTCAAAAACTATCCAACATCCTGTGATGAAATTTTTTGTACGTATTTATGCATGTCATATCTACAAAATGATGCAACATCACTTCTCTACCTGTGCTAGATTGTCTGATAAAAATAAATTAATTTTAAAAAAGATCAA
This sequence comes from Periplaneta americana, assembly GCF_040183065.1. Classification (NCBI taxonomy): domain Eukaryota; kingdom Metazoa; phylum Arthropoda; class Insecta; order Blattodea; family Blattidae; genus Periplaneta; species Periplaneta americana. The sequence goes on along the minus strand of NC_091132.1, from coordinate 44,644,631 downwards.
ATATGAGTATTTCCTTCTAACACAAAAAAATATTAAGGAATGTAGTTGAAACAGTATGATGTTGTAAACATGAGTTTCAACAATAAAATAAAAAAGAGAGAACATGAAAAAGTTAACAAGTTTATGAGTTATAAGGGAAACCTGTCACACTCGTGGGTCTTAGTTCGAACTTAGGGTTAAGATACAAATTAGATTTACTTTAAATGCTATTTTAAGTGACCATGCTTCATTTAATTTAGGATGCTCCTTGTTATTATTATTATTATTATTATTATTATTATCATCATTATTATTATTATTATTATTATTATTAATTATTGTTTTTTTATTAGTTGCATTTATTATTAATTGTCATTATTGAGTGTAATTAGTTACCACTGCCACCGGGTATATACCAATTTGCAGTGTGAATACATACATACATACATACACACATCATTGCATAGTATACTGCCATCATTTTGAATTTTGAAAAAAGAAATATAAATACTTTTTTAATCGTAAAAATATTTTTTTTTTCTTATAGCAGAAGGACAGTGTTTTATACATACAAATTTTCATTATTGTACAAGATACAGAAATTGAGGGAAAAAGTTGAATATTTCCAAAACTTTAACTGCTGTAAGCTATACCTAACTCCTTAATACAATTTTGTTCGTTTTTGCTTCCTTTCTTTCAGACAAAACTGTTTTATATTAAACACATCATAGAGTATTTTGGGAAAGCCATCGATTTAATTCCCAATATGCTGTCATTTTAAGATAGCATATAATAAATTATTGAAATAATTTTGGTTTTGTCCTTTAAAAATGCAGAAATTTGTTCCGAACAAATGCCACTTTTCTTTCTGGAAAGGAATTTCACAATTTCACATTTGTTCGGCTCAGATTTGTGCACATTTGAAGAACAAAGCTCAAATTCTTTCAATAATTTATTATCACAATTCACTGACCTAGCATGTTGGGGATTAAATCAATGGCTTTCCTAGAAACACGCTATGAAATGTTTCACATAAAACAATTTTTATCTCGAAAAGGAAGCAAAAACGAACAAAATGTATTACTATTAAACGTTTTGTTTGAAATATCTCAAGAAAAACTCCCTGAAATTAATGACATTACTTACGGGTCAACCTGTAAGTATGTAGGTATATGTGTTGTGTTGTAGTTTATGATATTGACATAGTAATTTTATATTCAGTGCAAAACGTGGCTAATTATAACCAATTTTATTGCAGAAAGGGGGTAGCACCATTATTTGTTTATATTCCCTTAATATTATAAATTATTGAGAGATAGAAGAAAACTCCTAGGTACCTAGGACATATTCTGAAAAAGGAAAGAAGCTTAGTGAAAGTTTGAATTCTTTAGAATGTTTTTTGTATTTTTCCACAACTTTGTAAAAGTGGAGCTATCTCATTTTAGTAGGAAGTCATTCAATTGCTCCCTCTCTTTACACACAGATATATATATATATATATATATATATATTAGGAAAAAATTACTAGAAATTTTAGCAAATGAAACTCCAAATCAAATAATAGGCCTCACATATAATTTTCCAATTATACAAATCTTATGTAGACTAATTGCAGTAGAAATTGGAGCGCAATTTTCTGATTAGAAACCAATAAATTGTGGAGTCCGACAGGAATAGCCTTTATCACATCTATTTTTTAACATTTATATTAATGCCATCTTTAGACATTGGAGACTAACAGTTCATGGAAACGATCATTCCGTAACGCGAGTTCTAGGCAAGTTGCATTCTACCACGACGCTATGGCGCGGGCTCTACGTCAATAAATATGCTTTTAAAATCTAGAGTTGTAAATATAACTCTACGAATAATTTCTACAAGTGTAAATTTATAAATATTTGAGGCTAAGAGGGATGAAGTTAGAGGAGAATGGAGCAAGTTACACAACACAGAACTGCACGCATTGTATTTTTCACCTAACATAATTAGGAACATTAAATCCAGACGTTTGAGATGGGCAGGGCTTGTAGCACGTATGCGTGAATCCAGAAATGCATATAGAGTGTTAGTTGGGAGGTCGGAGGGAAAAAGATCTTTGGGGAGGCCGAGACGTAGATGGGAAGATAATATTAAAATGGATTTGAGGGAGGTGGGATATGATGATAGAGACTGGATTAATCTTGCTCAGGATAGGGACCAATGGCGGGCTTATGTGAGGGCGGCAATGAACCTCCGGGTTCCTTAAAAGCCAGTAAGTAAGTAAATTTATAAAGCTATACCTACATTTCTATATCTAAAAGTTTAAAACTAAAAATGAATTGTACAAATTTAAATTAAAAAACCTGTATGTATAAAGAAAGTCTCTTATGTATAATCTGTAAATTCATAGATAAATAAATAATACAAATCCATAAATCTATATCTATTAATGTAGTATATTTGTAGAAATATAGATGAAATGTAACTGCAGGATTAAACTTTCTAAAGATTAGGCGTAACACTGTATCAGTTGTCAGTTTTCTGTATTCTTACGATTGCTTACTCAGTAGACCGTTCGTAATGGATCCCATTAATACGATAGCTGTTATGAGGAAAATAATAAAACCTAGTGGTTTTAGTTCCCACCGTATCGGCGAGAAGGGTCATTTTGAACTACAGAGAAATGGAAAAATAATAGTAATACAAAAGTAACATCCCGAGCAATGCGTCCCAAAACAATACATGTCAACCAGAAATATTATGCTGACTATGGCATTTGAAGCCGGTACTGCAGCATGAAAAGCCAACTATCCAACGTCTGACAGCGGAAGTCCCATTTCGCTTTCAGAAAACAAGACGAAGTCAATAGAGGTGGAAAATTATTATTATATAAGCTGAAGACATGCAGGCAATTAGACAATTCGATGAAAGTTGAAGATTCTGTTAACTGGATGTGTATCCTGGAAACTGAGTAAAGTAGAACACAGGAAAATGTGACTTAGGAGCCTTTTAACCGTATATTTTATCAGTTAAATCTGTGATTTCACACTGACATTCTTCATGGAGTTATTTATTACACTAACAAACTGTTCATAAATGTGTCTAGTTTAGCTTACCTACAGTAGTTCAGATTTCACTGATTGTGTCATTATTTTAGAAACAAAGGAAAAGTGTTGGAAATTTTGTTGTAATCGTGCTGTATTACATTATGAAAGTTTGTTATGTTTCTTATAGCCAGAATTTTAAAATCTGTTTCGTCTTTAATGTAATCGATATTAGGCCTACCTGTTTTATTTTTATTTCTGATGAAGGGAATTAGAGGGAAATGAGTGCTTACTTTTAGTATAAAATTTATGAATATCAGTAACTTTGTTTCAATTTATATAACTATTATCACAAAAAACTGTTCGTGAAAGTTTAAAAGTTTGTGAGCTGTTAAATACGATATTAAAGCAGAGAGAAATTTAGTTTATATAAGGGTGACATGTATTTGTGCAAATCTAAGAGCAATCAGATTTTTAAACCCTTTCGCAAAGGGCTTTTTATGTCGACTAGTAGGCCTAAATAACAGGCAATAAAATTGCTAATAAATTAACAACGTAACATGAACCTTATAAATTCTGGTCCAGCTGATACTGATAAATGCGTAAACATATGTTAAAAATTGAATAATGATAACTTCAGAAGTACTGTATAGTTGAGAGCCCGGATGTTCTTGCACTATTAAATCTTAAAACATGCATGCATTCATGTATTATCATATGACAAAACATGCATAATGAAACGGAAAAAAAAAAAAAAAACATTAAAAATATGCACTATCAAAGCTGAGTTCTACATCATGTTACATTTTATATTTTATTTTGAAACAACGTAGGTTACTGCAATTAATTTCTCAAACGTTTCTTCACTTAAGCCCATGTGTTTAGGTCTATTTGAAGCATGTTCTTAAACACAGATGATGATCTTTCTACGCCACAGGAAGTGATAGGTGCATACTTAAAAAGTGAGGAAATTTGAGAGAATGTGCGGTCGAATTGTAAGTTTTTTTTTTTTTTTTGCATGACAATGACCATCGAGAATCGAACCCGCGACCTTCCGACTTTACAGGGTTACGTCTTAACTGCAACGTTATCGCGCGTCCCAAAATACAGACGTACTTACACTTTCTTGCAACAATCACAATAAACTACATCACCGTCCGTCTATACAAATTCCTTTCCCACAATCCATTTTGATACAAAATCTCTTCTTGCAGTTCTGACAGAAGCTATAGCAACACTTCACAATTCGACACAAAAGTATACAAAATTGCAGTTTGCAATCATGCTACTTCTGCCTTTCAATATTTTGATCCTCGACATGTAGCGAGGAATAGTTGGGGGTTGGAAATTCCAGTGTAACGAAGTGAAGAATTAGTGGAAAGTCCAAAGACTAGTTGTGAGATAGGATGGCACGAAACCATATTACCTGTATCTTTCTTTTATTATTTCCTCGATATAAAAATAACGTGGAAATACCAGATTCTTCGAAGCAAAATTTATAAAAGGCATTATTATGCAAGTTAACATAATAATGCGCTATATCTAGAAAATAGGACATAATTTGCAATTTTGAAGTCTAACTAGGTGCTATTAAATCTAAAATCTTCTAAATAATGCATTAAGCATAAATTTACTCTCAATAAAAGTCAAAACATGCAAACACGAACGGAAAACTACAGTTATTTGGAATCGATAAGTCATAAAACGAATATTTACAAGGTTTGAGGCACAATTTTGTATCTTTGCGTCGAACCTCGAAGCCTTTGATAGAAACTTGTGTAGAAACACGAATTTAACTCTTCTTCCAAGTATTAGAAGAATTCGTCCTAAATTACAGATTTTGAATATTTCGTCTGTAAAGCTTATATAAAACATGCATTTGCATGGAAATCCAAGCTCAAAATAATATCATTTTAGATACTCGTTTTATATACACAGAATGGGAGCTGCTAATGACAGTCCTTCTAAAGGATATGATATGAATCTGGAAGTCCTGTACCATTAATTCTTTTTCTTATACGCATGGATTTCCCAGAAATAATTATTCAAACTGTATATAAAATATAAACTGTATATAAAATACTCATTAATGGTTCGGCTATTATTTCCGAGGCATTACTTCCAATTGGACAAATTTCGAAAGAAGCCCAAGAAGCAAGGTATAAACACCTTAAGCAATTTCATGAACACCATGCCAGAAGGATTTCAAGAGAGGCCACTAATCGGGATGTATTCAATCGACTCCTTGTTACCTCTGATCCTTTTATAATATCCCTCCTCCAACAGTACCGAACAAAAGACAAGAAAAGGATCCTACCCGTGGAAGTCATAAACCTATTGAGCTCTGAAACAAACGATCGCAGCCACAACTTTCGGATAGTTGGACACTACCAATGCTATATAGTGACAGTGTTTGATATTTTACAGAAGGAAAAAAGTGGTCGTAAGGAACAGAAAGACGTAGTATTGCAGTTTCTTATTATAAAAATCGGTATAGAAGACTCCCATGATAAAATTAAATTTGTTAGAAAGACATGTTCTTTACCCTACTAAAGTGTTTCTAAACTGTATTGTGTACGAGCTCACTTACGGTCTTACTAATACAAACTCTTTATACAGACGTTTAACTGTCTTATACTTATACAATGAGTAGCTCGTTTATAAGTCGTGTGTAAATTCCTTACTAATAATCACTACATACGTCGTGTATAACAGTACAACTGTTACACAGCTACGTCATAGTTTCGTCATTACTTCATTACGAAAGGTAATAGAATATCTGAGGTTCTCTATTGCATCCGGTAGAGCGCTTTAGTGTGCCGTGTTAAGTATCTATAGTACAACTGGCTCTGATCGATTACCACACTATATTTTAGTCAAAGAATACAAGCTACAGCAATATAATTCTAATTAGTTTGTGCTCTTTGGTTTGTTCTTCTATGGTTACAAGGCAACCATCATCATAAAATGACAGTCGATACGAACAACTGTTAGAGGGGCGGCCATTTTTCTCTATATACAACGCTTAAACAAGGGGTTTCGTGTATATAACTACTGCGAAGCAATTCCCATTGTATAGTTACATGCTGTTTATACATCCATCGCTTATGCATGGTTTATTAGTAACGTTTTCTGTCTCAAATCTGCATAACCCTCGTATAAAAACTATACACGGTTGATTAGTAAGACCGTTAGATTTTATTATTTATTAAATGTCCCCGTAATAAATATAATAAACAGTGAAGTTACTTTAATGTGTGACAACCATTAAAAAGTTACTATTAAACAGTCATGAACATAATCGTGCAATTTTTGTAATACTTAATGCACAGATTAGCTCAATGAATACTAATAGTATATAAAGTGTTAAATTAAGCGCCTTTATTATGGACGAAGAAAACTGGGTCTACCACTTCACTGTTCAAGTATACCCAGGGAAACGCGAGCCATCTGTTGAGAAACACTATCCTAAGCTAAGCAAGTAGACCTGATATATTGTTTTCATGCCTCTAGGAAACACCTTGCGCCGGAGCAAATTTTTCTCCTCTAATATAATCATTGTCCTTAAGAGTATTTAATTAGTTTATTACAAAAGTTATTAATATTACATTAATATAAAGCAATTCTTTGTACATAATTTAAAATAAACTCATGCGTTTAGTATTACTCCATAGGAATGTTGTAAATACACAAAAAAAATACTTTATTATTAATAAATTACTTTAAGTAGTGTAATAAAGTTTGGCAACGCTGTTACCGACGCTTGCAGCCTATAAAGCATGAGTATCGCGGGGCGTATAGATTTTTAAAAGCGGAGCGTGTAGCAGGCAACACTGTATATCATGGGTGTCCAAACGCCTATAGAACCAGGAGATATTGCACGTCAAGCATGTTCTGCTAAGGTCAATAACTTTCCATATAAAATAGGAAAAACGACCTTAAAGAATATGCGCTGCGGGTTGCTTACGCCAGGGGTTACCTCGTACGAGTTACAATAATTGGACAGCTATGCTGTACATTTTCTCCTTACCGCTGCGGAGAAGGAATGTTCTCATGATACGTAAGTGGTGCTGAATTTACTGCAATGTTAAAGTTATTTCTCGAAAGAATATCGATTTGCTACTAAATAAGAAATAACTCGAAATGGAAAAGGAAAATTCTGTTTATTCTATCTTATGGATTTACTCTCTGACGATATTTTCATTGAACCCCTTTCACCTTAAATATATTATTAAAACAGAGTAAAAATAGGTATCCATTATTACATACTACTCAGAGAAAAGTTAAAACTAAACTTACATTATGTTCACTTTCTCGAATGTAACTATATTAACGGCATGTTGCATTGCTTGGTCATCAATATTCCAGTTTAATTTCCAGATCACTACTTTATGTTTATGTCGTAACAATTCTAACTTTGTATACTGTTTAGCATCAGACATTTAATAATAAATCATGTCTAATCTTATATTCTAATGTCCTTTACACAGTATGGAACACATGATACAAATATAAGAACGAGAGGCACGTTTAGTTCAATTAATAGGTTCAGAGAAATGAGATTTATTGGTTTGCACGAGTAATACTTTTGTAGACTCACACAGTTTGCACGACTTGAGGGCTCACCTGCCAAACCCAACGTGACAAATTGCAGTCGAACTTCTATATTCCAAAATGCTTTTGGAAATTGATAATGCTTCGAATTATCGAAAATTCGATATGCTCTATAGAAATTGTATCAAATTGCAGTCGAACTTCTATATTCCAAAATGCTTTTGGAAATGGATAATGCTTCGAATTATCGAAAATTCGTTATGCTCTATAGAAATTGTATCAAACTGCAGTCGAACTTCTATATTCCAAAATGCTTTTGGAAATGGATAATGCTTCGAATTATCGAAAATTCGATATGCTCTATAGAAATTGTATCAAAAAGTCTCGATTATCATTATGACTCAAATACTGTACTGTAATTAATTTCGTATTACAAACTAATGCTTGTATAAACGCATTCTTCTTGATGAAGGATCGGTGGAGCGGAGAAAAATATCTCCGGCACCGGGATTCGAACCCGGGTTTTCAGCTCTACGTGCTGACGCTCTATCTATTAAGCCACACTGTATTCCAATTCCGAAGCCGGATTGAATCCTCTCAGTTTAAGCTCCACTTCTTAGTTTCCCTTTAATAGCCAACCCTCATGCACTGTGTCACAGATGTTTTACCATGGCACAATGTCCAACATACTGTACTAATGTGCAGAGGTGCTCTCATTATGAGTGACTTAACTGAGAGGATTCAATCCGGCATCGGAATTGTAATCCGGTATGACTTAGTGGATAGAGCGTCAGCACGTAGAGCTGAAAACCAGGGTTCGAATCCCGATGCCGGAGAGAATTTTTCTCCGCTCCACCGATACTTCATCATATGGTAACGCAGAATTCCTGTACGGAAATATCACATGTACTTCGGTACATCACAATAATAACATTCTTCTTTGGTTCACACGTACTGCACTAATATAAAATGTTGTGACTTCCTATTATAGTTAGGATCACGTAAGAGTAGTTCCTAAAATACTAATTTGGCCGTCTCTTCAGTGTTGTCAACTAATACCAGATATCACCAAAGAGGGTAAAATCACAATGCTAAGTACTGAAATAATAATAATAATAATAATAATAATAATAATAATAATAATAATAATAATAATAATAATAATAATAATATACGGTAGTGTTAACAATAACAATGTCTTGCTCATTTACCACATCTCATCTTTATGTTGCGAGGTGTTTCCTAAATGATTGAATAATTTATTTATGAAATAGTATATTTTCCTCCTGGACGTCTCGCATATTATGTTGTTAATTAGGATTAGTATGATCTAATATTACAATTTATTTTGTCACGCAACATGAAATTTGTTGCTTTGACTAAAGAGTTTACGATTCATGAGACCTAACCTAAAAATGTATTTACTTATTTGCATTTTCATCAGTTTGCTTTACTGCAAACCGAAAACATTGCTGCCAAAATAACAGAAAATAACTGTCAGTTATAATATTTGTCAGTAACCCGAAATTTGAAACGAAGTTGGTAAAATAAAATTCAACCTGAGAACTAGAAAATCACTATAATCCACTAGCATATTTACTAGTAGTTCAAAAAATGGTTAGGTTTCACCCTTACGGTATTAAGTAAGCTGATCAGGACTATACCATCCCTACATTACTAGATCCGTTGCATGTATATACTTTAATAGCCAACATTTCATACTTAAGTTTAAAAATTGTGCAGTAAACCCTGTAAGGGTGTGATATTATATTTTTCGAACGTGAACTCCAAAAAATTTCTGTAGACAGCATCTCTGCTTTTAAGGTTGAAAATTTTATCATTTTATCAACATGCAACGAATTTAAAAGTTAATTTTGAATAAATTCCTCTAAATGAATAACGTTGACATCTTAACGTGCTTTTCCCATCCGACTCCAAAGATGTGTCCCACTGACATTGACTACTATTCCAAATCCTTAACAAAGACTGGTACATGATTTTGATGGGGGTAATTGTATTATCCCCCTTGGTATTAGTAAGTTATAATAAACCTTGGTAGCAGGAGGGTTAAAGCATTTTTCCTGAAGTAAAATTGAAAGGTTCGTAACAATAGTGGGCCAAGTGCCATTTACTAAAACCGTAGAAAACAAGGATTAAAATGAAGTTATTACTATAATTCAATGGAAAATATAGCAAGTAATATAAAGTATACATATTAAAACTAAATGATACGTCAATCTTCATTAAACTATGGTATTCACTTAACTTTAATCCTTGCTTTCTCAGTTTTTAATAAATGGCGCCTGGCCCACTATGGCTCTGAACCCTTCAATTGTTATGTGAGCGATATTAAAACCAGGTAATTTGTTAATTATTTCATTTTAGCCTACGTCCTTTGCAGTCTGCGTCAGTAGCGTGCTGAAATTATTTAAAGTCAATAACCGAAGTGTTGGCCAGCTTGTGTTACTGCCTGAAACACAATACTAACATGCCGTTATCATTTTCGGTTCGCTTGAATAGTCACATGTTATGAGTCGTGTGGGGAAACAACGAGATCTATGGAAATAAAAGTTACGGCAGGTGACGAAGGCGTGGCCGCCTCTTACCGCGGAGCTTCAGTCAGTATAAAAGGCCTCGGGACCGCCGTCCTGGCATCACAAACCGATATCGTCCTTGCAGACACACACAGCTAGCACCATGGCTTTCACAAAGGTAAACAAGCGCAGCTCTGGACTCATAGCCTGGTTCACCAATTACATTAATTTATTAATAGCTTCTGTTTATAGTTACTGAGTCAGAGGCCCCAAGTTCAAATCCCGGGAAAGGAATAAAAATTTACTTTTTTGTCTGATTATAACTGGAAGTCTTGTTTTGTGTTATTCTGTATTATCTCAAGTGTATCACCTTAAGCCATACTGACCACATGAGCAGGGAGTTTCTGTTTAGATAATATACTGTACACATTTAAAAATTACAGTTTTAAGGGACACTTGAAATGAGTTTGAAACTTCTAAAGTTCTTCAACAATTGCTTTCAAATTCTGTGGGTTTGTTATGTCTGCTTATTTAAATAATAGTACCAAATTTCACCCAGTTTCATACATTAGTTCCTTAGATATTAATTTTCACTTATTTCAATAATGTTAAATAATACGTAAATTCAAAATATCCCTGGTTGGCTTCAGAATTGTTATTATGTTTTAGAATTTTCTGTGAAGGACTTACATCAGCTCATAATTAAGAAAACAGCGCATTGATTTTAAAATATGAGTATTAGTTAATGTTAAAAATGTTCATAAAAACCATAATTTTTACTTTAAAATTTTCTTATTTTTTAAGTTAAGAATTCATATCATAAAATATTTTCTATGAATAATTAATTCCAGGCACAACTTCCTGTATTGTAGTATGCTGAGCAAAATTGCAAAGTTTCATGTAAATTGGGGCAAATGGAAGGGGCTAGAACCTTTTATTTTGAGAAAACGAAATTTTTAGTGGATGGGGTATACTTAAAAGAGGTGTCGGTAGTATTTTAAAATGACCGCTAGATCTTCAAAAATGTCGGGCGAGGGTTAAATATAGCACAGAATATTGAACTAACATACAGTATAAGGTAACTATCTGTGTAAAAAAACGTAAAACTATATATTTTTGCTTTTTGGTTAAAAACTGAGTGCCACTGCTTCTTATATTCAATTATAATAACACATCTGTAGGCCTAATACAATGTTATTCAAAAGTCAGGAAAGATTTGAAAGTCATCTAACTTCGTCAAGAAGCATGTTTATAGAAAAATTATGGTAAAGATTTTTTTAAATAAAAGAATTCGATTTATGCAGGTATAATGTCCGGTTTTTGGTACACCTCAGTTAACTCTCAGTTACTTAACTGTTCTTATAAATTTAACTGCACTGATAACTTTCATGAGTTTCCGGAAAGTTGAATGTAGATTTATCAGCGCTTGTAACTAACAGCTGAGGTAACTTCAAGTTCAGTATCTATTATCGTTCATAGACGTCTCCAATAGTATTTTGTTATTGATTTTTTAGTTATTTATATTTACTTTCGTTTGCAGAAGTTTTCAGCAGTAATATGGCTGATAGGTAGGCCTACACAGTGATCTCTGTACAAGTAGGTGCAAGGATTTTTAATTAAAGAACCATGTTATAAACGGTAGTGTACTTGTACACTTCCATCTCAATCAAAATATGATTAAAAAGAAAGCAATAATTGTTGGTATTTGGCGTGATCATCGAGTTAAATAATACTAGTGAAGAGAGGGCTAGATGTAACTTCCGCTTAAAAACTGCAACCATATTCAGCTGTAGTGGCTATGTCAACCATACTGATAAACATGTCACAATATTTTACATTCGTCCATATGAATGCTTTCATGCATTCAAATGGACTTTTCAGAGTCCGAAATACCATTGGCATTGGTAGAACATCCAAGAATAAAATATTCCCCGACTGACGGCATAGAATCTTTAGTTGATGACGAAAATTAAACTTGAGACGTTCAAAATTGTGTTTACAAGCGCACATTATTATCCTAATATGTTATGGAAAGTAAAACATTTACCGTAAGTTACGTAAATACAACGCCAAATTTTTAAAACTATATAGACAATATAATAAATCAATTTATTGGGATCTTTATTGTTATTTAATATCGGTTATTATAGTTTACAAAACAGTAATGCAGTAGCGTCGCATGTCGGTATTTGTTCGAATCAGAACTAACAGCCAGGTAACTACAGGCTGAGGCACAGTTACCAGTTGAAGCACAGATAAGTGTAAAGATGACGATAACTGTTGTTTCGGAAACTCATTTTAAACATATAAACACGTTAAATTATGGATAACTCTGAATGTACAGTTAACTGTCTTTTCAGAAACTGGGCATAAGCCAATTTTAAAACAGAACCATCGCAGACCAAAGTCTCATTTCTATTAGCCCGCGAGTTGAAAGTATTGAACAAGCGTAGTAGGAAGCTCTTATCTTATGGGATTTAATTACTGTTCTTGTTATGTCTTATCCCCCATAACGACATTCACTGTCGGAACCCTACACTATGCTGAGAATCGCAGCAATTATGCAGGACACTGGCAACTTTATGATCGAAGAGTCACTTGCAAATGCATATCAAATACATCAGGCAAAAATCTTGCATCCACCCTTATTGTTATTGGATCTTGATTTTTGCCCTGGAGGCGTGCTCAAGGTCAAGCTTCGTGAAACATTCATTACATTATAGCATACAAGGGATTTTACTTTCAATTGGAGTAAGTACAACACAATATTACCCGAACAAAAAATAACACTTTTCATCCATATCCATATGTTTCAAGACCTCGTCTCCTATGTTACCTACACCTCTATGTATAAACTGATACATGCATGTTGTTCCAGGTTGTAGTCCTCGCTATACTTATAGCAGCTGCCTGCGCATATCCCGGATACGACAGCCATTACGCTCCTGTGGCAACGATAGCTCACGCCCCAACCGTGAGCTACTCTCATGCACCACTGGCTGTCGCGCATGCGCCCGTTGAGGTGGAACATCACGTGAGTTCGGTTAAGATAGAGTTAATACTACTGGAACTTCATAATAATTTTGTTCTGAAAAGTAATGCAAATATCTGGAAGTGAAAATACTGTAGGAATCAAAGTCAGGATAGGAGAAGAAATGTCAGAGGGAAGTGGAATATGAAGAGGAGTGCTACTAAGATGCTCTTTTTATTACCTACCTTCTTCAACACTTACTTGGAGTAATTATTGAAGAACTGTTTTTAGAACATAGGTGGAGTGATAGTGGGAGGAAGAAAAATAAAGTAGCCTTATATGATTTGCTGATGATATGGCGTTGTTAGCAGAAGAGGAAATGAAACCAAAGGATATGCAACTGGAGCTAAATGATAGCTGTGAGCAGTGTGGGATGAAGATAAATGCAAATAAGACGAAGAGCATGGTCATAAGAAGAAAAATACAGAAGATAAACTTGCGAATTCTAAATAAGGCATTAGAGCAAGTGGACAGCTTCAAATACTTGGGGTATACTATAAGCAGTAACATGAGTTGCTGCGAGGAAGTCAAAAGGAGGATAGCAATGGCAAAAGAAGCTTTTAATACAAAAAAGAACATTTTATGCGGACCTCTGGAAAAAGAACTAAGGAAGAGACTAGTGAAATGATTTGTATGGAGTGTGGCATTGTATAGGGCAGAAACATGAATATTACGACGAAGTGAAGAGAAGCGAATAGAAGCATTTGAAATGTGAATATGGAGAAGAATGGAGCGTGTGAAGTGCACAGACAAAAATGTGTTGGAAAGAATGGGTGAAGAAAGAATGATGCTGAAACTGATCAGGAAGAGGAAAAGGAATTGGTTAGGTCACTGACTGAGAAGAAACTGCCTACTGAAGGATGCACTGGAAGGAATGGTGAACGGGAGAAGAGTTTGGGGTAAAGATCATAGACGACACTAAGATATATGGATCATATGAGGAAACGAAAAGGAAAGCAGAAAATAGGAGAGACTGGAGAATTCTGGGTGTGAAGTGAAAGACCTGCCTTTGGCAGAACACTAAATAAAATGAAGTATCTACAGTATTCAGACACTTCTAAAATAGAACAGCAGGCCTCCATAAGACGTAAAAAGAAGTAAATACTTGCAAATATTTTAATTTCTGAAAAGAGTTGCTATTACGAGAATAAAACTAGGAAAGAAAAGATTAATCTCATTTACGCTGTGTTGCAAGAACATAATGGTTTGTTCTTTAACTCTTAACTTACCTATGGATACTAATGTGGTGTTGTAAGAATTTCCACTAACATTGTGATTCACTAAAGAATCCTTTAACTTACAAAAATATTATTTTTCTCTTTAAGACGTTCAGTCTTCGTTAGTAAGTTCCAAATAACCTACCGCATTAAAAAAATTGAGATTCATCGTATTTCAAATCTGGCTAGAAAATAAAGCATAGGTTGTAAAACGATCTACAGTACATCGTCATACATGAATACGGAAATAGTTTTCTTGCGAAAATATGTTAGGTTATATACTGTATTATATTTTATATACAAGGTCACCTACGAACAGACATTTAGTAGCTAAATTGACAATTACATGCTCCACTATAGGTAGTTGGACATTTTGCAAAACAATAAGCAGGAACATTAACATTTAGCCAGCAGAAACGTACGACAATATCGGTTAGGTTATCAAGGGTTTGATTTATGTGATGTACTTAAATTAAAACAAAGTTAGATCTACAAAACATTATTCTTTTACTTCAACAACACAAATATTTCAACTAGATATGGAATTTAATCGATTAATCGATCAAATTTTGTTGTAAGATTAATCGGTCAAAAATATTTAATCGAATAATCGGGTCGATTAAAATTAATCGGTTGTAGTTGATATTAATTATTATTTTGTTAATACAAACTCATACTAAAAATTACGACAATATTTCTCTCTCAGAAATTGCTTACTTAAAAGCACAATAGTACTGTTATTTTCTAACTGTAAACCAGGTAGTGTAGGGAAAATCTTTGCACAAACACTTCATAAATAGATGGAGATATGAGGACAGTGACCTAGTCTACCTCTATTGAAAGTTGAAACACAATGCGAAACCCTTATTAATTTACTGGTTTTCCAAGAAAACTTCAACCTTGTTGTCAGCTCATCTTCCTAGCATATGAAATACATACTTTTGTGGTATTCGTTCCCCTCATCCCTTATAAAATAGCCATGTCTGCACTGTGTGTAAGTGAGAGCGTAACTATCTTCTTCTTTTTCTAAAATCTGGTTATTCGTATTACAATAGGGGCCAGTCTTTTGTTTTGACCGCTGTACTTTTGCAAGTGCTTGCAGTTTCTGTATTGAGTTTATATATGACGATTGTGTGTTTAGTTTGATAAAGAAAAAAAAATAAATTTTCTGTGGTCTGTGAAAAATGTAAACTTGATTATGTCATATGAGAATTTGAGAAGTAAACTCGGTGAAACGTTTGGATTTAACTTGAACGATCGTGGAGAAGTGCTTGACAGAAAAAAACATTTTTTCGTGTTTAGTGATGCAGGAAACATTGTTACTAAACGTAGAGCGACACTTAATTCGGAGCATGTGAATGCACTCACATGTTTAAAATCATGGATGAAGCAGTATTAACTAGGCGAGTCTTCACACTTTTTGTTATTTATGTTTGTCTCAAAAATTCCAGGAGAAATTGACGCAATAAATTATAAGCCTCATAATAAATATGTTAGTAAGTAATTAAAATAGTTATTTTGTAATATAACGATACAACATATACAGATATACAACATTTAATACTTATGCTTATCATCGAACACAAGTTAAATTTAACAATAATTTTGTATTACAGTATATTAAAACATTTTTCAACTCGATCAAAACTCGATTAATCTATTAAATTCAAATAGATAATCGATTAAATAATTTTATCTATCGACAGCACTAATTTCAACTATAGTTCTTCTGGAGCAGCCCTGGACATAAAGGAGAAGGAAAAAGGAAAAAAGATACCTCCGCTTATGTTCTTTCCATTTCACCGCTTTAGAAACACACAGTAAAGCACTGTACATCAGTGGTGAATTTCAGTCATCAGCGAGTGCCGAAAACTATAATGCATGCTTGATACAATCCGTCACTTAGTAACGATTACCTTCAAGCCTACTCGTATCCGTCCGATACAATATACATAACTTCTCTGCCGGGGAATGTGAAGTGGGGAGTTAAGGGGAAGTCTGTAGTGCCTCAATTGAGCTAGCGCTTATTGAGAATCCGTGACTTCACTGAGTTATATTTTGGCTTCATCGTCTAAACTGAGTTTATGATACTACAAGTTAAGGGCACTGACTGCTCCTGATTGATTAATAATTCATATTTTATAATATCTTTAAACGGCATTAATTCCAGGCTCCAGCCAACTACGAGTTCAAGTATGGAGTGAATGATGGCCACACCCACGACATCAAGGAACAGGCAGAGAAACGCGTTGGAGACAAGGTGGAGGGTTACTACAGCCTGGTTGAACCCGACGGCACCACCCGCACCGTCCACTACACCGCTGATCACCACAACGGATTCAACGCTGTGGTCTCCAAATCAGGACACGCCTCTCATCCTGCCACTCCTGTCAAAGTTGCAGTGCCAGTCCACAGCGTGGCTCCCGCTCACAGCATCTCCTACGCTCCCACATACTCCCACGCAGCTCCCCTCGTCTCATATGCTGCTCCCAGCTACTCACACGCTGCACCTGCCCTCAGCTACAGCAGCACAATTGGTCATGGTTACAGCGCAGGAGGCCTTGGTCATGGTTACGCCAGTCTTGGCCATGGTTACGCTAGTCTTGGCCATGGTTACGCCAGTCTTGGCCAAGGACTTAGTCTAGGACATGGATATGGAGGCTATCACTAATCAAAATCTTGGCCAGTTGTCAGTAAACCATTTCAGTAGCATCAAATACAATCATATGTCAACCCATCTCGCATCTTCACGCTATGTCAAACACTTTCTCCATATCTACGAAGACATTAAAAATCATATATCTTGTTACATGTTTTGCAGCCAATGTATGGTGAACGCTTTACTTTTATAATCTGCATTGTTTTTCTTTCTTTCGTTATTTCCACATGCATTTCTACATTATACTATTCATATCTCTCCGAATGCATCCTTCATTCACATTTTGGCCAAATATTACTTTCTCATTATTATGTTTATTATAGTGCAATATTTCTATGTTGGAAGATTCTTTTCTCTTGTTACTTGTACTGCTGTTGTGTTGATGGTGTTGTAATAAACAATATTATCAAAAAACACGAAACTCTGTAATTTTTTGTCTTATATCTTGGACACTAAAATCCTATCCTCTGCATCAAGCTAAAGTAAAATAGTATTGCTATCAAATTATACGATAGGTAATACGTAAATTTCTGTGATACCTCCTGAGCATTATCCAACTAATCCCATTCTCTTTTTCAAACTGTGTCGAAAATCTAAGAATTTGCATATCAGTACATCAAATTGACACATAAAATCTGAAAAATAACATGCTTTTGACAAGCAACATTTCTTCAATGAAATTGTGTTGCACCTAGCCTTCATCTAAGAAATGTTACTATATATATTGCTTACAATAATAATTAACAGATGTCTCGATTAGATATTGATGTCTTCGTGGAATTTAAACATAAACCTGCAAATTAAATTTTTATTTGAATTGCAACGCCATTGTCATATGCCAAGCCATGAGTAATTTTGAACTTATCTGTAAGTCCGCGACTGACTTTAATTACAAGAAGATTTATCTAAAGAAGTTCAAAATTATGAGTTGTAATTGTTAACACTATTTCATGATTAAAATGAACTAATACAGCTAATGAAATCCATAAAATAAGATATTTGAAATACAAGAAATGACATTTTACTCGAACATTGGTCACTCCAGCTATGATCTCATGGCTGTCAACTTACAAAATATAAACACAATTCTGTAAACGACGTTTTAAAAAGGTTTTTCGTGTTATTGCTACGGAATTATGTTGCTATGTTATCGTGTGAATAAACTTGTTGATGTTTGCGGTTTTCCAACAATTTACACAAATTGATAAGTAAATTAGTAGGAGTGGGGCTGCCGGAAAGCAGTGCGTCTTCTGTGTGGATGACATACAGTTGAAATCACTAAATAAAATTACATTGTTCAGAATCTTTCAACTAGAAAATAAGAACGAACAAGAATATGTATGAAAGAAAATGTGCAAATGAGCCGCCGGAAATTTAGCTGAAAATAAAAAACAGTAGACTGAAACGAGTGTGAGAGTAAAGGGTAAGGAAAAAGGTATACTCAAACTCTCTTCTGCAGTTCAGTTACAAAGTGTCAACGATTTAACGAATGTTCTTACACCGCCAACAATAAACAAGTGCAATGCCTGATCCAACAGGTATCAGTGATTTAGAATTAAACCAGTTCAACATAAAAAAGCAGTGGTCGCCGTTTTATGTCTTAGACAATTCTACAGTAACCGCAGCAAACCTACCTAGCTCATTCACTTTGTTTGATATAATGAGGGACAATGCTGAAGTTACATTTCAGTACCTAATGATATAGTGAGTTCACTATAGACGTCAAAATTCTCTTCCGGTGGAGGTGAACTGGAGTGGGAGGTTAAGAAGTCCCGTTCTACAAGTACGAAATGTACTACATTTGGCGACCGTTCATACAAAGACTTTAAATCGAATAAAAGTGTTCATCAAATACTTAAAAAGCAATTTATATAAATAAATTTGATTTTGTGTGCTCCACTTTCATTTAACTATCATAAAGAAAGTGTTATATGTTTTTAATTCTGAAGACTACTGAATGTAAAAGTGATACATTTAACTCTGATTTATCGTCTCTCATTGCATTAATAAGTTTACTTCATATTTTACAGCTAAAGAAGTTTCACTTCTGTCGCTTGTAGAGTACTCATTTTTTACGCGGGATGGGCCCGAAGGCTAGCACGTATCACGAATCTTATTGTGTCTTGCTACTCCTTAGCTTAGCAATGTGGTGCCATCTGATTCAACTATATAGGCTCAAGGATCCAAGTCCTGTTACAGCGCTCTTTCATCCCCATAAATGAGTATTCCGCCTACTCAGATTGATCTCATCAGTAATTAAGTCATAATACGCGTAATATTACGTCACACCGTACTGTATTGGGTATTTTGTTATTGAAATTATGATGATGAGTGTTGAAGAAGAGTGGTGCAGTGAAATGATGCGGGAAACGAAGAAAAAACTCGAGAGAAAACCTGAGAAAGTCGGCTTTGGAACATTTTGTGAACTCTCGCGAAAATTGGGAATAATATGAATTAGGGGGTCGTGTCAGAACCAAAGCATTACTGAACGCGTTTCATCCGCTATACAAAGAGGAAATTAGTGCAATATTATGATCTCTTTGGCAACTATTATTTGTTATTGAAAATGAAACGCGGAAATGATGGTGTGAAAAGAAATAAAGGATCTAATTTCACTAATATATAAAAGTCTATGTTAGTGGAATTGGTAACCAAAAATAAAGATAGTTTGGAATTCAAGAAAACAAATGGTATGAAAATCAAAGCCAAGGAAAACGCGTGGGTGGGAATTACCACTGAATTCAATTACCAAGGTGAGCTTACCGCAAGAACTTCCAAGTAACGTAACATTTTGCGACAATTCTTCAATTGTTGGAACCATTACACATCTTAATCTCATTCTCGCTATAGACATAGAAATTTTTCGATAGTTATACTTATGGTTGCTTCACATATGCCAACACTCACTACTCGTAAAAGGATATTTTACGAGTAGTGAGTGAAAAGAACCACTGACGTAATTTTTTTGTGGAATTAATAACTGTAGCATGGGAAAGAGATTTATATTTTCGTTGTGTTTTCTAACTTCTACATCTACTATCTTCCTGACAACTGTCTTCGAGAGTATCTACCTGAGTAAAATTAGTCCTGAGATACGAGTATATTTTACAAATAATTAATCCTTTCTCTTCTCTCCCAATGAAATATTACATTTAAAAGATCTAAATACAGCAATTCTAGATCTACAGTGTAATTCACAATCCCTATAGTTCTCTTTTTAATAGTTTTGTTAAGGTTGTAAGAACACACCAATTCCGACAAATAGATCAAATAAATAGTTAAAATTAAGAACTATTCATGAAATAGTTTCCATGTTACATTCATTGTTAAATCAGTATAACAATATAAATTTTGATATGTGTTATTGAAACCGGGTTCATACCTTCTAAACATTTTTGATGGTAGGCTCCTCTTTTCCTTACATTACTTTAGAGCTGCCCCTGGTTTAAGATGTAGAGTAGTACATAAAATATAGTAAAATGAAATTCGGTAACTTATCAATTTGAAAAGAAAACTCATTATTTCTTAATGCGAAATAATCGTATGTTTAAATTTTCATAGAATAACTTTAAATTATTATTATTAACATTATTATTATTATTATTATTATTATTATTATTAATTATTTACTGGCTTTTAAGTAATCCGGAGGTTCATTGCCGCCCTCACATACGCCCGCCATTGGTCCCTATCTTGAGCAAGATTAATCCAGTCTCTACCATCATATCCCACCTCCCTTAAATCCATTTTAATATCTTCCCATCTACGTCTCGGCCTCCCCAAAGGTTTTTTTCCCACCGGCCTCCCAACTAACACTCTATATGTATTTCTGGATTCACCCATACGTGCTACATACCCTGCCCATCTCAAACGTCTGGATTTAATGTTCCTAATTATATCAGGTGAAGACTACAATGCGTGCAGTTCTGTGTTGTGTAAATTTCTCCATTCTCCTGTAACTTCATCCCTCTTAGCCCCAAATATTTTCCTAAGCGCCTTATTCTCAAACACCCTTAACCTGTGTTCCTCTCTCAAAGTGAGAGTCCAAGTTTCACAACCATGCAGAACAACCGGTAATATAACTGTTTTATAAATTCTAACTTTCAGATTTTTTGACAGCAGACTGGATGATAAAAGCTTCTCAACCGAATAATAACTGGCATTTTCCATATTTATTCTGTGTTTAATTTCCTCCCGAGTATCATTTATATTTGTTACTGTTGCTCCAAAATATTTGAACTTCTCCACCTCTTCAAAAGATAAATTTCCAATTTCTATATTTTCATTTCGTACAATATTCTGGTCACGAGACATAATCATATACTTTGTTTTTTCGAGATTTACTTCCAAACCTATCTCTTTACTTGTTTCCAGTAAAATTCCCGTGTTTCCCCTAATCGTTTGTGGATTTTCTCCTAACATATTCATGTCATCCGCATAGACAAGCAGCTGATGTAACCCGTTCAATTCCAAACCGTCTCTGTTATCCTGGACTTTCCTAATGGCATACTCTAGAGCAAAGTTAAAAAGTAAAGGTGATAGTGCATCTCCTTGCTTTAGCCCACAGTGAATTGGAAACGCATCTGACAGAAACTGACCTATACGAACTCTGCTGTCCGTTTCACTGAGACACATTTTAATTAATCGAACTAGTTTCTTGGGAATACCAAATTCAAGAAGAATATCATATAAAACTTCTCTCTTAACCGAGTCAAAGGCCTTTTTTAAATCTATGAATAACTGATGCACTGTACCCTTATACTCCCATTTTTCTCCATTATCTATCTAATAAAAATATCTGATCAATAGTTGATCTATTACGCCTAAAACCACATTGATGATCCCTAATAATTTCATCTACATATGGAGTTAATCTTCTCAAAAGAATATTGGACAAAATTTTGTACTAGTCAACAAAAATTATATTCCTCGAAAGTTACTACAGTTAGTCTTGTCCCTCTTCTTAAAGATAGGTACGATTATGGACTCCTTCCATTGTTCAGGTGCAATTTCCTTTTCCCGAATAGCAAGTACAAGTTTATAAATTTCGTTAGATAATGCGCTTCCACCCTCTTGTATTAATTCAGGTGGAATTTGATCGATACATGGAAACTTATAATTTTTCAGATTTTCTATCGCAATTTCGACTTCTGAAAGTGTGGTATAAATGGCGCAGCACTTTGTATTTCAAATTCGTCCCGATTATTTCTATTTAGCCAATGTATATTTAGTAGTTGCTCAAAATAGTTTTTCCATCTGTTCAAGATTGAATGAGAGTCAGCAAGCAAGTCACCATTCTCATCCTTGATCACGTTTACCCTTGCCTGATATCCATTCTTAAATTCCTTTATGCCCTTATATAAATCTCTAATGCTTTTACTTTTACTATTTGTTTCTACCTCATTCAGTTTTTACTTCTATTATTATTATTATTATTATTATTATTATTATTATTATTATATTATTATTATTATTATTATTATTATTATTATCATCATCATTATTATTATTATGTTCGCGGCACCCATTCACTTCTCTTTGGACGCACAGGGGACCGGGATCCTCCTATTTAAAATCATTGCTGCAAATTATAACTGAACAAACAAACCACTATCAAGAGCGTCATTTGTAAAATTGTAAATAACTGCGGTCTTACAAAATGTATTAGACATACGTTTAGGTCTAATGAGGAAGTATGTTTCAGTTCCATGGCACGTGATAAGAATTTTGATCATCAATGTAATATGCCATAGGAGCGTGTTAATAAATAAACCCTAACGCCCATCTGAACTAACGGCGGAATCGTGTCTTGTGAAAGTCCCATTCAGGAACTGACTCAGCATTGGCCCATGCACTCGAAGACTGTCGTCCACTCAAGTACTACCAGCGCAGCTAATGGAGTTTCCACGGATCTACTCTACATAGACACGTTTAATTATATCGCATGTATTGGACGCAGGCCACGAAATACCCGAGTATCAGAAGCTCATTACATACAATCCATGTCGTAACACACCCAATAACGTCACACTTGTTAACCGTAACATGATAATGCAATTTGATAGTTGTCAAAATACGCGGAATGCTTTCCTTTGGAATTTAGAGAAATAGGAAATGGCGCAGTTTGCTTCACGCTCCGTGATGATGAAATTATCCACAATGCTTGATGTTGACTAGCTTATTCATTTTCTGACATTTCGTAATAAGGAAATTGAGACACAAATACAGAAGCTTTCACGACATGACTTACTTCATATATCTACATTTTTGTTACTTTTTACCATCATTATCATCATCACCATCATGACCCTTTAAGGCCCAATTGTATAAAACTCCCTGACTAAAGATCAACTTTGATCGAAGATCGAAAAGTGAACCGAGTTCAGACACTTCTTCTATTGTATAAAACTTTTCTGCGATCAAATTACCTTGTTTCAAATGCAATCTAAGTTCACGTGAAAAGGATTTGGCAACATCGCATAAACAGGTGAAATACGTGATGCGCGGACCATGTTATACAGGTTTGTTCAGTGTTGCCAATCTAGCGACTTTAACTCTTTTTCAACAACAATTTCTTTTAACTTTTATATTGCTTAAATAGGGATTTAGTGATCTTTTTAGCACCCCATAGTGACAAAATGTAAGCTTTCTTTGTTGATAATGAGAAATCTAGCGACTTTACAACTACTTTTTGGCGACTTTCCATACACTCTGTTGCAGACACTGTTTTTTTTTTGTGCAATGTAAATAATGGCGGACAATAAGAAGAAAGCTGACTGTTCTCCAAATTGTTATCATGTTATGGTGTTTGATACTGCTAAACATAATAAAGCTTTATAAAACGACAATTTTCGTTTAGTAATACAGTTAATTGAACATTTATGAATGTACCTATCATATCCATTAATAATTAATGGTTGTTATAAACATAATCAGGGAAAGGATTTATATGTAAATACATATTTACTTATAAAGCTAATATAATTTATATTTTGCATTATCTTTATGTTTCACAATGTGTAGGGTTGAAAAATCCTACTTTTATTTTCCATATTTTTCCATATTTTAGAGTTTAGTACATATTTTCGTTAATTTCCATATATTTTCCATATTTCATATAAAACAGTCCATATTATATTAGGTTTAACAATAAAACAAAACAAAATTCCATTAACTTTTAAAAATACATTTCAACAATAGAGATTTAAACACATGTTCAGTAATCCCTTTAACATCAGAGTTATTTGAAAATTAGCAGTCCTATCAACAATGGGAAAGTAAGTTACAAAACTGTATTAATTTAATTTAAAATTTTTAACAGACTTCAGTTGTGCAGCTCAACAGTTAAATGCCAGTCAGAGTACACATAGGTTCAGTTTTGTAAATCATACTATAAAGACGGTAAATATGCCAAAAGTACGTCATTCAGTCAATTTAAAATCAAAACTAACAAGTTACATTTCAGAATTTAAAGAAGATGGTTTATCAACTGACAATAAAATATTATTTTGTAATTTGTGTCAGTGTGCAGTATCATCTACACAAAAGTTCCTGGTGCAACAACACATTACAACTAGTAAACATCAGGCCAACAAACAACTAAATTCCAAGCAGAGACAATTGTTTTTAACACAACCAACAACATCGAATGTAAGATCTGAGTTTAACATCGACCTGTGCCGTTCTCTCATCTCTGCTGATATTCCTCTCTACAAACTAAAGAATAAGGTCTTCAGGGAATTCCTTGAAAAATATACTCAACATACAATCCCGGATGAGTCAACACTTAGGAAGACGTATGCTCCATCCATCTACGATGAGACAATACAGAAGATAAGAGATGAAATTAAAGATAGTTCAATTTGGGTTTCCATTGATGAGACTCCCGACAAAGAAGGTAGACTTGTTGGTAATGTAGTTATCGGTTTGTTAAGTGAACAATATTCTGAACGAATTCTTTTACATTGTGATGTTCTAGAAAAGTGCAATAACAAAACTATAGTTAAACTGTTCAACGAAGCTATGGGTAGCCTGTGGCCAAAGGGTATTATGTACGATAATGTGTTATTCTTTATTAGCGATGCTGCCCCTTATATGGTCAAAGCTGGACAAGCATTATCTGTTGTATATCCTATATTGACTCATTTTACTTGTGTGGCGCATGCATTTCATCGTGTGGCAGAAGTGGTCAGAGACAATTTCCCTAAAGTAGATTTGTTGATTTCATCAGTGAAAAAAGTATTTCTCAAAGCTCCCAGTAGAGTTAACGTGTTGAAAGAAATGTACCCTGAAATTCCATTGCCACCAAAGCCAATTTTAACTAGATGGGGTACATGGCTAGAAGCAGTTGAATATTATGCCGAACATATAGACTCTATTAACAATGTTCTCCTTGCATTGGACTCTGAAGATGCAGTCTCAATTGATACTGCGAAAACAGTTACCTGTGACATAAGTGTGAAGAATGACTTAGCTCACATTCAGCATACATTTTCATGCATCATAAAAACGCTCAAAAGTCTCCAAAATAGGCACCTTTCACTATCTGAAAGTTTTGAAATTATAAATAGTACTGTGGAACAACTGAATCGTGGTAGAGGTAAAGTTGCAGATGCAGTAAGAGCTAAGGTGGACACTGTACTTTCAAAAAACCCTGGATATGAAGAACTACAAAAGGTTGTTGCTGTGATGAGTGGTGAATCAACAGTGAAGATTAACTTGGACTTATCCCCAGCAGACATTGTGAAATTGAATTATGTACCAGTTACTTCTTGTGACGTCGAACGCTCTTTTAGTCAGTATAAATCTATCCTCAGAGACAATAGAAGAAGATTCACTTTTCAGCACTTGAAAGAAATGTTTGTAACCTATTGTTATGGTAACAGACAATAAAAATTGTGTTTTGTTGAAACTACATTGGAAGATAAGGTACGTCCATTATATTTTTTGTTTAGTTTGATTAAAATGTACCAATATTTAACGTACATAGTCATTTTTTTATAATTTTAAGTCCATATTTAATTCCATATTTTGGTAAAAATCCATATTTAATTCCATATTTTGGTAAAAATAACTACATATATATTTACATATTTCATATATTTTTAGTCCATATAAATCCGTTCCCTGAACATAATATAATTATAGGTCATGTTATTTGATACTGCTGAACACGATAGAGCCTTATAAAATATAAGAATGTTTGTGTATTAAGGCAAGAAATTGAAAGAAATATATATAAATGTACCTAACATATCTATTAATATTAATAATAATGGGTATTTTATTTGCACAATCTGTCACTCGTATATTTCAAACAGAAAAGAAATAACTGAACTTGGATCATCTAACTTAATCGGAGAAATTTCTTCAGTCAAAGTTGACTTTAGTTTGAGGCAAATTAATCTCAGATTAGACTTTATACAACACAAAATTCCAAGTTCAGCTGAAACAAGGATCAATTTAACCTCTGATCTAAGATTAAATGGTTTATACAATCGGGCCTAATTCTTGTATTACACCATCCAGGACTTTTCGTCTCCAAGTTTTCATATAGACTACTACTCGTTCATAACAAGGGCATCATGCCTCAAGGGCGTATCATATATAATTTATTTCCTGAGTTGCCAAAAACACAGAATATTAGACATAAAAGAATAACAACTGATTACAGTAAATGAATGAGTCAAATTAAATGTGAACTTACAGTTTGAATTTTTTAAATAATATAAATTATACCGGGACATCATTTTAATTTTACTAACATTTTTTAATATTAACCTGGCTATACCTTTGGATTAACGGTTGAGAACCGGAAACAGCGTTCGCTATCCCCTTCCAAGACTGGAGTTCGATGATACTAGGTACAGGAGGGAAAAAAATAGTTCATCCATTTACGTAAACTGGGAAATATCACGATTTTGAGTTTGATCATTTTCATCAGGTTTTTGTTTAATCAAAATACAGTACTGTATTAACAATAAGTGTATTTACTCACGAACTGAGCTCTCCATTCGGAAGTATTCATTATGCAATTTGTAGTATACTGTCTACAGCACGTTAGCATACAATATGGAGCGTACATTAGCACTATAGACTATTGCACGTAATTCCAATTCAATTATCAATTTCGTCCTTCGTACTTACCAACTCATATTGAAATAATTCTGTACTTACTCTATAAAAGAGTAGGCCTACTTTACGTACTGTCCTGCCCGATCCGAAAAAATGAAATTACTCAGACATGCTATTTACTATCCGTCCAAGTGGTTATGTCGCAGGGTCGTAAAAAGTGGGAAAATCACGTGACAGTTAATTACTTAACGAGGCCCTTTTATTTAAGTTATTTTGAACAGTTGCATAATATTACGTAGGCGTCCAATCCCTAACAGAAATTAATGTTTTCAGAAAAGAGCTAAGAGAGCCCAGCCATTAGCCTTTATAGAGGGGCGAGCAGAAGTGGGTGGGGGAAACCGGGATACGACGTAGGCAAACCTGTGCGAAAATATGATTCAATATTGAAAGCTCTTTCTTCACTGGAAAACGCGAACATATTTCTGGAATGTACTATGCTCAACAACTCAATACTGTTTAGTATGATCGTAAGGTGACTTTGACTGCATACGCGGCCTTGGTTCTGTGTGGAGGACGGTTGCAAGTTTGCTACTAAAGGGGGTGGGAGTGTAGTATATTCAAGCTCAGGCACAATAAAATTGAAGTAAAAATAAAATGATGTCCCTGTACATACAGTATATTTATAAAATATCACACACTAACTAATAGAAAAGGGGGGAATTATGATATTCCGTGTAAATGATTTTTCAGAATTGCCACAGCCCCTTTAATGCTTGAAGTGATTATTTTAGGAATGATATAATGGATTCCAAATGTTTTGATACTGTTTACAGTTTATTGTGGGATGGTGCCCCTCGTTCCGATCATTAAACCATGCACTTCTCAGGTGCCTTCCATTTGGTACTTTTGTCGAAAATATGGAATAGTAGGCTCATAAATTTGTTGTTCTTCTTTGTTGACCTCAGATGGTTGGGTCTGACATCTCAAATCTAACAGTTGTATCCAGTGCCTTTACTATTAGTCTGTCCAGAGCCACGATGTCCGCTCTTCTAATTCCGCTGCCTTCAGACATAACGCAGTGGACCTCTTCATGAACCTCGAACAATCTTTTTCTAAGGGCCTGAACTATTAGTTTTCGAATGTTATGATGGCGTGAATTTCTCAGGAGTTCTCCATGCTGACAGGATCCTAGGACGTGTGCTAAGGTTTCAATCTCGTTGCAGTATCTGCAACGGAAACCGTCCAAGGATCTCCCATGAAGACTTCTCACTGGTGCTACGTTAGCATTCATCTTAACTGTGTCTCGCTATTCAGAGGAAGACAGACCCTCCTTAGAAAAAATTAATTTATTTCCGGGAGTATATTCTTGAAATAAAATAACACCTCTTCCTTTATGTGGAAGCGCATACAATTTGTACTCTTGTTTCCTTAGATTTTGTCGTTGTTCAAGGATATTGATGTTACTTATATCCAGATCTTCAGGTGGAATTTTTAACTTCCTTGAACAGACTTTTTTTCTGCTGTAATGTTCCTTGTAGAAACGTCAAGAGGATTCGAGGTTCTCAATAATGTGTTGTAAGTTTACATAAGAGCCATTTAAATAAAGTCTAATTTTTCCTATCCTTGTCAAATGAACAGGTTACTTTCTTTGATTCTATCTCGTACTCTTCATAAATCTCAAACGATTGTTTTCAAATACAAATCGATTCCATTAAAATATTTCTATAACGCTGCATTTGTTGATACGCCCTTCCGGAATGATGCCCTCGATATTCTTTCAAAAGTTTTGTTAGCCGACACAAATTCCTATACTAAAGGTCACAATACAGCAAGTAAAAATATGAAGACATTCGTGTCAGAATATAAAAAAAGAGAATGTCAAATATGAAAAATATGAATTGTTTTCGTGAACTTAAATATTGATACTCGGAAGGTAAATAATGGACATTCAAACAAGTCATCTGCGAAAATATAATAAGACTTCTGATTTTTCAGTTGATATTTTCAAATTGTAAGAAGTTATTATTTTATTAATCTGATATCAGCGAATTAAAATCTATCAATCTATACATACTTATGATTCACGCTGTATATCATATACATGCTGTACTTTGATAGTCGTTTTCTCCATTTTCCAATTTTCAACATTTTGTAACAGTTTTGTTGCAGTTTTTCTCCAATCTCAGTGGAATTTTGCACAGAAGTCTACAAAAGCATGTGAGTAAATTGACTCATGTGTTCTCTTCTGCTACTGAAGGTATTCAAATCATCATGTGTAAAGGATGTGATAAGTTTTAAAAAATTTAAAAATTAACAACTAAAAGGATAAATATTTTTTTCTCAGAAAGTAATTAGAAAAATATGAAAAGCATGTATCTTATTTTAAATAAATCTATCAGGAATAAATTAAATATACATTTAAATAAAAATTATGTACATTTTGAAAATTGGGACAATTACAAATCAGTACTAAAAACAACAATAATTAATTATAAGTAAACTACTTGGAATATTAAAATGAAAAATTGTGTATTGCAAGCCCACATTGTAAGAAATATATGTTGAACGTTTCAGATTAAGTGGTGTACAAATGTAGAAGTTAGCAATTTCACATATCCATAGCCTTAAGGGTTGTGGTCCAATAGAACATTGTAAGCCCTTATTCAATGAATTTGTATTTCTAACTCTCTCTTCATTGTATGTTTTTGATAATATGTTCACATATATACATTTACATGAATATGATTCACAGTGAGACTAGAAATAACCATAACTTAACTGTTCCTAAAAGGAGATTAGCCAAGATTTGTAACAGACATTTTGTTGTGCGTATGCAACTATATAATAAAATTCTTTTTAATATTAGAAACATTGATGGTAGTGGAGTTTTAAAACCAAATTAAAAGGTATGGATTTTAGCAAAAACTTTTAGACAGTACAGGATATATCGAACGCAATTTTAAATGATTTGTATGTAAATAGTTTAACTTTGACGAAACCTATTGTAAATTTATATTATTTAATTAATGCTTTTTAAATAAACTAAATTAAAATAAATTAAACTAAACGAGATTATTACCTTAAAACTTACAGTTAATATATCAGGCACCACTCCACCTCATGCTACCAGCTTACATTAGTCACCAGTGGAAGAGCTCAATACTAGCAGTGTTGCCACTAATTTTCGAATGACTTATGTACTCGTATACTTACTCCACTTACTTGTGGCTTTCAAGGAACTCGGAGGTTCATTGCCGTCCACACATAAGCCTGCCATCGGTCCCTATCCTGTGCAAGATGAATGCAGTCTGCATCATCATATCCCACCTCCCTCAAATCCATTTTAATATTATCCTCCCATCTACGTCTCGGCCTCCCCAAAGGTCTCTTTCCCTCCTGCCTCCCAACTAACACTCTATATGCAGTTCTGGATTCGGCCATACTTGCTACAAGCCCTGCCCATCTCAAACGTCTGGATTTAATGTTTCTAATTATGGTAGGTGAAGAATACAATGCGTGCAGTTCTGCGTTGTGTAACTTTCTCAATTCTCCTGTAACTTCATCCATCTTAGCTCCAAATATTTTCCTAAACACCTTATTCTCAAACATCCTTAATCTATGTTACTCGTTCAAAGTGAGAGTCCAAGTTTCACAATCATACAGAACAACCGGTAATATAACTGTTTTATAAATTCCAACTTTCAGATTTTTTGACAGCAGACTGGATGATAAAAGCTTCTCAACCGAATAATAACAGGCATTTCCCATATTTATTCCGCGTTTAATTTCCTCCCGAGTGCCATTTATATTTGTTACTGTTGCTCCAAGATATTTGAATTTGTCCACCTCTTCGAAGGATAAATCTCCAATTTTTATATTTCCATTTCGTGCAATATTCTGGTCACGACACATAATCATATACTTCGTCTTGTCGGGATTTACTTCCAAAACTATCGCTTTACTTGCTTCAAGTAAAATTCCCGTGTTTTTCCTAATCGTTTGTGGATTTTCTCCTAACATATTCACGTCATCCGCATAGACAAGAAGCTGATGTAATCCGTTCAATTCCAAACCCTCTCGTTATCCAGAACTGTCATAATGGCATATTATAGAGCGAAGTTCAAAAGTAAAGGTGACAGTGCATCTCCTTGTACTCGTATATCTTATTACTAGAGCCCGGATGTTTGGCAAAATACCTTTTTTACTGGATGGAAGTAAATCATTATTTGCATAGATATAAATGTGATTTAGAGCAAATCAAAGCGATAGGGCCACATTTTATTTTGCCTATTGTACCTTTTTAGAGTGTTTCTTAGTAATAAATGTCTTTCTTGTCATTTTAAAGTAATATTTCTTGTTTATTTGCAATTTTCTAATTAATTGTAATGTAATGTGTATGAAATTTAAATATTTGAAACAATGACTAACTTTACTAACAATAGTAAACAAAAGTAATTTATTTCGGTGCTTAATCTGCTAATAATCGTGCTTTAACACTATTGGTGCAATATGAATAATGATCGACAATCTACAGTTACAAATATAATATTGCCATAGCTTCACGGTATCAACAATCAGCTTTATAATTTTAAATATTAAGCTCGTTCTCATAGAAGTTGTCACGTAGCATTTCCAATTGTTTGCTTTCATATTTTCAAGTCTTACTGTTATAATTTTGTTCTACATGTGTTTATTATATGTAGGAGAAAGAAATTTGAGTGAGGAACAGTCACTTATTGTCGGGTGACACAAGGTATAAGATCGGTTAGCTAGAATGCCTAAATTCAGTAAACCATTGCAAAGTAATCTTCATGCTTATGTTAGTTAACTTGGTGCCCATGTGTTTTCAACCGACGGAACAGTTTTGTTATTAAGGTTTGTGAAAGGACAGTTAATCAAAAAAAAAAGTGTGTTTTTTTTTTAAGTCAAGATGTGTCACCTACGAAGTAAATATGTAAGTTATGTTGATACAATTTAAATTTGTTGCTAAAATATATAAATACTTTTTAAAATTCATAGTGCCTTTTTCAAAGATTATTGTGCCTTTTTTTTTACATTTTATTGCCTTTTTGCCTGCCTATTTTAATTGTTATAAATACCTAAACATGGGCTCTACTTATTACATATTAAAATTTATAAACGATATTAATTTTTATTTTTTTGTATTTTCGGGATTATAGAGAATATCATTTGTGGGAAATTTTGGAAAAGAAAGTTCATTGTTTCTCGATATGAAATTTTATTTATTTATGTTTTTTTAATAACAGTTCCGGAGAATATACCATAGACAGTAATATCATTCACAACATGATAAAGAAACAGCATTATTATGAGTGTCATAAACTAATATAACGAGTAAAAAATGTGTTACTTTTGTGCCACCTTTTTAGCTCTTATAACTGCCATTTCGATAAAACAGTAAACCATATTTAGTTGGCAAATAAGCTTGCAATTTGTTTGTGCACGATTGCGTGTTACGTGAATCAGTTGAACTTGAAAGTGGGTTGACAGCATATGTTGTCCCCGGGGTTAGCAATCCAGTTTGCATTGTGCTCGACTCGTTTCGATTCTAGAGACTGCAGCATATTGGCCTGTCAACAAACTCTGTAAACAAGAAAACAACACAACGGGGGGCGGGGCGAGCGGTGAGAGCCAATCCATTAATATAAAAGGAGAGTTCACGTATCGCACTCATATCAAACGCACAACAGTGAGAAAAGCTTGCACTACAGGGAGCAATGGCTTACTTGATCAAGGCAAGTATCAGAGGTGAAGTAGATTCAATATGAGCGGAACATAAGCACCAGACGAAAAACTTATTTCAATATAAAGTGACATATTTTGTCCAGACTAATGTTAAAAAAAAAATAATTTCATTTCTTGTTTTACAAATATTCCAACTTTACGCTTAACTGGCGTCAATTTTATTATTATTATTATTATTATTATTATTATTATTATTATTATTGTTATTATTATTATTATTATCATCATCATCATCACAATATTTGGATCCAATTGATCATTATATTAATTGAAATATAACATAGGATCATGGAGCAAGCAACAGTAACAATTAATAGAAATTACACGCGAAAAAATAAAACGCAGAATTAATATAGGATATGCCTGCTATTATTCGGTTCAAAAGTTTTTGTTATTCAGCCTGCTTTAAAAAAAACTGAAAGTTAGAATTTATAAAGCAGTTATATTACCTCTGTAGAGTTTTGAAATTTGGACTCTCACTTTGAGAGAGGAACTGAGGTTAAGGGTGTTCGAGAATAAGGTGCTTAGGAGAATATTTTGGCTAAATAACAGGGATGAACGTACTGAAGAATAAAGCGACACAACACAGAACTGCACTAACAAAATTATGAACATTAAATCCAGACGTTTGAGATGGACAGGGCATGTAGCACGTATGAGCGAATCCAGCGAATCCAGAAAAGACATTTGGGGAGGCCTAGAAATGCATATATAGTGTTAGTTGAAAGTCAAAGTAAACATTTAAATTAACGGAGCAAAAAAAAAAAAAAAAAAACAACAACAACAACAACAACAACTGATGAGTCAGCTACCAGTGTACAATAAAATTATCTCTTCAATGAGGGAAAAGGATCTTTGAGGAGAATAGTAGGTTAATATTAAAATGGATTTTGAGGGAGGTTGGATATGATGCTAGGGACTGGATTAATGTTACTCAGGACATGGACCTATGGCGGGCTTATGTTAGGGCGGCAATGAACCTCCGGGTTCTCTGAGAGCTATTTGTAAGTAAGTGATATCATTGGATCTCACAAAATCACAAAATATTATTTTCAGTAACGTCATCTTCTTTTATTTAACTCGGATCTTCAAAATAGAATGACTGTAAATTAAAAAAAAAATCTTATGAAATCTTGAAAAGATTCTTTCAAAAGAGCGGTTTTCTAAGATCGAAGACAGATGTTCATAGTATGTAGCCAGCACATTTTCTGGACTCCGTTTCATTTTAAATTTTCTACAGTATAAACATATAATTTCATAGTAATTATACACCAAAATATACTAAGAGATACTAAATAAGATTTTTCAAATTTTAATTCTCCCATATTAAAGCAAATTTGAATTTTAACAAGAGAAATACTTAGAAAAAATATAGAAAAGCTCAATTAAGCCCCTAAAGACTTACTAGCTCCCAAATTGAGAATTATTGATGTGTGAAATGAAGCTTAAGTCCTTTGTGTACTCAATTTAAACTAATAGCAACAGTCTGAAATATTATTTAAAATGCGTGAAAAGGCTTAGATTACTAAGATTTCAATTTTTATATTCTTCCAAGAGAAACAGAGATCAAAACCACCTAAACGTTGAAGGAGCAAGAAGTATATTGCCTTGAATAGGAACCGGTATTTTTAAGCATTAGTTTATTCATCATTGCTTTAAAATTATGAAAGATATCCAGATAGACTATGTTGACATGGTTTAACGCTGTTGTGGAAAAGCAAGCATAAAGAGAGGCAGGAACATGTCACCACAGATATGTTCTTCATTATAAAAACGATATCTAGTTAGTATCTGCCAATTATTGAACTCTAGACTTCAGTAAGAGATATCGTCTGGCCAATTTGGCAAGTCTGAAGGAACCAATTTTTTTCTCCTGTTTCTTATTTTCTTCAAACTCATGAAAACTAAGATTCTACTTCTGTGTTCTTTCAGGTTGTAGTGATGGCCATTTTGGCAGCGGCTTCACTTGGCTCTCCCGTCATTGTTAGCCAATCCTACAGCCAATCTAACTCCGGACATGCGATCTCACACGCTCCCAGTTATTCTCACGCACCTGTAGTCACATACTCTCACGCACCTGTAGTCTCCTACTCACACGCCCCTGTTGTAAGCTACTCGCACGCCCCTGTTGTAAGCTACTCTCACGCTCCTGTGGCTGTACACCATGAACCTGTAGCTGTCGAAGTTGAACATCACGTAAGTCATGTGTTCAAAAGTACAATTTTTGTCTTTATCGTCACTAGGGATGGGGAGAGATAAGTTGGAAATTGACCATCACAAAAATATTCAACACACCCTTGTTTTTCTTGTATTCCCCTTGTTCTCCTTGTCTTTCCCTTTTTATCCTTGTACTCCCCTGGTTCTCGTTGCATTCCCTTTTATTCTTCTATTCTCCTTGTACCCTTATGTTCCCCCTGTTTTCCTTTTCATCCCCTTGTTCTCATTATATTCCCCCTGTTACCCTTGTAATCTGGCTATATTATTCCAGTTCTCTTTGTATCTCCTTTGCTATAAATCTTCGACATGTGATGGCACCCAGACATAGTAAAACCACAGCTTGAGTTGATGAGGGTACTAGGAACAATTGACTGTGCAGGTAGGTCTACTATTTCGCACTGTCTGTGATGAGGCGATAGTGGTTAGCAACTATCTATGGATGCATATTTCCTACGTATTAAGCTTCGTGACTATATATACTAGACTATGGTAAAACTATGTATTTATCGATTCCTTTCACTATCATCTTGAACATTTAACGCCAAAGACTGGAGTGCAGGTCTCTGCAAAACCAAATCGATTTTTTAAGACATTTGGTGCTGGGACTAGTTTATTCGGAACAATTCCTTTTCCCTAATGCTTGTTATACTAATACCCCATTCATTCATTCATTCATTCATAGTGTTCTGCCCAAGGGCAGATCTTTCACTACAAACCCAGCATTCTACAATCTTTAATAATTAAACCTACAAGAGTAACGTATACTGGATTTTAAATAATTATAAAAACATTTATGGATAATTCGCGAAAATTCGGGCATTAATTACCGCGAATTATCGAAAGTCGAATGTGTGTATGAAATGAAATTAATATTTTCTCTGTTCAATATTAATGCGATAAGAGATTAAGAATAATAACTTGCTGTGTATTTGTACAACAATTAATAACATTAATTTCATAAAATTGCATTATTTATTCAAAAGTCAGAAAACATTTAAAATCACTAATATCTCGTTAAAAGTAAACATAAATACTTTTTAATTCATAAAAATATGGTGATGATTCATTTTATATGCAATTTATTTCTTTCACGAATTTCGTATATCAGAAAACTGCAGAAACGTATATTCTATTGTCCATGTGCTAAAAAGGATAAATGTTCATCTTCCCTCTTGCGTAAAATAGTCCCTTGTGCGATACTTGTTTTGACTATGCCGACATTTTACTGGCTGACCTTTCCAACGACAACAAAATGAAACTTCAACGTGCTCATAATTTGTGTGTACGTTTTGCAACCAATGTTCGCAAATATGACCATATTATCCCATTCCTGGAAGCAATAGGTTGGCTTAAACTAGATAAGAAGAGAAATTTAAAATCACTTCTCTTTCTATTCGAAATATTGAACTCTTCTATTCCTTCGTACCTGTCGTCTCGCTTCACTTTCCTTTCTTCCCACCATAATCTGAACACACTCTCTCGCCATGAAACAATACTAACAATACCATCCCATCGCATTTCCTTATACTCATCCTCTTTCACAATAGCCCTGCTAAGACTCTGGAATTCGCTACCTGCTGGCATCAGGGACTGTGGAAATAAAATTTAATTCAAACACAAACTTACCAGGCAGCTTGGTCAGTAATTGAGACTCGTTCAGACATGGCTTCTTGTAAATACAGTAGAACCTCTATTATCCGTGGTAATGAAGGGGGTGGAGTGAACGGTTAATCGAAAAATCGGATAATCCGTACCATAAAAAGCTTCCATAAACTAAGTACATAATATTTTCGTAATTTCCTCCATGGTCTTTTCTTTTAATACGCTAGGTAGTCGATTGGAAGTTCACTAATTTAAGTCTGTTTATTTTTTACATTTTTTTTTCGATAAGCCAGTTATTAAAACGTTATTTATTGTAGGTACTTAAGTCTGGTTTTCAACGACGGGTTTTTAATGGCCAAGAAAACTTATGACGACTGTCTGTGGAAAGATAGGAATAGTACAGGTCTCATGTTGTAGATTTACAACTTTATACAGTTTATATTTTAATTGTCAGCCTAAATCGCTTACAGTTGTCATTCATATCTCGTATTGTGATGTGAGATGAACCACATTTTCTCTTTTCCCAAACCACTCAATTACTTGAACTTTTTTCCGTAGTACAACATGTTTTATTTTGACACTTGTAGAAGACCTTTTGCCTAGAAGATAAACAGTACGGTCACTCGAAGAGTAGGCCATAATGCGTAAGAGTGAACGTTTATAAAAACACTCTGTAGAAAAAATTCGTGCTAATATAATGTACAGTACCGCATATTTCTTTTCTGCGAGCGAGAAAGACAGACGGATAATCCACCAATCGGTTAATAAGGTGACGGATAATCGGGGTTTTACTGTAGTTCTCTTATTCTAGCACAAAATATTTCAATATCCGGTAATTTCATCATAATTAGGAACATTAAATCCAGACGTTTGAGATGGGCAGGGCATGTAGCACGTATGGGCGAATCCAGAAATGCATATAGAGTGTTAGTTGGGAGACCGGAGGGAAAAAGACCTTTAGGGAGGCCGAGACGTAGATGGGAGGATAATATTAAAATGGATCTGAGGGAGGTGGGGTATGATGATAGAGACTGGATTAATCTTGCACAGGATAGGGACCGCTGGCGGGCTTATGTGAGGGCGGCAATGAACCTTCGGGTTCCTTAAAAGCCATTTGTAAGTAAGTAAGTAAGGTAATTTCATCACTATATAATTTCATTCTAAGTTTAATTTTTACTTAAGTAAAAAAAAATCTTTATTTGTTCTTTACTTCTACAAAAAAAACTGTCTAGCCTTTATTAATCAGTTAATCTTTTAGTACTTTGATTTTTATTGTATTCATAAATTTAATATTAATTGTAATTATATTCTTAATATTGTAGTTATAATCCTCTGGTAGAGGGGAAGAGAAGGCCTGATGGCCTCATCTCTACCAGGTTAAATAAATATATATCCTATCATTAAATTATTTCAAAAACAAAGTTCTCTAATTTACAGGCTCCCGCCCACTACGAATTCAAGTATGGCGTCAGGGATGAGCACACCCACGACATCAAGGAGCAGGCTGAGAAGCGCGATGGTGACAAGGTGTCAGGATACTACAAGCTTCTGGAAGCCGACGGCACCACCCGTACTGTCCACTACACCGCGGATAAGCACACCGGATTCCACGCCCAGGTCGTGAGGTCCGGACACGCCGTGCATCCTGCTCAAGCTGTTAAGGTGGCCGTCCCTGTACATAAGGTGGTGTCAGCACCAGTCGTCAGTTACGGGCTTGGAAGCTACCACTGATATGAATAAAAATACGATAAATTCACTGCCTTCTGGGAATACGGCTCTATGTGGTCATCCTCATTGTTAGATTAAGTCTGCGATTACATTAGAGCTGGTATTTCTTCGAGATCTGGAGACTTGTACCTGGTCATGTCCATGTCATATATTTACACATATTTATTCAAATCATACTTCGTATAATATTTCACATCCACAATTCGTTTATCTGTGTCATACAGTACAAATATCAAATATCACTCGCTTTCATTGGTTTGAATGTGGTGCTTCTGTTCTTTCATTATATTAAAAAAAATGTACAGAAAGATGTGAAAATGGATTTTCCATGTATGATATGTATATAATTTTAAATATTGTAATAATATCATAAACATGTTGTGAATAAACTTGTTCATGCATCATTAAATCTAAATGATTTTATTTCAAAACCTATTATATTGTAGCCTAAGTTGTTCTAAAATATGGTGTCAATCAGGTAAAAATCACATTCAATATCGATGAAACTTAGCTACAAAATATATTTATATATAAAGCATTACTTCGTAAAACAAGTGTTGTTTTATTTCCAACAATATAAAATGACAAATCATGGTGCATTTGTTTTTCAATTATTATTAAGAGTATTAAAGCTTTATAAGTACGACAAAGCTGTGCGAAATTTTCTTGATTTCTTCAGGAAGTGATTATCTCAATTCCTTAATATAATATTTGCTTTTTAAGTTAGAAATTCGAAGTTTTCAATAGGTAACAGAGAAGACCTCCCTCAAATAATGGTATAACCAGCAAATCTATAATATAAGTTTCAGGAGAAAATAAAATAATTTCAGGAGCATATTTCGTTAGGCCTATATTTACTAGAAAAACCATTTGATTAATCAATGATACAAGTATATTTCGCTATTGGATGCATTCATTTACTGTTATAAATGAATGCTTCAAAATTACTTCATTGAACTAAGTCACATATTTTATTAATTTGATGTTACACCCTTTTCCGAGGAAGGTATTCAATTATGGACTCCATCCATTGTTCTGGCACAATTTCCCTTCCCCAAATAGGAACTACATGCTTATAAATTTCATTAGATATCTACAAATTGTAAATGTTTTCATTTGGAGGTATAATTCTATAGATATTATCAATTATTAAGAGATAATTGTAGTTATTTCTCTATTTCCGAAAGAAAGAGTTGAGGAAACTTATATTAAATTTGAAATCAAATCGTATAAACATTTTTGAGACTCAAATTTTTAACTGAAGAATTTTTAGATAACTGGTACAAATTATATCAACAAGGGTTGAATTCAATAAAATTGTTTTTATCTTAATTGATTTCGCCATAGCATTCCTGGATGACCAAAGCTGCGAAGACCATGCTAGGTGTAATCCAATGTAACTTGTGGCGTACAATCCTCCGCTATCCAAAGTATAAGTTTATGATAGTGACTTTGAGTTATCTGTATTCTCTCATCAAAAAAGGATACACTAAGTTGAAATTTGAATTATCTTAACCGTTTTAACAGCTCTTAGAAAATTTGTGCAGGAATCATGCTGTATATAAATAGCCTTCATACAAAGTTTCATCTTATTTGGTTCAGAATTGTATAAATTGTTGACAAAATTTGTAAATTTAAATTGTATTTTGGAAAATCACTACTTCCCCAACAAATTTCAAACTTTTCGCCTGAGTTTAGCTCCACATACCTTTCAAACTCCCTGATATATAGCCTAATTTATTAATTACTTAATATTATTCCTTGAGAGCTAAGAAAACATTATTTTATATATTCAAATATAAATCGGTAAAAATTAATATCTGAATGTAAATTTATGGAGAAGTTCTCTGAATTACTCACAGTTCTTTAAATTTAAAACGAATATATTTATTTTTTCACCAAAACCGACAAAATTTCAAGTGAGATATCATAAAAATTTATTAGTCAAGATTTATCTCTGTATTGGGAATTCCATCACGTATTCGCTTTCCAGTTAGTAGTAGCGGTATAGTAATAGTGACTGTAGTAGTAGTAGTAGTAGTAGTAGTAATAATAATAGTAGCAATAGTAACAGCGGTAATAGTAGTAGCAGCAATAGTAATAGTAGCAACAGTAGCAGCGGTAATAGTAGTAGTGGTAGTAGTAGTAGTAGTAGTAGTAGTAGTAGTAGCAGCAGCAGCAATAATAGCAGCAGTAATAGTAGTAGTCGTGATAGTGGTAGTGATAGTAATGGTAGCAATACTAACAGCGGTAATAGTAGTAGTGGCAGTATTAGCAGCTAACAATAGCAATAGTAACAGCGATAATAATAGTGGCAGTAGTAGTAATAGTAGCAATAGTAACAGCGGTAATAGTAGTAGTCGCAGTAGTAGTAATAGTAGCAATAGTAACAGCGGTAATAGTAGCAGTGGCAGTAGTAGTAATAGTAGAAATAGTAACAGCGGTAATAGTAGCAGTGGCAGTAGTAGTAATAGTAGAAATAGTAACAGCGGTAATAGTAGCAGTGGCAGTAGTACTAATAGTAGCAATAGTAACAGCGGTAATAGTAGCAGTGGCAGTAGTAGTAATAGTAGCAATAGTAACAGCGGTAAT
The DNA here is from genome assembly GCF_040183065.1 of Periplaneta americana. NCBI lineage: Eukaryota > Metazoa > Arthropoda > Insecta > Blattodea > Blattidae > Periplaneta > Periplaneta americana. Next base: position 44,603,655 of record NC_091132.1, on the reverse strand, counting down.
AGTAGCAGTGGCAGTAGTAGTAATAGTAGCAATAGTAACAGCGGTAATAGTAGCAGTGGCAGTAGTAGTAATAGTAGCAATAGTAACAGCGGTAATAGTAGCAGTGGCAGTAGTAGTAATAGTAGCAATAGTAACAGCGGTAATAGTAGCAGTGGCAGTAGTGGTAATAGTAGCAATAGTAACAGCGGTAATAGTAGCAGTGGCAGTAGTGGTAGTAATAGTAGCAATAGTAACAGCGGTAATAGTAGCAGTGGCAGTAGTAGTAATAGTAGCAATAGTAACAGCGGTAATAGTAGCAGTGGCAGTAGTGGTAGTAATAGTAGAAATAGTAACAGCGGTAATAGTAGCAGTGGCAGTAGTAGTAATAGTAGCAATAGTAACAGCGGTAATAGTAGCAGTGGCAGTAGTAGTAATAGTAGCAATAGTAACAGCGGTAATAGTAGTAGCAGCAATAGTAATAGTAGCAACAGTAGCAGCGGTAATAGTAGTAGTGGTAGTAGTAGTAGTAGTAGTAGCAGCAGCAGCAGCAATAATAGCAGCAGTAATAGTAGTAGTCGTGATAGTGGTAGTGATAGTAATGGTAGCAATACTAACAGCGGTAATAGTAGTAATGGCAGTATTAGCAGCTAACAATAGCAATAGTAACAGCGATAATAATAGTGGCAGTAGTAGTAATAGTAGCAATAGTAACAGCGGTAATAGTAGTAGTCGCAGTAGTAATAGTAGCAATAGTAACAGCGGTAATAGTAGTAGTCGCAGTAGTAATAGTAGCAATAGTAACAGTGGTAATAGTAGTAGTGGCAGTATTAGCAGCTAACAATAGCAATAGTAACAGCGGTAATAGTAGCAGTGGCAGTAGTGGTAGTAATAGTAGAAATAGTAACAGCGGTAATAGTAGCAGTGGCAGTAGTGGTAGTAATAGTAGAAATAGTAACAGCGGTAATAGTAGCAGTGGCAGTAGTAGTAATAGTAGAAATAATAATAATAATAATAATAATAATAATAATAATAATAATAATAATAATGATTTATTTTAGCTGGCAGAGTTAAGGCCGTAAGGCCTTCTCTTCCACTCAACCAGCAAAAAGTGTATATACATATGCATGAACTTACAAAGAATCCAACAATTTGATTTAGATGAGAGTTACATGTATACAAAAGTTATTTACAAATTAAACAACAAAATACTATGAACTATTAATTAAACACTGAAATAAACTGTGTAGCAGAATTAAACTAAAATACATAGAATGTTAATATATTTCAAATAATATTAGGTAATAGAAAGAGATTATTACGAGACAATTAAAATACAGCACAATCAGGATGATGTCTAAAGAAAAAAGTAACAATGTAGTCAGTGATAGTTTAAATCAGTATGATTGGAGTGAAATGCTAATAAGGTTATCTTTTAAGCTGTTCTTAAAGGTGTTTATTGTCTTGCAGCCCCTAATACTTTGTGACAAGGAATTCCATTGACGCGAGGTGGATATTGTAAAAGATGATGAATAACAAGATGTTCTATGAAGAGGTATACTTAGCGTGCCACAGATAAGTGATCTGGTATTTACATCGTGGTTAGAGTATAGATAAGAGAAACGAGACGAAAGGTAATTTGGTGTTGAAGTGTGCAGAATTCGAAAGAGTAAAGACAAAGAGTGTAAAGTTCTACGTTCTTTAAGTCGGAGCCACGAGAGACTTGCGAAGGATGGTGATATGTGATCATACCGTCGGATGTTGCACACGTATCTGACGCACATATTCTGAGCTCGCTGTAACTTGACTGACAATTCAGAACTTAGGTCACTTAACAAAACGTCACAATAATCGAAGTGCGGCGTTACTATGGTTTGCACTAGGGTAAGTTTTAGTTGCTGGGGCAAGAAGTTTCTCAAGCGACTCAAACAGTGAATGGAGGAACAGATTTTTTTTTATCGTTTCTTTAACTTGAAAATTCCAACTTAGATTATTATCAAAAAAGAAGCCAAGATTTTTTACGACAGATGAATAAGGGATTAGCGTGTTGTTAAGGGTAACAACTGAAAGATTACTGTTATTAAGGAAGTTAACTAAACGCTTATGTCCAATAATTATGACTTGAGTCTTACTTGGATTAAGTGCGAGTCCGAAATTGGCCGCCCAAGTGGAGACAGTGGCTAGGTCACAATTTAACTTGTCAATCGATTCATTGATCGTATTGGGTCTGGAATGTATGTAAAGTTGTAGGTCGTCGGCATAGAGGTGATATCGGCAATACTGTAAGTTCTTTGATACGTCATTAATGTAGATAGTAACAGCGGTAATAGTAGCAGTGGCAGTAGTAGTAATAGTAGAAATAGTAACAGCGGTAATAGTAGCAGTGGCAGTAGTAGTAATAGTAGAAATAGTAACAGCGGTAATAGTAGCAGTGGCAGTAGTAGTAATAGTAGCAATAGTAACAGCGGTAATAGTAGCAGTGGCAGTAGTAGTAATAGTAGCAATAGTAACAGCGGTAATAGTAGCAGTGGCAGTAGTAGTAATAGTAGCAATAGTAACAGCGGTAATAGTAGCAGTGGCAGTAGTAGTAATAGTAGAAATAGTAACAGCGGTAATAGTAGCAGTGGCAGTAGTAGTAATAGTAGCAATAGTAACAGCGGTAATAGTAGCAGTGGCAGTAGTGGTAATAGTAGCAATAGTAACAGCGGTAATAGTAGCAGTGGCAGTAGTAGTAATAGTAGCAATAGTAACAGCGGTAATAGTAGCAGTGGCAGTAGTGGTAGTAATAGTAGAAATAGTAACAGCGGTAATAGTAGCAGTGGCAGTAGTAGTAATAGTAGTAATAGTAACAGCGGTAATAGTAGCAGTGGCAGTAGTAGTAATAGTAGCAATAGTAACAGCGGTAATAGTAGCAGTGGCAGTAGTGGTAGTAATAGTAGAAATAGTAACAGCGGTAATAGTAGCAGTGGCAGTAGTGGTAATAGTAGCAATAGTAACAGCGGTAATAGTAGCAGTGGCAGTAGTAGTAATAGTAGCAATAGTAACAGCGGTAATAGTAGCAGTGGCAGTAGTAGTAATAGTAGCAATAGTAACAGCGGTAATAGTAGCAGTGGCAGTAGTGGTAGTAATAGTAGAAATAGTAACAGCGGTAATAGTAGCAGTGGCAGTAGTAGTAATAGTAGCAATAGTAACAGAGGTAATAGTAGTAGTCGCAGTAGTAATAGTAGCAATAGTAACAGTGGTAATAGTAGTAGTGGCAGTATTAGCAGTAACAATAGCAATAGTAACAGCGATAATAATAGTGGCAGTAGTAGTAATAGTAGCAATAGTAACAGCGGTAATAGTAGCAGTGGCAGTAGTGGTAGTAATAGTAGGAATAGTAACAGCGGTAATAGTAGTAGTGGCAGTAGTACTAATAGTAGCAATAGTAACAGCGGTAATAGTAGTAGTGGTGGTAGTAGTAGTAGTAGCAGCGGTAATAGTAGCAGTAATAGTGGTAGTAGCAGTAATAGTAATAATCAGGGAAAGGATTTATATGTAAATACATATTTACTTATAAAGCTAATATAATTTATATTTTGCATTATCTTTATGTTTTACAATGTGTAGGGTTGAAAAATCCTACTTTTATTTTCCATATTTTTCCATATTTTAGAGTTTAGTACATATTTTCGTTAATTTCCATATATTTTCCATATTTCATATAAAACAGTCCATATTATATTAGGTTTAACAATAAAACAAAACAAAATTCCATTAACTTTTAAAAATACATTTCAACAATAGAGATTTAAACACATGTTCAGTAATCCCTTTAACATCAGAGTTATTTGAAAATTAGCAGTCCTATCAACAATGGGAAAGTAAGTTACAAAACTGTATTAATTTAATTTAAAATTTTTAACAGACTTCAGTTGTGCAGCTCAACAGTTAAATGCCAGTCAGAGTACACATAGGTTCAGTTTTGTAAATCATACTATAAAGACGGTAAATATGCCAAAAGTACGTCATTCAGTCAATTTAAAATCAAAACTAACAAGTTACATTTCAGAATTTAAAGAAGATGGTTTATCAACTGACAATAAAATATTATTTTGTAATTTGTGTCAGTGTGCAGTATCATCTACACAAAAGTTCCTGGTGCAACAACACATTACAACTAGTAAACATCAGGCCAACAAACAACTAAATTCCAAGCAGAGACAATTGTTTTTAACACAACCAACAACATCGAATGTAAGATCTGAGTTTAACATCGACCTGTGCCGTTCTCTCATCTCTGCTGATATTCCTCTCTACAAACTAAAGAATAAGGTCTTCAGGGAATTCCTTGAAAAATATACTCAACATACAATCCCGGATGAGTCAACACTTAGGAAGACGTATGCTCCATCCATCTACGATGAGACAATACAGAAGATAAGAGATGAAATTAAAGATAGTTCAATTTGGGTTTCCATTGATGAGACTCCCGACAAAGAAGGTAGACTTGTTGGTAATGTAGTTATCGGTTTGTTAAGTGAACAATATTCTGAACGAATTCTTTTACATTGTGATGTTCTAGAAAAGTGCAATAACAAAACTATAGTTAAACTGTTCAACGAAGCTATGGGTATCCTGTGGCCAAAGGGTATTATGTACGATAATGTGTTATTCTTTATTAGCGATGCTGCCCCTTATATGGTCAAAGCTGGACAAGCATTATCTGTTGTATATCCTAAATTGACTCATTTTACTTGTGTGGCGCATGCATTTCATCGTGTGGCAGAAGTGGTCAGAGACAATTTCCCTAAAGTAGATTTGTTGATTTCATCAGTGAAAAAAGTATTTCTCAAAGCTCCCAGTAGAGTTAACGTGTTGAAAGAAATGTACCCTGAAATTCCATTGCCACCAAAGCCAATTTTAACTAGATGGGGTACATGGCTAGAAGCAGTTGAATATTATGCCGAACATATAGACTCTATTAACAATGTTCTCCTTGCATTGGACTCTGAAGATGCAGTCTCAATTGATACTGCGAAAACAGTTACCTGTGACATAAGTGTGAAGAATGACTTAGCTCACATTCAGCATACATTTTCATGCATCATAAAAACGCTCAAAAGTCTCCAAAATAGGCACCTTTCACTATCTGAAAGTTTTGAAATTATAAATAGTACTGTGGAACAACTGAATCGTGGTAGAGGTAAAGTTGCAGATGCAGTAAGAGCTAAGGTGGACACTGTACTTTCAAAAAACCCTGGATATGAAGAACTACAAAAGGTTGTTGCTGTGATGAGTGGTGAATCAACAGTGAAGATTAACTTGGACTTATCCCCAGCAGACATTGTGAAATTGAATTATGTACCAGTTACTTCTTGTGACGTCGAACGCTCTTTTAGTCAGTATAAATCTATCCTCAGAGACAATAGAAGAAGATTCACTTTTCAGCACTTGAAAGAAATGTTTGTAACCTATTGTTATGGTAACAGACAATAAAAATTGTGTTTTGTTGAAACTACATTGGAAGATAAGGTACGTCCATTATATTTTTTGTTTAGTTTGATTAAAATGTACCAATATTTAACGTACATAGTCATTTTTTTATAATTTTAAGTCCATATTTAATTCCATATTTTGGTAAAAATCCATATTTAATTCCATATTTTGGTAAAAATAACTACATATATATTTACATATTTCATATATTTTTAGTCCATATAAATCCGTTCCCTGGTAATAATAGTAGCAGTGGTAATAGTTGTATTAGCAGTAGTAGTAATGGCAGCAATAGTAACAGCGGTAATAGTAGTAGTGGTGGTGGTAGTAGTAGTAGTGAGAGAAGCAATAGTAGCTGATGTAGTAGTAATGGCAGTAGTAGTATCAGTAGTAGCAAGCAGCAGTAATAGTAGCAGTAGTAGTACACCTAATAGTAGGCCTATAGTAGCAGTAGTAGTAATAGCTTTAGGTTTAGCAGCAGTAACGGTAGTAAGTAATTAGTAGTTAATACCAATAGTAGTAAGTAGTAAGAGCATAGTATTATTAACAGTATTTTCAACTGCACAGTTTATTTAGTACCGAAACTGAACGTGAGGGAGAAGTGACCGACAAAATTTTCCAGGAGCTCTCTACTAGAGACAGACTTAATTTTGCACACAGTAAATCTATAAGACGGGACGCACAGGTTTACTTGATTTCCGAATGAATCCATCTCCTTTGAAATCTTTCACCATCGGCTGGATACGAAGCAGCGAACCTCGGACCAAAGTCAGCAGCCAACTGCTACGCACTGAAGAGGACTATGTAATGTTAGGGCTGCATCTTGAAAGTAGGCTACTAATTTTCTAGTCTCTAAACAAAGTCCACCGTAGTCTTGTATTACATTATAATGAAATATTCTTACTTACAGATGGTAGTACACACAGCATAGCCATCGGTCAACTTTCATCTTGATTCTGGGACCTGCAACAGAAGATTTTTTCTTGTAAACAGTGCCGTTCTAAATTTAGTGGCCCAACCAGTTTTATTAGCGGAGTAGCCTATAACCGGTAAAGCGGCCAGAACAACATGGATTCCATAATACCAAATAAAGGAGACACTAATTACATTAAAATAACATCTGTGTGACCACGAAACAACTCGTAAAACCAGAGTAATCTGATTTTATAGCTAATATTATCGCCGAATTATCGACGCTGCCAAGTATGTGTTAATGTGCATAGCATTATTATTATTATTATTATTATTATTATTATTATTATTATTATTATTATTATTATTATTATTTGTAGCATAAAACTGAAGAATTATTTATGTATTTATTTATTCGTTTGTTTTTTGTTTGTTTATGTACGTATTTATTTATTTATTTATTTATTTATTTATTCTGATGTGGTTGAGTCCATCAGGCCTTCTCTTCCACACCACCAGAAATACAACTACAATAATAAAAGAAAAACTATAAACAAAGTAAAACCACACGAAAGTATGTATACAAACTAGCCACACAAACTTTAAACGAGTGATCAGATATAATTAAATCATTGCTAATTATCAAGGCTAAGTTATTAACAAAATATAACAAGAAACTTGCAATTTTAAATCTAGATTAAAAACATAAATCAACACATCTAGCAATACTTAAAAACCATGAAATATAACAAAATTTTCCAATTTAATTTTGAATTGTGATAATGTCAGGCAATCCCTGACGTCATTATGTAAAGAATTCCAGAGGCGAGGTATTTCTACAGTATAGGAGGATGAGTATAGAGAAGTTTTGTGATGAGTAATAGACAGAAGTGCTTGATGCCGCTTTCGAAGAGTTGTATGGTATGATACAATGCTGGATTTGCAAAGAAAGACCTGCTCTTGGGCAGAACACTGTGAATGAATTAATAAAAAAAATTGCAAGATACGTTTGAAGGACTTTTCCTTAAATTATACGTGGGATTAATGGATCCTATTAAATATTCCTCAAATTAAGTGCGCGCCTCTTCCTGTTTTGATAAGTTATTCTTAAAAATCTCGTTCAATATTAAGACGTTAACCGACTTTTAAATTAACCCTTGCGGAGGGATATTAATTTATAACGTGCATGAATATGGGTAGAATCTACAAATTTCCGATCAGAAAAGAAGTTTGTCGTCCAAGTTGACGACGACGATGATGATGATGATGATAATAATAATAATAATTTATTTACTTATTTATTTATTTACTAATATTTAATGTGCTGTACAACAGCCTGGGGCCAATAAGAGTTCAGCACAAGATTTACAGTGTACAAGGAATAACAAAAGTGCATACAAATAATTATGAAAATTACAGACCAATACAATTAAACAATAATGACAAAATGAATAGATAACAAAAAACAATGCATACAAATAGTAATGATTAAAACTAGTACAATGAGATGATTAAAATAATGGCAATTAAAATGAATTACAAATGAATTAATTAAATCATATAAATGAAGACTGGAATCATATAAGTAGTATTACAAATATATGCAATGAGAATATTATGATACATATCTAAAAAAAATGACATAAGTTAATAAAACTGAGATAAAAAACTCAAAAAGTATATACTACACATTAAATGGATCCAAGTTAAATCTATGCAAATTAGCTTATTTAATACATCTGCAGACCAGAGAGAGAGATTTAGAATTCTTTTTATAATTTTTTTTTAAATCTTAAACCCTTAGCAGGAATACGAAGACTGATATTGCTTATGAATGATTCACAATCAATATCTGAGTTTACAAAAAAATAAATAATCAAGATCCTGACGTCTGGTAAATAAACTACCGCAATTGAAATATTTGCAATTAATCTCATATGTATAATCGGAATTTGGTAAAAATCTATAAGAACACAAGGAAATAAATATTCTTTGAATATTCTCCAATTTAGCCGAGTCAGTGGAAGTAATGGAGTTCCATACAACAAATGCATATTTAAGCTTGGATCTAACCAATGTATAGTATAAAATTAATAAACACATAGGAGTAGAAAAAGAATAAGTTATAGATCTAATTAGACCAAGCATTCTTAATGAATGGGTATAAACATATTGCACATGATCATGGTAATATAATTTTGAATCAAGCAAAGACACCAAGATCTCTAATACAATCTTTCTTAGTAATTATGACATTACTAAGAAAATAATTAAATTTTAGGGAAGTAGTTTTCCGTATAATAATAATAATAATAATAATAATAATAATAATAATGATAATGTTTTTAATGTTTTATGACTACCCAGATCATAAAGAATATAATAGTAAAATGTGTACGAAAAATTCCTTTATTTCCTTACATAACTTAAAGCATAAGCCAGAGTCTGAGTGGCAAATTATTTGACAAGATATGAATTATTATTTTTCGTAAACAAGCTACGACTAATTAGCAACATTATCCAATCACAATGGACAGCAATTATATTCAGACATGAAGTGGGCAGGCCTGGGTTTTACGGGGCGCCAGGTTAACGATTTCCATTCATTTTGCTGAACAGCGCTCGAGGACAATCAGATTTGACAGATTGTTCTGGATGTGTGTCAGGCGCCTGGTCACGCACTCTGCGTGCGTGTGTGTATACAGGAACAATATTCAGTTTCACGCCTGATAAATGCGACACTTGTAAATATTCCCCTTCTCTTCCCAGGTGCGTAGTTACGTCACAGACTTGAACTTGGAGTAGACGAGAAGTCTGTTCTACTTAGTTACGACGAATATCAGCATTATGTGATGTGTTAGGCAACCGCACGAAATGTCCGATTCGAGATGCGGCTCGACCGGGTCTGGTAGTCCTACCCCCCAAAATTGGTACCTGATGTGGAGGTGGGAATGGCAGATACATTCCATATAAATAGCAACCACAAACGTTTAGTCTACACAACAGACTCAACTGGTCTCTAAAGAGGTGCAATGGCGTTACTTAAGGTAAGACTTGCATCCGTCAATTGTAGGCATTCGAGAAGTTTTATAAATATATGAGGAGCATAGTATCAAAGTTAGACAACTCCATTTGTTGCGATTTCGAGTTACTGATTGTTTCTCATAGAATTTTGTGTGCTGAATGCGATTTTGGAACTGTTTAGGTTCAAAAACGGACTGAACAGAGCGAAAATAGCACTTAATTGTGCGCTTTAGAATCAAAATGTAGACAACTCTACTGTGATTGCTTTCAAATTAGGACAATTCCTTCAGTAGCCAATGAGAAGTCCACATTTGTACTCCTTTTCCCATCACGCATTGCGAATCCAACATGGCTGATTGTTTATACAGGGACATCATTTTATTTTTACTAACATTTTTAATAATAACCAGGCTATATCTTTGGATTAAAGGTCTAGAACCGGAAACACTGCTTGCTCCCCCTTCCAAGACTGGAGTTCGATGATACTGGCGTAAAACACAAATCACTTTACTAGGTATAGGAGGGAAGAAAAGTAGTTCATCCATTTATGTAAACTAGGAAATGTCGCAATTTTGAGTTTGATAATTTTCATTAGGTTTTTGTTTAATCAAAATACAGTACTGTATTAATACTTAGTGTTTTTACTCACAAATTGAGCTGTCCATTCGGACGTATTAATTATGCAGCACATTAGCATACAATATAGAGAATGAAATTAAATTGAAAAATAATCATAATAGGCCTATGGATATTTAAACACATTTTTGAAAATGGTGGCCGTTCATTTCGATACAGGCTTCAGTTCTTTTGTGCATATTATCGCACTATAGACTAATTCCAATTACCAGTGTCGTCCTTCGTAAGAGTAACACATGTTGAAATAATTCTATACTTACTCTATAAAAGAGTACCTTACGTGCTGTAAATTCAATCTTCACTTCTGCCCGATCCCAAAAGATAAAATTACTCAGAAATGCTATCTACTGTCCGTTCAAGTGGTTTGTCACAGGGTCGTAGCAAGGGGGGGGGGAGAATTCAATGACATTTAATTACTTAACGAGGCCCTTTTATTTAAGTTATTTTAAATAGTTGTATAATATTACGTAGACGTCCAATTCCTAACAGAAATTAATGTTTTCAGAAAGGAGCTAAGACAGACTTTACAGAGGGGGAACAGAAGCAGGTGGGGGAAATCGAAAATCGAGATGCGACGTAAGCAAACGGACGACAGTACCTGTGCGAAAATATGATTCAATATTGAAAGATCTTTCGTCACTGGAAAACGTAAACATTTTTCTGAAACGCACTATACTCACTAACTCAGTACTGCATACGCGGCCTCGGTTCTGTGTGGAGAACGCTTGGAGTTTAGTAGTAGAGGGGTGGGAGTGAAGTACATTCAAAAACTCAGGTACAATGAAAATTGAAGTAAAAATAAAATGATGTCCCTGTATAATCGGCTTGTGGATGAATAAGTACTATTTCACGCAAATTTGCTTTGAAACCGAGTCAGAAGAGACTTAGATTCAAAAGCAGACAATTTCACTTTAAATATGGCTTCGTTTGGTTTCAAAAGCAGACAACTCCACTTTAAATATGGCTTTTGGTTTCAAAAACAGACAACTCCGTTACTTAGTTTCAGAGATGGACAACTCCACTTTTTAAACTTAAATTTCGACCTGAATATTAATTTTAATCACATTTTGAGACTGAAAAAAACATTTCTATGACCCATGAAAGTGTTTTAAAAAAAGTACATATAACGGTGACATTGGTTTCCAAGGTTCTAGTTTTTCGCCTCTCCTGTAAAAAAAAGCAAAAGTGGAGTTGTCCCACTTTGATACCAAGCTCCTCATATACAGTATGATACAGTAAATGTGTGCAAACATTAAGCAGAAAATAAAGGGATGCTCTGCAGAATATTTTGAATTTTGAGATAGAGAACTTTGGATCTGAGAAATCAGATTATGGATATATGAACTTAATGTGTTAGGTACAGCTTACAGCAGTAAAATTTTGGAAATATTCAACATTTTTTTTCCCTCCATTATTTATCTTGTACAATAATGAAAATTAGTATGTGTGAAACACTGTCCTTTTCCTATATGAAAAAAAAATATTTTTACGATTAAAAAAATATTTACATTTTTTTTTTTTTTTCAAAATTCATTTCACTGTGCAGTGATGAAGCGTTTCCTACATAACTGAAAAACTATCCAACAATCTGTGATCAAATATTTTGTGTGTATTTATGCTTGTCTTATCTACAATGTGATGCAAGATCACTTCTCTACCTTTGATAGATTGTCTGATAAAAAATAAATTAATTTAAAAATGGTGAATTATTTATTCTTTATTCTAACACAAAATAAAAATATATTATTTATTGAGGAATGTAGTTGAAACAGCGTGATATTGTAAACATGAGTTTCAGCAGTAAAATAGAAGAGAGAGAACGTGAAAAAGTTAACAAGTTTATGAGTTATGAGGGAAACGCTTCATCACTGCATAGTGAACTGCTACCATTTTGAATTTTGAAAAAAAAAATTATATATATATATAAATAATTTTTTTAAACCGTAAAAATATTTTTTTCCATATAGCCAAAGGATAGTCTTTTATACATACCAATTTTCATTACCGTACAAGATACAGTAATGAAGGAAAAATATGTTGAATATTTCCAAAATTTTACTGCTGTAAGCTATACCTAGTCTCTTAAACATGTCTATCGCTATCGCTTATAGTTTTCCGTATTGTCAATATTTTCTATTCACATTTAAATTATTTTCGTATTATTTACAAATCTGAGTAAACAAAGTACCATTTTATATCTTAAAACAGATGCTCTAAATGAAGGCCACCAACATTTTAGACATGTTAAGTATTTAAAACTATTATTTATATTTAATATTAATATTTGTTATTATATGTAGGCAATCCCTTTTATTTGTTATGGTTACCATTCGTCATTAATGGAGAAAAATTTCCTCCGGCGCCCGGGATCGAACCCGGCACCTCCATTTCTAACTGGGTGCTCTAACCACTAAGCTACACCGAGGCCCAATATTTCCACAGTTTCACATTAAACTCTGCTTTATAAAGGACGTTAAATAAAGAATTACAGGTACAATCATCTCATCGTATTGTAGGCCTATTAGTCTCTGCAGTTCTAAGGGTCGTTAAGTAGAGAATTCCAGTGCTAGAATCTCATGGTGTCCGTATATCGTCTGTAGTTTTAAAAGAAACGTCAAAGAAATAATTAAATTACAATAAAATTAAGTTTGATTATTGAATAGTTTGTGTAGCGAATTTTTCTCCATTAATAACCAATGGTAACCATAACAGATAATTCTGTAGGACCAAAAAAAAAAATCTTTTCGTAGTTGTTTTATTTGTTGATTTTTCACTCGCAAGGGGGTTCTGTCTATCGCATTTCAATAATTCCTGGCAAACTGGAAATTAATATATATATATATATATATTCAGAAATATTTGCTTATTATTTAGTGTAAGATATACATAGATAACGCTCTAAAATCAAATATTCTAATGTTTTATTTTCAAAAGGAAAATATTTTACGAGTTTTATGGGCATTATATCTAAGTGGTCTTGGCTGGGTAATAGATACTGTTTTGTTTCCCTAAGTTTGCAGCACTTACTTAAAAAAGAGATCAGCTGTTAATGTATGTTTTTCAAGGAGCTATTGTTGAATAAATATTTTGAGAGCCTGGATTGTTAATTCCAGAGGTCCAGGATCAAGGAACGGTTTACTCTCTACTATATTATTTCTGTCATTTATTTTCAGTAGTTTGTGTTAACAATTAATCTTACAATTCAAGTGAATAGTTTTACTTATAAATGTTTAAATAAATGTGTTGTGTTTCGCAGGTTACAGTGTTGGCATTCTTGGCAGTCAGCACTTATGCCTCTCCCATCAGCGAATCCTACGTGCAATCATCTGGTCACGTGGTGTCGCACCCTGTGGTTAACCATGCTGTTGCTGCTCCAGTTGTGAAATATGTCAGCGCCCCCTTAGTGCACCACGCACCAGTAGTGAGCTATTCTCACGCACCAGTAGTGAGCTATTCTCACGCACCTCTTGTGCACCATGAACCAGTCAAAGTCGAAGTAGAACACTACGTAAGTATGCATTTTTTTCAGTTAGTTTTATCACAAAGTTTCTTACTTTTTGTTGAAAAAACGCTGAATTTTAGGATTTAAATTTCGATGAATGGGTATTGTTCACAGAATAAATTGACTAATCTATATTTAAGATATGAGTGTGGAATATATAATAGTGGTATTGAAACAAAATCAACTCTGAATTTAGTGGCCGATTCGCTCCAGGTAAAATTTGTAACAATTTCTAGCTTCACTTTGAGGTCTGTGGATATAGAGGAAAAATTGGATCGGTGTCGGGTAGAGTTCCCGGATAGCTCAGTGGGTAGAGCGTTGGTACGTTAAACCAAAGGTCCCGGGTTCGATGCCCGGCCCCGGAACAATTTTTCCCTCGAAATTATTCAAATCAACTTTACAGGGAGTTATACCTGAAATCTTGATTTGCATAATACACGTCACTGTTCGTTAACAGAAAGCCACAATTTAAGTCACACAGAGTTAATGTGCACTCGAAGTTGGTTGCTTGACGGTTGTCAGCCCACTTTGAGGTCTGTGGATATAGAGGGAAAAATTGGATCGGTGTCGGGTAGAGTTCCCGGGTAGCTCAGTGGGTAGAGCGTTGGTACGTTAAACTAAAGGTCCCGGATAAGATGCCCGGCCACGGAACAATTTTTCCCTCGAAATTATTCAATTTCTAGTCAATATCAATATACGGAGGTAGCGCAGAATTATATATTTTTCTATTTTAAATTTAAAACTTGCTTTCGTTTAAAAGTGCGAGTAATATAATACTGAACAGATTTCTAGTTGTCAGTTTCTAACGTGAAAGTTAAAGCATGCTAATGTTGGACAACGAAAATTAATCGCTGCTGCTAATTTAGGACAAAAAATTGTAGATAATCTACGCATTTAAAATTTAGTCTCATTTACTACAATAATGCAAAAGGATTAACACTAATCGTAAGCCAACTGTCTGTTAAGCTTGACGACAGTCTTCTTCGTTTTGAATCTCTTCTATCTTTGTTTTGTTACCAACTTGCAAAAATTAAATTACCTATGACAACAGTCTTCTTCGTTTTGAATCTCTTCTATCTTTGTTTTGTTACCAACTTGCAAAAATTAAATTACCTATGACAACAACTTAAATGTTTGTTTCTTTCTATGTGTATTTATTCATAGTCGCTTTAACTCTTACGTAATTTTTTTTTTTATTTTACTAGGTTATTTTACAACGCTTTATCAACAGCTTAGGTTATTTAGCGTCTGAATGAAATGGAGGTGATAATGCCGGTGAAATGATTCAGGGGTCCAGCACCGAAAATTACCCAGCATTTAAGTTATAGTGCGATTGTATATAGTTTACTGTGGGAAATGCGTGTTTTTCTGTGTACTATGTCTAATTATTCCGCGGTAATTGAGATTTAATCCGATATTCTCCTTTATTTAAGTTAAAATTGTTATATTCAGCAGAGAAAAACCACGGGAAAAAACACGACCAAATTATTATGCATCGTGGATCGAACCCAGTATCTCTCGAACGCAAGTCCAGTTCTTTACCACTAAGCCATCTCGTACGGTTGGTTATACTTTTTCCTTACCAACCTACAAAACTTGTTATCTATGCTACCAACATTAAAATAATAATAATAATAATAATAATAATAATAATAATAATAATAATAATAATAATAATACTTTATTGCCAGAACAAAGATATAGGGTAAAGTATATAGTGATGGGCACTTTAAGCACATTGCAACACATATTTGGTTGGGAACATCTAATTTACAGAGGTATATTTCTCATTTTTTTCCAATAAAGAACTGAATATATTTGTGACTCTTTTACACAAGAAAGAACTTACAATAATGTGTCTGATTATTTTGAAATTACATCAATATTGAAATAGGAGAAAAACATAATGATGGGCACTCGAGCTTCTGACTTGGGCACCTAAGTATACAGTGATGGGCACTTTAATATTTGATGCAAAAGTGAGACATTTACCTTCAAATTGAAACTAATTTATTCGTTTTCAACTTCTAAGATGCCCTTGCCTCTATTAATTATGAGTCTAAATGTTTTTCTTTCTTACATCAATCTATTAGGCTTAATCACTTTCACTGTCGTCTAATTCTCTCACACATTTGTTGCAAAAGTATACATTCTCATCTTCTGAATCATTATCACTGAATTCGTTTTGAAGACACTTCTTGTGAAATACTTTAAGACATTTTTTGCAGGAAATACCAAGACACTTATTATTTAAACACCCGCCGCACTTGTAACAGAGTCCTGATGAAAGCAGCTTATTCGGCTCTTCTGAAGTGTCCTTTCTCTTCTCTAATATGTTTGTACCAATACCGGAACTAGTAGTTGCTTGAACATTTTGGTCATATGAAAGGCCCACAGTTATTAAACTACTGTCTTTTGGATTCTCGTGAGAGCTCAATGTTGACAGTTCAGTAACTTTTCTTCCATGTTTTACGTGTTTTGTTGATTCAACACTTCTTTTACGCTTAGCTATTTTCCCTCCATTATTCATCTCCCTTTTCCTTTTTCTCTCTTCCTTTTTCCTTTCTTCTTCTGCTTTCTTTTCTTCTTTATTCCTAAAAAGAGCTCTCCATTTCTTTGATGTTAAAACGTATGGCATTCTTTCAGTTTTACGAATGTTTTTTCTTTTTGGAGTTTCAGGCCATATCAAGCAATCCTCCAATGTACGGACTCCTGATCGTCTCAATGTTCTCTTTTCTTCATTGCTGAGATTTTTTTCTGGTGTCTTCAGTAGATTATCTTCTTGAATACCCATATTAGCACCCACTTCTTCTGTCTGGAAATGTTCGTTACTTGCTATTTCTATTGCATCCACTTGACTTTGACTGCTTAACTGTCTTTCAATTATTTCTTCGTTATCTTCTGGCTGATCTCTTTCTTTATCTCTCACTACTTTCATGCTATCAACCGTTATTTCTTCTGGTTCTACAGGTGGCCCCTTTCTTTCAAAATATTTTTCATTCTTTTTAGCAAATACTTCGTACAGTCTAAAGAGAACATAGAACTCTTCACTGTTTTCTTCCTGTTCAACAATGTTTCCAATATTCTTAAATTTGGACATTCGCTCATCTCCTACAACTTCACAGAATTCTCTAAAAGTCAACGATTGGTTAGGCCTCTCTTCAACAACTCCTTCAGAATCTCTTACCTGTGAATTTTCAGGTGCACTGTGCTCATTTCCTAAACATTTTGTGAAGTCAATGTTGTTGGGATCCCATGGGAAAAGACCAGTTGCTCGGAAGCCATTTTTGAGTGTGTCAGGTTTTACGCAATTCTTTAGTACTTCATTTAGTACTGGTGCAAAGTCTCGCTTTGAGAGGGCTTGACAAGGATGCTCCCGCCGCCAATTTAAAACCCCTTTCTTCCACTCCTCCTTGATAGGCCGGAAAGCAGCAACATCGGCAGGTTGTAGTATTCTAGTTGCATTAGGGTACAAAGCCACAAGAACTATGTTGAGTTCAATGCATAGCTGACTCAACTGGAGTGTCATGTGGCTTTTGTGCCCATCCACAAATAAGATAACAGGCAATTTTATTTTATTTTTGAGAAGAAATGGATGAAAAATATTGCCCACAAATTCATAAAAAACTTCAGATTTCATCCATCCGGATTCACTGAGGCCAATTCCCCATTCATCAGGAATTGACTGTGCTATTTCACGTGGCAGCCTTTTGTAATTGTACACTATCATTGGAGGGCACATAAATCCAGCAGCTGAAAAGGTGAACATGACTGTAAGGGCTTCTTTATCATTACCCATTATCACTTCATAGACATTCTGAGATCCTCTGGGAGCAAGAACCTTTTGAGTTTTAGGGCAAAGTTGGAAATTAGTTTCGTCGCCATTAAAGACCCTTGTTGGATCTTGCAATATGTCAAACATATTTTCCTCTTTTAATATCGATTCAGTGTCAAGAAACCATTTTCTTATATTGTTTTCACTCACATTTGAACTCGCCATCGTCACACCTTCCACTGTTCGCTCTGAAACAACAGGATGCCTTCGGAGGAAAGCTTTGTACCATCCTTTTCCAGGCAAATTATTCTTGAAAGGAGTAACCCTATTATTTGAATTCAAGAACTCCTGGACACTTAATTGAATGTCTTCTCTTCTTCTAGGGAAACCTTTTCTACCAGAGTTCAGTAACCAATTTACTAACATCATCTCCTCGTCATCTGAGAGAACAGATTTGGGACCATATGTTGATTTATCCTGCCCCTTAATGTACCGTTGGAGTGTTGATCTTGGTACACCAAACTTCTTAGCAGATGTTTTAATTCTCTCACCATCTCGAACTGCTGCAACTGCTGACATCAACTGATCTTTAGTGTACTTAATTTTTCCGACATTAGGCATTCTGAGACTGAAAGAAAAATAGGCATAAAATAGAGTTTGACTAAAGCTGTAGACCTACACGTCGGACTTTTATTACTATATACATATATGGAAATCATTAAATTTATGATATTGCATTTTTAAAGTTTACTGCAACAGGAACAGTTGGAGGAAATATTTTTTAATTTAAATCTATCATTTGGTGATGTCAGTATTTCTGAACTCAATAACATAAAATAAAAGTTCTCTATATGTTGATTATTTGTTGTCATAGAATGATTGCTGTACTATGCTTTGGTGGAGAACAAGATAATGTCTCTGAAGCATTGTTATGATATTACATTTTTTTCCCATGTGACATGTCCTGACTAAGCAAACTATAATTAGAACGACTTCTTAGAAGTTACACCATGCAATTTATGAGTGTTTTGTTTTGTCGTGAACCCTTGGCCTGCAGAGAATGTTTCACTCCGATAACACAGTGAACTTAATCATTCCATGCCTGGTAACCATAAGCAACTCGGAAGATGAAACAAGGCTCCTTAGTAAACATATCGCTACGTAATGCAGTCAGTATGAAGTATACTCAACGTAGGGATTTTCAACTACTGACATCGAAAATAGAGAAAATAAATGTGATTTAAATTAAGATAATAGCCTATATTTACATTTTTTGTGTATAGTTACGTGAAACGAAATTGATTAGATCAGCACAATCTACTGTGTATTTAGCCTATACATTGTATTCCAAAAGTGGAATGAAATTATATGAAGAAAGAGCATATTTATAAGAATGTGCGCTTCTATTGAAACACAATGCATATGACATTAATGCGTTAATTTTTACCATTGGATAGGCCTATTTAAATTTTTAGCTACTCAAAGTGGTTCGTCCTGACTACGGAAATTACTCCAGAATCTTCCGACATAAAAGGATTCTAAACATGAAGTAGTCTATGTCTGTGAGTTTTATGTCATTGCTCTAGTAATGGGCACTTATAAATATTTAGTGATGGGCACTGTGCCCATTACTGTTTAGAATAGTTCTAAGACATCCGTTTTATAATATTATATTCGTAGTACCAAGATCTACAAATATGCATGATGAACAACTTAAATTATGTAAAATTACAAAAAACAGTGATGGGCATACTGTGACCATCACTGTGTATCAATTGATTTTAGTACATAGCGATGGGCATGGGCCATTAAAGCACTAGAAGTATAATTTTTGTCGTTATAAACACTTACCTTTACTGAGATACACTGGACGGAGCTAATAATCGAGCTTCGAATACAGCACAAGTAACAACAGAACCTACAAACACTATTTATGACAACAATGAAACTTAACGAATTATTAATTTTAAGCGACAATAATCATGGGTATGCACATGACCACAATCAATTCGAAAATGAAGCTTCCCACATCCTCTCAGGACACAGGCCATGCGCTAGAATGGTTGCTAACAGTACTGCCAATCATATAGAACAAAAAGTAACTACATACTAATCCGCAAATCCTTATTATTACAATAAATAATTCACTGTGCCCATCACTGTAGGGGTGCCCATCATAGGCGCCAGTACCCTATATTGATTTTTTTTATATAAAAACTCTCTAGCACTCCCAGAAAGCCACTAATAAATGTGTGTGTCTAATCCCTACCCACTTCACTTTGCGTGATTCGGGTTCCGCATACTGCGGATAGATGGCAGGTCTGTGACTCATTTTCAAATTGCACATCACTTCGGCTGGTCACGTTATGCATGATGTGTATTTTGAAGAGTTATGTCGTGTACTAGAGTGAGTGTATGTTAAGTGTAAGTGAAGTGAGGATGACGATGAAGGTGAGGAAGGGAGAAGGGATGACCCGATGTCGGCACGTAGCCTACTCTCCTGTCGAATAGAAACAAGGGGGCTGCCAGGCTTAACGTCCCCATCCGACGGACGAATCACTATCAACAGTGACATATGCCTTCTCTTCATATGCACTGCGGAGAGATTAGGATTTAACCAAAGCTTATTGGTACACAATTTAGTGATTAGAAGTTGTGCACTGCCATCTCTTCTAGACCTGTGGTAGAAATTTTACAAGAAAATTTCTGACTCCACCGAGAATCGAACCCGGGCCAGCTAGTCTGGAGGCAGACCACGCTACGACAGAGCTAACTCAACGGACAGTCACTAATAAATTACTGGTGCCAAAATACTTCCGTTGTTTTCATGATATTATTACACTTACATTTAATTTAAGAGTGTGGAGTGACTTTTGCGAGGTAAAAATCAAGTTAAGAGTGATGAAATAGGAAATTATGCAACGAGCCTATAATGATAGTAATAAGAAGCGAGTATGGATGTTTATGAAACGAGCGCAAGCGAGTTTCATAATTTTCATACGAGCTTCTTAATTACCATTATAGGCGAGTTTCATACGACTTTTTATGCTCGACCATATTTCTAACTTGAAATTATTCAGATGTATACATTTTATTTCTATCTGACAAGATCGGAAGTGACCTTGTTCTAGGTCGTGAATTGTGAGATGTGCGCAGACGCGAAAGTATTGATTTTTTCCGAGGAGACAATAATGTCATTGACCTTGATGTAATCCCGTTAAACTTGGTATAACCTTGATTATTGAATTCGACATTGAAAAACGAGATGACAAATTGAACTTATTTGGATATTATTTACAATTAACGTTAATTATTATAGTAACAGAACATAACCTTCTGCGACACTATTGGATTTCCAGCCTCCGTGACTTTTCGCTAATTCTCTTTCGATTGCATATCCGAGAATAATCTATACTTGCGGTTTTATAACGGTACAAAGCTGACTTGTCATTGGCTGAACACCAGTAAGCTGGGTTGTCATTGGCTGAAAACACCTGTACTTTATTGAGTAGGTGTACAATAATGACATGCATTAAAGGACTGCTACCAGGTGTATAATTACTACATTTCGGCACGGTCGAGCATAAACAATATAATATTGTTTTACTAAATGAGTATGATACAATGTGCTTAATATATTATATTACAGGCTGCTCCTCACTACGAGTTCAAATATGGAGTGAAGGATCAACACACCCATGATATCAAGGAACAGGCTGAGAAACGTGACGGCGACAAGGTTGTAGGCCACTACAGTCTTCTGGAGCCCGATGGCACCACCCGTACTGTGCACTATACCGCTGACCATCACACTGGATTCCATGCCCAGGTGGTCAGGTCTGGACACGCTGTGCATCCCGTCCACAAGGCGGTGGCCGCCCCAGTCCACAAGGTTGTAACCGCACCTCTGGTCACCTACTCACATGCAGCGCCTGTGCTGACGTACTCCCACGCACCTAGCCACTCCCATGCGGAGAGTTTCAGCAGTTTACACTTCTAGAACTACAGCTCACCTCGACACCTAGTTTGTAGATGACCACGCATGTCCTCATGTCCATTGTACTTTAACATTACTGTAGATATTATCATATTCAGTCTCATAACCACATTCAAGTCTCCATTAACTATGAGTTCAACACAAAAAGACTGAATACTTTATTTTAGTATTGTATAATGTTCTACTTTATGTAGTTATGTAGTATATTCTTAGATTGTAGCTGCTAGATTTTTAATTTCTATTCTTGTATTCTATTTATGCAAAGTGTAAATAAATATACAATGAAAACGCATGTTTATTTCTTTAGCAATTAGACTATAAGAAAGTAGAAAGAACCAGAAAAAGGATATTGAATATGAAAACAACTGCATATGACAAATATTCATTCCGTGAAAACATACATACATAATTTTCATATTCATTCATTCATAGTTTTCTGTCCAAGGTTAGGTCTTACAGCATTCTCCAATCTCATCTCTTTTCCGCCTTCTCCTTTGTCTACGCATACGATACATAAAGCTTAATGTTGTTTGTTATCTAGTACCTTCTTCTGCCCCCAACTTTTCTTCCGTTCACAATTCCTTCCAGTACATTATTCATTAGGCAGTTTTTTTTCTTAAACAATGACCGGACAATTTCTTTTTTTTTCGCCCTCTTCAGTTTCAGCATCATTCTTTCTTCATCCACTCCTTCTAGCACAGATTCGTTTCTTATTTTCTCTGTCCATTTCACCACTCCATTCTTCTCCATATCCACATTTCAAATGTAACAGGACATATTAAAAAAAATTCAAGCAATTAATGAATGGAAAAGAGATATGAAAACTTAATATGAAACGAAGAGTTAAAAAAAAAATTAAGAAAACTGGAAAGATAATATGAGGTGAAGAGTTTCCCATTAATAAAATAGATAAAAATAGGAAGGGATAGAAATTATGAAACGAAGAACATTAATTTAATAAAATTCATTAAGTAGAAGAAGAAAGTAAATAAGAATGGAAGTGTTTCAAATTTATTAAAACAAGTGAGAAAGGGAAATGGGAAGAATATACGAATGAAAATGTTTCAAATTTATTGAAATGGAAGAAGAAAGAGAAGAAAAGAGAAAAGGAAAGAAAATACGAATCAGAGTGTTTTATTACTGTACATTGAAATTAATGAGGAAGAGGAGCATATTTCAAGTTTACTTAAATGAAAGAGGAAGAGTAAAGCAAAGAAAATATGTATGAAAGTAGGCCTACATTAAATGCATTGAATTAGTATAGGAAAAATGAAAGAAAACACAAATGGAAAAATATTTAACTTATTGAAATGGATGATAGAGAAAAGAGGAAAGGAAGTGCTATTTAAAGAGTATTAAATTTATTGAAATTAATGAGAAAGAGAAGATAGAGTGGGCTCTAAGTTCGACTGAACAGAATTAAAAGTTCAGTCCAATAAGGGTAGTGGGTGTGGCAGGTGAAATTATTACAAATTCTTATTGGTTATCCATCAACGAATACAGTACTGTACTTGTATTTCCTGCCCGCCCCGAGACTTGTGTATGCGCTTCTAGTACCATAGTGGGTTTCGACAGTTCCGTCTCACAAACGGCACAATTCTCAAATAGAAAAAGAAGAGTTCATAATTTAAAATCAGTGATTAAATATGGATGTCCTAATCAATAAAATATTCTGTTTTCCTTTAACAAAAGTATCACTACAAGACACAGAACCAATTCCCAATCAAATCGCAAACCCATTTCTTTGTGCCGTTATAGGGGCATGTCTAATTCTCCTACGTAAGCAGTCGAACTATAGGATGTCGAACTTAAGAGCTTCCACTGTACGAATGAAAGTGTATCAAATTTATTGAAATGAATGAGGAAGAGAAAATACGAATGAAAGAGTATTAAATTTATTGAAATGAATGAGGAAGAGAAAATACAAATTAAAAATATTAAATGTATCGAAATAATGAGGAAGAGAAAATATGAAATTGGGGTGGAGTAGCAACATCTGTACTTAATCCATTCATTTTATTACACAGAAGATTAATAAAAATGTGTTTAACCAAAAATATGGATTACCCAACAAATTTAATTTATACAGATTTTAAAGTGTTAACTATAGAAGAAATTTATAAATATAATTTACTAACTTACTACCACAGAAATCAAATAAAACATAAATCTAATCGACATGAATATCGTACTCGAAGACAAAAGTCTACTTTCCCATTAATTGAGCCTAAATATCATGCAAGTGCAGTTCTTAAACATGGTGCTAGTTTCGGCCCAAGACTTTATAATAAAATTACAAACCATTTTCCAAATTTGAAGTATTTTAAAATCGAAGCTTGTAAAAAGAAATTTATAAAATAATTCATGATATATAATATTAAAAAATGTGTATATTTTTAACCTTTTATTTCTGTAGACTATATTCATGTTTTTATTGAATATCACTGGCTTCTGTCCGATTGTCAATTTATACTACATGTGTTTTTCTCTCGTTTTCTCTTTCTTCTTCCTTTTTTTTTTTTTTTTTTTTTTTTGCTCTTGTGTGTTATTTATTGGTTTGAATTAACTTACTGTATTTGGTAAACTGTCCTTGTAAATTTTATGTTATATTATTGGCTAAGACCACACCATACATGAGCCTGACTCTTACTGTAGTGACTAGAAACATTTTTGTTTCATAATTTTAATTTGTACTCACTAGTTAGATAGCTATTTAAATTAATTAAATATATTAAATGTATCCAAATGAATGCGGAAGAGAAAATGCGAATGAAAGAGTATTAAATTTATTGGAATGAATGAGGAAGAGAAAATACGAATGACCATGTATTAAATTTATCGAAATGAATGAGAAGAAAAAAATACGAATTAAAAATGTATTAAATATATCGAAAAGAATGAGGAAGAGAAAAGAAAAAAATATATATTATTTATATTCAAGTGTTAAAAGTAGTGTACGAAAGATTCAACATTGAAAAAAAAATTATTTACTAAAATAACAAAGAAAGAAAATAATATTGAAACTCTTTCAATTTTATTAAATTGAATGAGGAAGAGAAAATTATATATTACGATAAGTTTTTTTAAATTTGTGGAAATAAATGAGAAAGACAAGAGGAAAGAATTATAATTATGTGCAACATTATTTTTAATTTAACAAGTAATTAAGAAGTGTTGGATATTTTGAAGAGCGAGTTTCAAATTTATGACTGAGAATGAAAGAATGGAAAATCAAATACCTCCTCTGAAATTCAAAATTTGATTATTCCATTAATTAGTATTACTGAGGAAGAGATATTTTAAAAAATGATAAGTGAGGGCATCTGCAGAAAGATTTAAGTAGTACAAACAAATTAAGTAAATAATGTTTACGAGTATCTAATGAACAATACAGGAATTCCTGTATAAATAATAAATTATCTTATTGCTTGGAGATGTCTTGGAAGACAAATGAAGAGGATTTATGTCTAGTTCAAAATGGTTAATGATGAAGTTGAAAGAAGCGATGAGTTTGGACTATATTAAAGGACGAGTTGTATATTTATTAAATATAAATGATGAAAGGAAATTGTACTTGAAAGTAATAATTAAACTTTTAACATATGAAAAATGTGACTTAAAACTGTTGAATGAATGTGTTTTAAATCTAATAAATGGGAATGGAAGGTGCAGAGGAAAGAAAATTTTGAATGAAAAGTTTTAAATTTAACAAAATGAACGCAGGAAGAAAGGACATGAACGAAATAATTTACAGTAAATGTAATAAAATAAACGAAGAGAAGTCGGATGAAAATAAAAAAATAAGTAATTATAAGTGCAGGAAAACGAATAAAAATGAAGACGAAATGGAAATATGAGAAAAATTAATAAGTAGGCCTAAATGAAGGAAATCAATGAAAGGGATGAAGGCAATGAATTTAAAGTGAAATGGTGAATCCTCTAGTGCAGCGTTTCTCAAACTTTTTTGAAGTGGAGACCACTTTTTTAAGTCAGAACAGTTCCGCGGACCACCTTACTCTTGTTCCCTTCGAAAGCAAAATTTATCATTTTTGTAGCATATTTCAATATCAGTATACTTATATATTAAAACAGAATTAATTAATTAAACTCAATTAAATTAAATTAATTTTATATTAGTATTAACTAATTAAGGTAATGTTAATAGAAGAAAATTCATTTTTGTTTCTTTAATAATTCAAGACTTTTAGGGTCGTATTCATAGACATTCTTAGCGCGGGCTTCCGGTGGATGATCAGCGTTTTTCGTATTCATAAACCAGTGTTAGCGATAGGATATGATTTGAATTCTGTACAAGTAACCAGTGGATAGTCGGGGCTAGTTTAGCACGCTCGTAGCGCGTGCTGCGAAATGTCTATGAATAGCACCCTTAGAATTTGGATAATCATTTTAATTTATTAAATAAAACAATAAACGTTGTTACACTTAATGAGATAGATGAGCGTGCCGATTCTTGTACAGTTGTTCTATATTTGGACGTATACTGACAAGCTTAAGTCGGAGATCGTCACATACATCGAGTCGATTTCGGTAGCCTACTTTGTTTTTATTATAGTTACTGATGAAAACCCTTTCTCACACAGATGCGTAGAAGCAAACTGAATTATAATGTCCAAAGCACCATTGTACAGTTCACTATATTCTCTTTTCACTTGTGATGAGGTCCAGAAATTAACCATATCTTCCGCTTGTAATTTCATTTTAATTTCTGTCTCATTCGAGAGTTCAACTAACTGTTTTCTTTCACTCAATGGAAGTTTGTTAGTTTCAATATCGCAATGAAAGTGATCATGAACCCATGAAAATTCGTCATATTTGCTTGGAAAATAAGTTTAAAATTGTGACCTCAGAGTTGTATTATTGGTGTACGATGTACGATGTGACCATTTCAATGTGCAGACTGGGTGGCGGCAAAACTATTAAGAAAGTCATAAATACGTGAAAAGGTTCGGTCCTCTGTTATGAATTCGGGTGGCCCCTGGCTGGATTATAGGCGCGGCGCCAGATGAGCAGGGAAACGCCACGTTTCTGGTGCTTTAAATCCCTTCTTTTGTTGTTGAGAGTAGATTGGGAAGTCAGTAGACTGATAGGGTAATAAATTTCATAAAATATAAGTACTGGGAGAAAAACTAAAAGACGATTGACATGTGTCATTTTCAAACTCTGAGATTTTCAGCTATAGAGTAAATTCGTTTGAATTTTATTTTTTCTTCTGCCTTTTTTTAAGGACCACAAGGGCAGACCTCGAGGACCACAGGTGGTCCGTGGACCATAGTTTGAGAAACGCTGCTCCAGTGAACTGAAAGAAGAAGAGAGAGAGATTTTTTTGGAGTATTTAACTATAGATTTATAAAATAAATGGACAAAGAAGGGTAAAGTAAATAAAAAATACGAAGTCGAAAATTCAATAACAGTAATAATATGATATGAATGAAGAAGTGAAAAGGAAGGATAATAAAAAGTAAATATCAAGTAATAAAAAGTAAGCAAAGGAAATATGACGCATAAAGTATATTGACAGAAAATAATGGAAAGAACATTAAAAGAAGGAAAAGACAGTCAAAGAGAAATGAACACAATGATATACAAAAATTAATGATAGGAAATCAAATGTCCTTGCTGTGGAACGTACTTTTGTGGAATGCAGGGTATGATGTAAAACCTGTCAACTGCACCAGAACAATTACATCACAGGCGTGAACTTGAATTACACATTCCTAAACACTCGTACTTTCTTACGGGCTATGTCGCAGCCACGCGACTTTCTGGAACGCCCCATGCTTCACGGTTGAAAGACCAAAGTCTCTCATTGAGGGAAAAGGGGGTAAGAGCCGAAAGCTTACGCCATGACCTCTAACTGAAAACGGGTACTGCTGTAGAGGCGTGGTGGGCTTACAGTATTCATATAAAAAGGGTGGTGTCGCCAACACAGGCACCAGAAGCAAACCAGCTCACACAGTAGCGCCTTCTAACGAAGAAAATGCTTGCCCTCAAGGTACGTTTGCACAGAACACATAAATTTACGTCAACAACTAAAGGGCGAGAAGGTTTAGCCCTCAATTTACTAAACTTATTGTAACATTGTTAATTTTATTGTTTGTTTATAGACTAAATACCCTCATATTTATTTCACCATACGTAAGATAATGCTATTTTCATCATCATCATCATCATCATCATCATCATCATTATCATCATCATCATCTAACAAGAATTAAACCAATTGATTCGTTCCGACTCCAAGTATTATAGCTGCTGAATTCATCTTTTTCGTGGACACCCTGGTCTCGTTTTTTCTCTCTAGGATAGTTTAAGCTACTCCAGAACATTCTAGCAGTACTTATTCTACTGGCACTCTCTATTAAGGAGACACTCCACTAAAAATGACAACTTTTTCCTTAATAATTTCTTTCAACCAAATTTTGAGAGCATTTTTACTATGTAAAGGACTAACAAAATTCAAATTTTGAACTCTCAAATGTTTTTGGCTTTCGATATTTCATTTTTTTTCTATTTTTTATAAATATTTTCAAACCCAACCTTTTAATAGAAGATCTAAATTTGTAAGCATCCTTTTTTTGGTTAATAGAGAAACATTTATATGCATTCATTTTATGAAATATCTTATTTATTCACTTTCAAAAACTTTTTTGAATATCTGAAAATCTTATTTGTTCTATAATTCATAAAAACAAATTAATATAATAAACTAGCAGCATTTCTTATAAAGTAAATGCATAGAAACATCCAGCTACCTCATAAATACTTGTAGTAAAAATTTCATCCAGATTGATTAATATTTGGCATAAAAAGTTGGTGTTGAATCAAGAAAAATAAACTGACAGAAAATGGATTTGAAAGAAAAATGTATATTTATGCAACACATACTTATTAAAATTTTGCTCCGATACATTCGTCTAGTAACTGCAGGGAGATAACTTTAGAAGAAAAAGTAAATAACAAACAATTTTTGTTACGTTTGTGGTTAATTAACTTTGAAACCACACAAGTGAATTTTACTACACTAGTTAAAAGAGCTTACGAGTGTTCTTTTGATTGGAAAATAGATGAGGACAGGAACTGGACCCCTGAAATCTGTTGTGCTTCATGTAATTCTATTAGCTTAACTGGTTGACTAAAAGGATCCCTTCATAATCCTTTTCCATTTCCAATGATATGCCGAGAATCTAAGAATCATTCAAAAGACTGTTACTTTTTAGGAGGTTACAGAGAACTTGTCAGCGAGCTGATTCAGAACTATAACGTGATGGGGTGTCATGTATGTCTCTGAATAACTTCTTGGATTCTCATCTATTTTTTTTCTTTCCTCAAAACCTTCGGGTTTGTTACAAGGCACCAATACTGGAAAAGTCTGAAATACGTTTCATATAATTACTCAAAAACTCTGGGTGATAGAGAAAGTTTGAAAACAGATCTAAAATCAGCACACAAAATGCTACAAGAATCACACATCATTTATCTTTTAACAAAACTCTTTAATTTTGTTGATCAGTGTTACAAGCGACTCTTATTTCTAATTGCGTAGCAGTTAACTCCAGTATAAATACAGCACCGTAAGTTACGAAAACCGCCAATGCTTTTATTCATTATCAGTATCCAATATAGCTGTAAAATCTGACTCTATGCCAGAACAACTAAATTTAATCAGATACTTAATTAGTCGATCTGGTGCATTAATGTATGCAAATATACACATTAAAACTTGTATAATTGTAACATATTGCTACTTCAAAGATTTTTAGTTATAAAAAAGCACAGTTACACCGTTTTAATTAATGATAATTACTTTTATTTTGCAGGTTTCAGTTTTTGCCATTGCGGCCGTTGCAGTGTTTGCTGCTCCCGGGTACGAAAGCCAGTCATACAATCAATACTCTTCGGGTCATGCTCCTCTAGTCAGCTACTCCCATGCGCCAGTTGTCAGTTACGCTCATGCTCCTGTACATGTCGTGGAAGATCATTATGTGAGTATCGGGTTCGTAATTAAAGAGTGTGATCCCAAAAGACGTTAAGTCCATTTTTATGAAAGGACTGGGGTAGTTTTTTTTTATCAACCGGTCTACGGACTGAGCGAGTTTCCAAGTGACGTGCAAAAAACACAAAATTTTGGAGAAGGATTGGAGTTGTTTTGGAAGAAAACAAGCTTCAAATATAATGACAGGCGTCTCAAACATAGACAAACAGGGTCATTAATATGTTAGCGTATAGGTCTTCCAGTAAGTCATGGCTATTAATAACGAGATGTATAAAACTTATTATTCTTACTGTGAATGTTGGTACTAATGGATTTTAAGAAACTAGAAGTATTGTGTAATATAACACGACAATTCAACACACAAAATTGCGCTCACTCTTTGTAAAAAGATAATAGATCAAACAAATGACTATCGTTCATGATTTTTGCGTATTGAAATAGTTTTGCACAATATGCCTTTTCATGCAAATAATCGTCGTCGTCATCATCATCATCATCATCATCATCATTATCCTATAGCTCTACGGCCCTTTAAGTTTAGCTTCGGCTTCCTTTGTGATAAATGCCCATATGTCTCGATCCAAAGCCTTGTTTCTTCACCTTCTTACTCCCAACTGTCTCAAATCATTTTCCACATCATCACTCCATATCATGTGACTCAACCCTTACTGAATACGATCTCATTCCACTTTCATAAAAGTTTCAATACGGTAAACGTATTCAAATCGATTTGAATACTCAATGAAAATATAGTAATTATCGTGAAATTCTGCAAAGGTAGGAAAAAATGTTATGTATTATGGTTATAATTATGTCAGTAAGTGTCAATATGTATTAAGAAATCTTTACGTAAATTAGCCTACATGAAATAAAATTAATATAAATTAAGTTTTTTGTTGCTCAGCTATTTTAAACTCCACTAATTCATTATTAAAGATGTGAAATGTATCCAGTAGTGTCAAGCCCATTGTTTTCGTAATTTCAGAGATATTGGTTCCTAAAGTATTAATAATCAATTATTTAACTGATATATTTTCTCAATCATCTTTCTAAAACAAATAAAGGCATTCAAATATAATTTCCACCACAGCTGCTGTTATGATCGGGAACTTTCAGTTTCAAATCTCGTAACTTTATGTTAATATTTGGTTCACATACAGTCATATGTGTGAACACCGAAAATTCAGTGGTTTTAACAAATGGGTTCCCTTAATACTTAAAATTGAAACAAAATTTATGATAAAATAATTCAGTGGCTCTACTAAACAACTTTATTTACTTTTGGAAGAAACATCCCTTATCAAACATTTTCGGTTTTATCTGTGTACAAGAACTAAGTATTCGGAACTACATACAAGTAGATGATACTTCAGATATGGAATTTAAATACGTAGTTCACTAATCTTGGTGATATTAAATTCCAATACACAATATGAAGCAAGAACTTATAATTGGAACACAATCACAGTAACGTAAGGTCCGGTTTCACCAACAGATGTTGAAACTTAATTATTATAAAATATTATATTGGTTTAAGGGTATATTTACGTGAACGACGACAAATATTATTAGAAAATTCAGGCTCCAAATTTCCAAAATTTTATTAGAAAATGAATTCACAATTGGACAAAATTTAGAAGCTACCAGAACAAGACTTATTAGAACTTAAATATCTAATAAAAGTATAAAAGAGGTTATTAATAATATTTTTCAAACCAGTTTTGTCAAAGTATGGAACAAAAATCTCCACTTCATCATTTGGGAACCATAACATTGTAATGGTCTCTTTGATACTCTTAATATTTTTTCTGCATGTAATAAACACTTATTTCTGAAAAGTAGACTACTCTCAGACATGTGGAGTTGTTTATTTTAATACAATTAATTTTTTATTTATCCTACATAAAATATATTAAAATTTACATGTTTTGTGACCTAATTTTTCTATTTTCAAAGAAAGGGCATTATTGTAGTCTACCTTTTGCATAAATGCATGTTAAATCAGTGTACAAAATTTCAGAATTCTATCTCTAATGGTTGTGGAGTTATGAAATTATATGTGTGAAAATTTTCAAATTTTGGAAAATTTAACTTAAAGGAAAAAGTGAATTCTAAAAAAAATAATATTATTAGTAACTTTTTTATACTTTTATCAGATATTAAGTTCTAATGAGTCTTGTTGTGGCACCTTGTAATTTTTGTCCAATTGTGAGTTCATTTCCTTATAAAATTTGAGAAATGTGGAGCCTGCATTTTTTGATAATATTTGTGGTCGTTGACGTACATATACCCCTAATAATGATAAGAAATTAACACATAAAGCGTTTCATGAACAACTGTTAACTTTAACTCATTGTTAAACTGTTTGTTAAGTTTACATTAGATTTACTTGTCTTAAAACCTTAACAAAACTAAAATATGGAAAGATGAATTAAAATATGTAATACAACATTGTAATTGCAAATCTTCACATGTATAATACAACATGATATATAATCAGTTCAATTTTATATTTAACCCTATTTCTAGCCTCACAATACTATGTTATTATTAATCCAGCCCACATGTGAAGACTTGCAAACGTATTTCTATTGTACATTATATGTACACTTTTAAATGTTGACATTAGGGGCACCTATATTTGAATATTAGAATATTAATGTGTTTATAATTATATTATTTTAACAGATTTTATCCCCGTATGCCATTAAACATGTATTGTATGTGTAGAGGATGTAGAGAGTAATGATATTGCTAAATTGATTGTTCGTATCTGAAGATGTTGACACTGTTCAACGAAAACGTTTATACGTCTTGTAACATATAATGTAAAGGTTAACACCTGAAACATACACAACAGTAAAGTCAATGACTGAAACAAACTTTGAATGTATATACAGACTTTTCTGAAAATTTACATAAAATGAATTGCAAAAAATACTTAACAAAACTCCTAAAAACAGAATTATGGCTGGTGTAAATCACGCTGTAGATGTAAATGTAGAATTGCTGTTAGACCTGCAGAATCACTTACGTGATATTGTATCTCGCCCTCCTTTCTCTGTGACGTAGGGCGGGCTCGGAGATATCTTGCGTCCACTGTAACCATTATCTTTAATTCACAATGTCTTGTCACAAATGTGCGATTGTTTTCCACAGGCCCCTGCTCATTACGAATTCAAATATGGAGTAAGAGACGAACATACCCACGACATCAAGGAGCAGGCTGAGAAGCGTGACGGTGACAGAGTTGAGGGCTACTACAGCCTTCTGGAACCCGACGGCACCACCCGTACTGTACACTACACCGCTGACCACCACAACGGCTTCAACGCCGTGGTCAGCAAGTCTGGTCATGCTGCCCACCCGGTCACTCCTGTCAAGGTGGCCGTGCCCGTCCACAATGTGGTGGCTGCCCCTCTAGTATCTTATGGTCACTCAGCCCCTGCCCTTGGCTACAGCAGCGGTCTGAGTCACGGTTACGGCTATGGAAGTTACCACTAGTTCTGCATGTGATGTCATCTTACCATTCCTGAATTTACATTCTTCATAACGACTAACGCACAACATTGATATAATTTTCTACCCATAATCAATCTCTTGCCATGTCCACGCAAAATATCACATATACATATGCCGTATTTCATGTTCATAGATCTCTTGTGATAATGTGATATTAACGCCATTTCATTATTTTGTTGAAATGTTTTTATATGCAATAAAATTTCCAACGTAAACAAAAATAACTTTCATTTAACATGTTAATTCATCAATTTATCCAGCCATCCATTAATCATCCAACTAATCAGAGATGTGCATGCCCACGCACAAATTAGTACATTGTTCCATCTATCCATCCATCCATCCATCCATCCATCCATCCATCCATCCATCCATCCATCCATCCATCCATTCATCCATCCACCCATCCATCCATCCATCCAGCCAGACATTTTATTATTAATTGAAGAGTCCACTGCAAGAATGATGGATGTTACTTTCTTGTCGAAAATGAACCAATGCACAGCTTAAGATATATAGAATGTGCATAGAGAGTTATATGGCATTAACACTGATAGTCATTGTCCAGTAATGATCGGAAAATCACAGTTAAGCTTTGAGCGCTAAGCATTTCAAACTTTCAATTGCTTCTCCTGCAAAATGCATTCCAAATGACATCCATCATTCTTGCAGTGGACTCTTCAATTGTAGATTCATCAATGCTCATTATCAGACTTCGAGACTTCGGACCCAATAGAGCAGTTCAGTGGGAAATCCGCATAACGGCGTGTTGAGTATAGTGGTAAAGCGTACAATGGATGGGAGTACTGTAGAATGAATGCCAACAAATACGCAAAGAAAAACGCTCTGGATTTGAAGGTTCTGACGAATAATTTGGTTTTCATACAAACCTATTTTCAAACTGTGTCTGAAACTATTACACGGTTAGAAAAGTCAGAGCAAGAGATGGCGGAAGGTTTGAAATTAGTTGAGGAAATGACGCAGAGAATTAAAGAGACACCAAGTACACCGGTTACTGAACGTGTAAAACAGAAGTGGAAATGAATTTTATGTAAAAATAACGGATATGGAACATTGTGTAACATAAACAGTAAATTAGTGGGCATAGAGTCACCTAAGAATAAAGGACTGTCTCTTACAGATTGCAATGATGTTAGGTTTTTTCGTTTTGCTCGTATCATGTCATGCGATGTAAGCGCAGCTTTCTACAGTACAAACTTTGGCAGATAACAGAAAAAGATTTACGTTTGAGACACTGAGAATGTATCTTGTAGTAGGTACATTGCAATTCGGTACTGTAACTGCACTTCCTAAAGACGACCAATAGGATAAATGAAAAAATGAAAATTACTACATGCTTATTTCCACCATTAGCACTGTATATAATTAAACATAAATGCTTATAAAAGACAGGAGAATAAATGCTTTTCACATTCTTTTGAAATTGTCATTGTGTAATGTACATTTACTTTCAGAATGTACATATGTGTGTGTTTCCCCATACTACCGTACTCTACTCTAAATAGCAACGTTGTTATCTCAACACATCTCTACCTATCTGCAGCGAGTCAACAACCTATAGTACATGCACAGTAAACTTATTGTATCGGGTCCAAAGTCTCGAAGTCTGCTCATTATCAAGCCCATATTTATTCATGGGCCACATGGATCAGGCCCCCTGGCGAAAAATTCGTAGGGATGATAAAATTTTGAGAACAGAAAACATTAACCTGAAAATAAATTTTTGATAATTTCCTACTTCGCAGATGCCTGTTTCAGATAACAGCATATGTTAGCCTAAAATATAGTTACATGCCATTTTTTTTTCCAGTTTAACTGCTACCTATATGTAAAAAAAGAGTCACCCTGAGTGGCGCAGTTGGTATAGCGCTGACCTTCTGTGTCCGAGGTTGCGGGTTGGCTCCTGGCCCAGGTCGATGGCATTTAAGTGTGCTTAAATGCGACAGGTTCATGTCACTAGATTTATTGGCATGTAAAAGAACTCCTGCGTGACAAAATTCCGGCAAACCGGCGACGCTGATATAACCTAGGCAGTTGCGAGCGTCGTTAAATAAACCATAATTGTACTATGTAAAAAAATTTGCATACATAATTTGGCGGGAGGCGCAAATTTTTTTCGGGCCCATGGGTCTGAATACGGTGCTGCTCATTATAATCTTTTGGTGGAGAACTTCGCCAAATTCTCGCAGCAATTCATTTATATTCAATAATATATTCAATATAAACAAAACCTCAATTTATTTACCCTTTCATTTATCGATTTATCAATTCATTCACCCAATACATTAATCACCAATCTAATGACATAATCTTTACAATCATGAATACATCTTGCCATTCAACCAGTTTTGGGCTTCAGAATAGGGTAAAGTTACCTAATTCCATGATACTTCTAATTCCGTGATACGTTTTCTTCACTGAATGTCACGGGATTGGGTATCTTACTAGGAAGTTCACCGATGTCTCAAAAGTAGCTGAAAGATGTACTCTTTCGAGAAAGATGTCTGGCGCTATAGTCGAACGGCAAAGCTTTGACTGACATTCAATTTAACAAAAATATCACGGGATTAGGGGTATCACGGAATTAGATAACTTTATCCTACTTCCCAATCCACTGTGTTCTATGCGACGTCTCTTATTTTATTAATGTCTGAACCAGAATTTTGAGAATTTCACAGGAGCACTCCATTTTAATGTCATTTTATTACCGGTCGTTCATTTTTCTCTAGTTTTTACTAATGAATTCCGTGTGTAAGATGATGTGGATTTTCCTTCATCGCAAAAGCATGTAGGCCTATACTATGTAATTATAGAGTCCGGATGTTTAGGCATTTATTTTGGTTAAAATAGGCAAGCATATAGATACTGAAAATGTTAAAAATAAGCAGTGAAATAGGCATTTATTATTCATGAAAACAAACAAAAAATAGACAAATACTTAATAAACTATCCCAAACGGTACTCACTTTCATGGGTTACATTGTCACAACAAGATGCTTTTTTAAGTTGTCAACTGTCTCTATTTTCTTTCAGAGATCGGGAAAAACCGACTGTGTCTGGTCTCAAAAAGAGGAATATGAGAAGGGATTAGAGACTTCAAAGTACGCTTCTTTAAACCAAATTTTGAGAGCATGCTTACAATGTATTGAATTAACAAACTCAAAATGTTTAATTCCTAATTTTTTTGTTTTTTATTTTGTTTTTTTTTTGTAGAAAATATTTTTAAACGCACGTTTTTAGTAGAAGATCTCAATTTTTATGGTTCCTTTGTTTAGATTACATTCACAATCCACATATAAACATGTCTATGCATTCATTTTATGAAATATCTAATTAATTCACATTCTAATTTTTTTTCTACATTTGAAAATATTATTTTTTCTATAATACATGAAAAATATTAATAAAATAAACTAGCAGCATTTCTTATAAAAAGCTACCGGCGTGGCTCAGTCGGTTAAGGCGCTTGTCTGCCGGTCTGAAGTTGCGTTCTGGCGCGGATCGATCCCTGTTTGAGTTTTATCCGAGGTTTTCCGCAATCGTTAGGTGAATGCCAGGTAATGTATGGCGAATCCTCGGCCTCATCTCGCCAAATACCATCTCGCTGTCACTAATCTCATCGACGCAAAATAGCTCGTAGTTGATACAGCATCGTTAAATAACCAACTAAAAAGAATTCTTATAAAAGAAATGCATAGAAACATGCAGTTATTTCACAAATATTTGCAGTAACAATTTAATCCAGATTGATTAATATTTGGCATAAGAAAGTTGGTGTTGAATCAAGAAAAATAAACTTACGGAAAAATAGATTTGGAAGTAAAATGAATATTTATGTAACACATACCTATCAAAATTATCCTCCGCTACATTCATCTAGGAAGCTAGCTTTAGAATAAAAAGTTACTAGATTTGTAATCAGAAATTTGTAAAAATGGATTCTTTGATGAAAAATTAATTGTGACAGCTCTTTAAAGCTCTTGGAGCCTTAATTTTAAAAAATGTTTGCACGCATTTGTAATGAGAATTGAACTAAATCCATTTGTGGAATGAAAATATACATATTAAAGAAGTGAAATAATCTATTTTTTTGTAAAATTATCATGATTTTCAGTGTAGTCTTCCCTTATCAATAATAATTACGAAGA
Organism: Periplaneta americana; assembly: GCF_040183065.1. NCBI lineage: Eukaryota > Metazoa > Arthropoda > Insecta > Blattodea > Blattidae > Periplaneta > Periplaneta americana. Next base: position 44,566,650 of record NC_091132.1, on the reverse strand, counting down.
GTATAAATGTTTTACGCAATTAAAGGAATTCCATTAATCCCCTGTCACTTCTATAAATAAGGTACTTCGTGCTTAGCATGCATGAACTTTTTAAGTGACGCGCTTCTGAGATTTCAACTTCTACAATTTATTTTCTTCAAAATTTTTGCACCAGATTTGCTAAAATTACATGTGCACAATTTCTTTAAATTGTTATATTGATAAATGTATCTAAGAAATTGCATATTTTTGTATAAATGCATTTTTTTATTTTTGGTAAACATTTATCTGGACCTCATATAAAATAATCAAATTCACAAAAGCTTAATATGAAGCTAGGACTCCCTATAATGAAATGGTGTATTGATATTTTTTTTTTTTGGTAAATAGGCCTATACTTTATAAGTTAAAAAAATTGACATTTGATTTGGTATTGCTTTTCAACTTCTTTGACCGACATAAATAATCACACCTTTCTTAATAATCATATGAGTAGGCTACATTAATGCAGCATTCCATGCACAAATCAGTTTGAAATGTGTGTGCCAAGTTTCATTACTCTAGATGTAACCACGTAAGTGACATTTTATTTCCTGTAATTTAAAATGTAAAAAAAAACACTGATTTGCGGTAATATCAATTTAATGTTTATAGTGGCGCGTCCTCAGGTTGCGGATCGAGGAGACGACCTCCAGATATTGAGGGTAGCTATGAATATATTGAATAAGCAGTCGCGGACAGTGAATGAGGGGTGGCCCTCCAGCTTGGGGGTTGGGCGAAGGGCTAACAACCCATCACCGTAAAAAAACAGCTTGTTACGAATCCTTCTAATAAGCCTCGGAATGGGACGACCACAGCAAAGAAACCCGAAAAGACAAAGTATATGATTATGTCTTGTGATGAGAATATTGTACGAAATGCAAATTGGAAATTCATGTTTTGAAGAGGTGGAGAAGTTCAAATATCTTAGAGCAACAGTAACAAATATAAATGATACTCGGGAGGAAATTAAACACAGAATAAATATGGGAAATGCCTGTTATTATTCGGTTGAGAAGCTTTTATCATCCAGTCTGCTGTCAAAAAATCTGAAAGTTAGAATTTATAAAACAGTTATATTACCGGTTCTTCTTTATGGCTGTGAAACTTGTACTCTCACTTTGAGAGAGGAACATAGGTTAAGGGTGTTTGAGAATAAGGTGCTTTGGAATATATTTGGGGGTAAGTGGGATGAAGTTACAGGGGAATGAATAAAGTTACACAACACAGAACTGCACGCATTGTATTCTTCGCCTGACATAATTAGGAACATTAAATCCAGAAGTTTGAGATGGGCAGGGCATGTAGCACGTATGGGCCAATCCAGAAATGCATATAGAGTGCTAGTTGGGAGACCGGAGGGAAAAAGACCTTTAGGGAGGCCGAGACGTAGATGGGAAGATAACATTAAAATGGATTTGAGGGAGGTGGGATATGATGATAGAGAATGGATTAATCTTGCTCAGGATAAGGACCAATGGCGGGCTTATGTGAGGGCGGCAATGAACCTCCGGATTCCTTAAAAGCCAGTAAGTAAGTAATATGCATCCTGATTATTATAACCACTCATATGAGATAAAGTAGAATAAAATATTGTGATGAAATCTTCACTACAGTATTCCTCAAGAAACCGTAATTTTTGCACCATATTTTATTACAAAAATGAAAGAAAGAAATGACCAAAACTCAGTAGTGTGTCTCCAAATGTAATGTAAAGAAAGTTGATTTAAAGTTAAATATGTTATCGAACTACAGTGGCGTACGCACAATTTTGTTAATGGGGGTGGGGCATTATTATAATTGTTTACAATTTACATTATCGGTATTTTCATTTTGTGTGTTATTATTATTATTATTATTATTATTATTATGATTATTATTATGATTATTATTATAATTATTATCATCAACATCAGCTGAGCTTTCACAGGGGATGTGAAACTAGCCTAGTTTAGGAAAGAACGTTGGCGACAACATCTTCACGCTGCGGCTGCGAAGATACATTTCTCAATGTGAAATTTTCACTAACCTCGCGAGAATCACTTTGTGACTCTTTGCTTGGAAATTGTAAAATCGAGCTTTGCGGTCGCTGAGACGTATCAAAGAACTCGGAACGATAATGTAAAATTTCAAATGCATAAAACATTAAACTAACGTTTCACAATCAAGTCAGAACTCATACTAATAAACGGGTGAATACCGCCCTTAAAATGAGTTTAAAATCGACAATGCACAATATTTAACATCTGCACTGCAGAACTGTCAAAACAACCTTTTCAATATGTTTCACAACAAGTTAAATTTCAAATTGTGTCGGCTTCATTTTATTACAAGGTCGGTACTAGGAGGTAGATCTCTCTATAATGAAGATTGCATTGTTATAATTCGAACGTGCCGCAACACCAAGCACAGAGATTATATTGAAGGAGTTGTAGGAGGGAAAACGATCATGAATTAAAAAAAAATACCCGTATTTAAATATGTCACTTTTTTAGTTCAAGGGAGTGGGGTTCAAACCCGGTAAACCCACCTTTTGTACGCCCCTGTCGTACTGAATTCAGAACATTTTTACTTCTATAGCTCGCGCAAGGAACGATTACCGAAAAACAGTGGTGGCATTACAGTCTGTTTTGACGTGTTTATGTAGGCACGCCGAGGGAGCGAGAGGTACGGGACGATGGAAGTACTGCCTCTTCCAAGAAGATGAACAGATGGAGACATCGCCTGTTGAAATGAAGAGCGTAACAAGAGAAAAATTAGAAGCGAATTAAACGCGCAACATAATGTTTACGAATAAAATAATGATTATCTGCGAGGGGAACGCTCCATCACTACATAATAAAATAAACGCACTTGTAACAAGACACGTATTCACATGCAGTGAAACTGAAACTAAACCGTAATGTAACTATCAAAATGCAAGACTGATTCTATCGGTGTCGTTTCTCTTCCGACTGTACTCTTGAATATCATTCAAGTTATCTCGTGACCTTTCCTGTCGCCCGCTCTTCCTTATCGAATTGTTTCGTTCGCATTCCTGTCGATAATCCCTGCTAGCGAGACCTATAGCCTACTTCGTCTAAGTCCTTGGAACAAGAGAATGGTTAACTGGAATGTTCCGCGAAAATATTTATGGCAGAAGGGCAGATAGACAAATTCATATTAACAAATCACTCTTACTTTTTAGACTGCCTCGCTTCCAGAAGAAAGCCGAAACAAATGACGGGAGACTGAATAAATAGCAACATGACAAATGAATTACAACAAAAAAGCAAACAACAAAAGATTCGAGAGGCTAATTAATGCAATACTAAAGTGAAGGCATTAAGTGGTATGCAACGTATGACGCAAACAGGGCCTTATATCACAGTCGTGAACTTGGAGCGAACATTCCTTAGCGGTAACTTGTATTTTAAGGCCTTGTTGCTACTGAAATGTGAGCAGCGATAATTCCTACTTCACGGTTGAAAGCCCCTCTTCACTTCTGCTATGTCACGAACAAATTCTTACAAGGCTGCGAAAGAGACAAACTTACGTGGTCCTCAAATTCGGGACGGAAACAAGGCACTGTGCACATCCAGTCCTAGTTTAGCAGAATGCGGTCATATTCTGTCGTTTGTGCTAATTGTTATATAATTAATGTTACGTTTCTACTGCAATTAAAGAAGTAAAGTGTTGAAATATCGTGTAACGGTATTTTTATGCGTATGGCGACATAATCATCATCAACATCAACATTACCATCTTCATCATTATAGGTATATCTACAAAAATTGGTATTACCCACTCTCCAGGTGGCCCGGGTTCGATTCCCGGTCGGGGAAAGTTATCTGGATGAGGTTTTTTCCGTGGTTTTCCCTCAACCCAATATGAGCAAATGCTAGATAACTTTCGGTGCTGGACCCCGGACTCATTTCACCGGCATTATCACCTTCATCTCATTCAGACGCTAAATAACCTAGATGTTGATACAGCGTCGTAAAATAACCTACTAAAATAAAAAAAAAATAAAATAAATTACCCACTCTCGTAATGGTAAGAATTTTATACTAGGCTCCTGATTGGGACAAGTTGTCTGGTTGAGGTTTTTCCAGGGGTTTTCCCTTAACCCATTTCGAGCAAATGCTGGACAACTTTCGGTGTTGAACCACGGACTCATGTAGCTATCACCACCACTTTCATCTCACTCAGAAGCTAGATAGCAGTAGCAGTTGATAAAGTGTAGTAAAATACCCCATAAAAACTTATTAATACTAGGCATTCATTAAAAAATATCTGTTACAAGGTAAATGAATTTATTCTGTGAATTGAGCAACCGTCAATTGCAGTTCAAAGCATTACAGATGAATATAAGGTCAAAATTCTGTATATTTTAAGTGTGTTTCTATTGAAGGAATTCCACGAAATACCTATGACAAAATTCGTAATAAATCAGAAGGAAGTAAACATTTATTTTTGTGTCATCGAAGAGGACAATAGTCACATACGTGGAGATCTGCTTTATAGACCATGGAAGAGCCAGAAATAGTTTATCGTAATCATAGTACGAACTTCTCTAACACAGTGAGAAAAAACTCTAAACTGATCTTTATAGGCTGCTAAGAATTTCTGAGCCATTTTGGATGTTATGGGAAATATAAATGTCCTTTCTCCAAGAGATTTCTTTAAGAAATCCGACGCCTTACAAACTTGGAGTTAAATTGAATCCACAATAAGAGTAAAGCTATAGGCCTAGATAAAATATAAAGATTATATATATATATATATATATATATATATATATATATATATATAAATGATAAATGTCAAATGTTATGTTTTATTTAACCACGCTCGCAACTGCAGAAGTTATATCAGCGTCGCCGGATGTGCCGGAATTTTGTCCCGCAGGAGTTCTTTTATATGCCAGTAAATCTACTGACATGAGCCCGTCGCATTTAAGCACACTTAAATGCCATCGACCTGGCCCAGGATCGAACCCACAACCTTGGGCATAGAAGGTCAGCGCTATACCAAATCGCCAACCAGGTCGACACACACACACACACACACACACACATACATATATATATATATATATATATATATATATATATATGTATATTCTACCGTCAAAAGTTTTCGATCAGCTATGAAAACAACTACACAGTTTATTTCAATGTACAAACACATCAGAAAAACTAAATAGACCAACAAAATAAATATTTTCTCTCTCTAACATTATGATATGATAGAATATTCAAAACGAAATTCTTGTTTTAACCACAAATCCATAGTTGTGATAGGTGATCGAAAACTTTTAACATACTATATCCCCAGAAAAGGTTATTTTTCCAAGTTATCTTATTTACTTATGATTCTAAGTAGTCATAACATATGAGCCGTTCAGAGCAGAAGTGGTGTAAGTCAAAATTGGGTAATGAGCTTTAAAGTAAAAATTCTGTAAAATACAGCGCAAAGTAGCAATTAATATGTCCTTCGTGCTATCCACTGACTACTAATAGTTTAAATAAATTGAATATTAATTGCTACTTTGCGCTGTATTTTACAGAATGTTTACTTCAACACTCATTACCCATTTTTGACTTACACCACTTCTGCTCTGAACGGCTCATATATTCTAGATACTAAAATGACTCCTAATGATTCTGTGCTTCATATCGACACAATTATATATTGGCACTGTATATATAAATGTATACAATATAATAAAGTATTTGTAAATAAATTATAAATATCTTTCCCCAATATTCGTCTTAGGTTTCATATTTGTGCACATATACATATGCGATAATTTGAATAAACGAATAGCTGGTGTAATAAGTGGTAGGTTGGCAACTATGTTCGGGCGTCAACTGTTTTTCCGATGTCATGTCTTGAAAACATCCCTCGTTTTGCTGAAATGTAGTTACAATGGCAACAGGATGGAGAACCATCTCATTTTGGTGTAGGAGTGAGGGACGTCTTGAACCAACAATTCCATGAATGGATTGGCCGTCGTGGCACAACAGAAAGGCCACCCAGATCATGCGACCTGACGACATGCGATTTTTCGTTGCGGAGTATCCTAAAAAATGGTGTTTCTGCTCAGAAACCACAGGATCTGCATCAGTTGCGACAGATGATCGAACAACCATTCGTGAAAATCGATGAAAATCGTGAGTTATGTTCTGCTGTCTGTAAATCAGTGTTTAAACGTTGTGAATTGTGTTCGAGAAACAGGGTCTAAATTTTGGACAAAGTCTGTAAAGGAATGTGTCGTCAGATGTAAATTGAATGTAATTAAATGTAAGGAAGTTTTTGGGAAAGCGACTTTTAACCCACACTGTATAAATAATTCATGCATGTATAAGACATATTTTTAACGCATGCATGTATACATGCATACATTACATACATACATACATACATACATACATACATACATTCATTCATTCATACATAGATACAAGTTTCTTGCTTATGTTAGTTAATTAGTTTTTATTTCTTTTTTATTTTAGTGGGTTATTTAACGACGCTGTATCAACTACTAGGTTATTTAGCGTCGATGAGATTGGTGATAGCGAGATGATATTTGGCGAGATGGCGAGATGAGGCCGAGGATTCGCCATAGATTACCTTGCATTCACATTACAGTTGGGGAAAACCTCGGAAAAAACCCCAACCAGGTAATCAGCCAAGCGGGGATCGAACCCGCGCCCGAACGCAACTTTAGACCGGCAGGCAAGCGCCTTAACCGACTGAGCCACGCCGGTGGCTCGTTAATTAGTTAGGATACAAGTAATTATGATAGATAATCACTCATTTAAAGTTTGTGTGACTGCAACCTGTGTATAATTTTTTGTGGCTTTACTTTGTTTATAGCGTTTTCCCTCCCCCCTTTTTATTTCTATTATTGTATTTGTATTTCTGGTGGTGTGGAAGAGAAGGCCTGATGGCCTTAACTACACCAGAATAAATAAATAAATAAATAAATAAATAAATAAATAAATAAATAAATGCATACATACATACACACACTTAGTTACATTAAATTAAATTAAATACATTTGATATCTGTCCTGTTTCTTGACCTTTTATAACATTGAAAGCATCGACTTGAAAACCAGACCATATTCGATTCCTCAGTCCATTTTATTGCTTTGTGAAGCATGAATATGAGAAGTAAATATTTAAAAAATGGGGAATACTAAAGAAAGAATGTAGTTTCATCTTTGTGAATGTAAGAATCAAATTCAAGTAGGCCTACAGTGAAAAGTGCTACTAAAATAGCTTTAAAATACGAAACTTCATTCTAGTCTTTTCCACGAATAACACAAATTATACTTCTCAATTCTGCGCCTTTCGTGTTTGAGGTATTACATGAACCTGTAAAGTGAACTATTGTCCTTGGGACAGACTTTCACCTTTGACTGCAATAAATAATAAGTGGGTGACGGTCATTATATTTCAAGTGCAAATTCCAAAATAATCTGTAAATCCTAGTCAATTTACTTTCCTTTCTAGTATACCTAAGAGGTATCTGGGAATTGGAAATATAATCATTATAAAATTAACTTTGCAATAACTGATATTAAAGAAAAAATGAATTAACTCTCTCAATATATTCTTTTTTTTTATTACAACATAAGACTATTTTGACATGTAACATGAATATTCGACTACATTAATAAAAAAAAATGAAATTATTTTGTTGAACGGATATAACACTTATGTCATTCGAAAGGCTTAAATCATATTCGATAAACTTGAAAATGTGAATGAGTCAATTCCTGTAAGTTACACAAGGGAAGTGCCCATTCTGTCCATACCTTATATACAGGTCTATCAAAATTAATAGCGAAAACAAACGGTTGAAAGAATAGCCTTCTATAATATGATAGAAGCAAAAAAGTTCCAGTAAACATGAGTCCGCAAACGAACCGTTTGCGCCCTACTTGCGAATATTTGGTTGCAAGCCGCCACCGACTTAATTATGAAATATCGTCCGACTTATTATTTAAAATGTAGTCATTTCGTTTACTTCCCCATTTAATTTGGCTCAAATTTCACTCATGGCTTAGCTTAACAAGGAATGCAATATTTTTATTGTATTGTTTATATAATTGTATTGTGTATTGTAAAATTGTATTGGGCATTGTATAATTGTATTGTGTATTGTATAAATTGTATTGTGTATTGTATAATTGTATTGTGTGTTGTATAAATTGTATTGTGTATTGTATAAATTGTATTGTGTATTGTATAATTGTATTGTGTGTTGTATAATTGTATTGTGTATTGTATAATTGTATTGTGTATTGTATAAATTGTATTGTGTATTGTATAATTGTATTGTGTGTTGTATAAATTGTATTGTGTATTGTATAAATTGTATTGTGTATTGTATAATTGTATTGTGTGTTGTATAAATTGTATTGTGTATTGTATAAATTGTATTGTGTATTGTATAATTGTATTGTGTGTTGTATAATTGTATTGTGTATTGTATAATTGTATTGTGTATTGTATAAATTGTATTGTGTATTGTATAATTGTATTGTGTGTTGTATAAATTGTATTGTGTATTGTATAAATTGTATTGTGTATTGTATAATTGTATTGTGTATTGTATAATTGTATTGTGTGTTGTATAAATTGTATTGTGTATTGTATAATTGTATTGTGTGTTGTATAAATTGTATTGTGTATTGTATAAATTGTATTGTGTATTGTATAATTGTATTGTGTATTGTATAATTGTATTGTGTATTGTATAAATTGTATTGTGTATTGTATAATTGTATTGTGTGTTGTATAAATTGTATTGTGTATTGTATAATTGTATTGTGTATTGTATAAATTGTATTGTGTGTTGTATAATTGTATTGTGTGTTGTATAAATTGTATTGTGTATTGTATAATTGTATTGTGTATTGTATAAATTGTATTGTGTGTTGTATAATTGTATTGTGTATTGTATAAATTGTATTGTGTGTTGTATAATTGTATTGTGTATTGTATAAATTGTATTGTGTATTGTATAATTGTATTGTGTGTTGTATAAATTGTATTGTGTATTGTATAAATTGTATTGTGTGTTGTATAAATTGTATTGTGTATTGTATAATTGTATTGTGTATTGTAATTTTATTGTGTAGGCTATTGTTTATATTTTGTACACCAGCTACCGGGTGCTTGCCCACTTGCAATGTAAATAAATACATACATGAATGCATACATACATACATACACACATACATACATACATACATACATACAATACTACTTCAGCACGTTATATGTTTACTGTACACTCTTATCTGTTAAAAGAGGTGTTCCACCTCTCGGCAATATCCAGTTGTGTAAACAAGAGCACATCGCGGGCCGCTTCTTGTGCGCAACGAGTAAAGCATAATAATGATGTTTACAAGGAATGGAGTCAGTAGCGGCTTGTAACCAAACATTCGCAGTTATCTCGCAATTATCTCGCAAACGACTCGTTTGCGAACCCATGTTTACTTGAACTTTTTTGCTTCTATTATCGTACACTTCAACCGTTTCAGTTTTCGCTATTAATTTTGATATATCATATATATAGTCGGCCTCGGTAGCGTACTTGGTATAGCGCTGGCCTTCTATGCTCGAGGTTGCGGGTTCGATCCCTGCCCAGGTCGATGGCAAATGCGACAGGCTCATGGAACTCCTGCGGGACAAAATTCCGGCACACCGGCGAAGCTGATATAACTTCTGCAGTTGCGAGCGTCGTTAAATAAACAATAACCGAATAATAACAAAATTTCCCCATTTTTTTATAACTTCAAACCTTAGAAATTGCTAGGACAGTCTCAAAGATTTTTTTTACAAATATTTGATCTTTACTCATTTGAAGAGTAATATATCCCACATCATCCAACAACAGTTGAGAATCGTGCACCAATTAGTTACTCATTCATTTTCAACTTTAATACTGAAAAAGTAAAATTTTTTAATTTTGTTTGAAAACTTATAAATTCTATATAAAGAGTAACAACAATCATATAAATACTGAAATTGCACTAAAATTAGTAGCCTATTTCCTATATTTAATCAACAGTTAAAAACATTGCAAATCAAGCTTTCAGGTATAACTCCCTGTAAAGTTGATTTGAATAATTTCGAGGCAAAAAATGTTCCGGGGTCGGGCATCGAACCCGGGAATTTTGATTAAACGTACCAACGCTCTACCAACTGAGTTACCCGGGAACTCTACTAGACACCGATCCAATCAACTTTACAGGGAGTTATACCTGAAAGCTTGATTTGCATAATACACGTCACTGTTCGTTAACAGAAAACCACATTTAAGTCACACAGAGTTAGTGTGCACTCATTGTTGGTTGCTTGACGGTTGTCAGCCCACTTTGAGGTCTGCGGATGTAGAGGGAAAAATTGGTTCGGTATCTGGTAGATTTCTCGGGTAGCTCAGTTGGTACAGCGTTGGTACGTTTAACCAAAGGTCCCGGGTTCGATGTCCGGCCCCGGAACAATTTTCCCCCTCGAAATTATTCAGTTAAAACATTGTTAGTTTCTCTAGTAATTTAAGGCCTGGACAACATTTTATAAGAATTATAAGTTGTCCCTCAACTTTCTAGAAACACTTGAGACGGTTCCTCGTATAGGATGAGGAGATTTTCATTAGATTAGTATTTCGTGTTAATATTCTTATATGGATAGGATGCGCGGACGTGTAAGTTAGTTTCAAAATCTGAGACGGAAGTAACAGGTGGACAGGAAGGCCGAAGGGAAGCCAGGCTGACAGGAAACATGTGTCCAGGCGTGGAGTTGACTGATGAGGGAATGTATGGACTTTGCCTGCGGGTGGTCAGTAAGATGACGCCAAGCCAGGTTCCAAAAGAGATGATCTGGTATATGTCAGAGAATTGTCAGGACGCCGGAAGTAGGAGATGTTCTAGTTAACGAACAATTTTTGAAGAATGCGTCTTAAGTGACGTAAGTGTAATCATGGCCAATCAGGATTCTTAATAGAGACACGTGATATATAGATAGGAGGGCGAAATTCTATGTTTGGTGGTTGAAAGTAGAGGGTAGATTTGGCAGATAGAGAGAAGGCATATAGAACGCGTACGGAGAAGTTGCACTCCACATATTCTCGGCAAACCTAACTCGGAAGTATAACAATTTACGGACTTAGAAATTTTTAGTGGGTGTAGTAAGAAGTCGTGTGTTGCATTATTATTATAAGTCTGAATTCTTTCCTCTCATCATGTTATCAACTGTCCGTTATATTACTGGTGTTTTATAGTACAAAATATATAATTACGTGAACTCGGAAATTAGTATACCAACTTGCGGGAAGTGAGAGCGAGATATTATACACTTGGACGCGCATTTCTGCTGATCTGAAACGAACACTTAATAGTAATAATAAACGCTTTCATAGTTCTTACCAACAACTTCTGGTGTGCGCCAACATCATTTCAACCTACGAGCACGTCTCCCAAACCCCATGTCCCGACCGTTTTTGCAGCTGACCTGGGAATCTCATACCTCTACCGGAGTAATCTCGAGGAGGCTGGCGCCCAAATTAATCAGTGTATATAATTAATTATTGACATCGACGTGCCATCCTCGAGATACTTTCCATATTTCGGAGCTGGCAGCCGAGGGCGACGACGACTGTTACACACTGTATATTCTAAGTCGATCATAAAATATTGGCAACTTAAATTAAGTTCTTTGTGAATAAAAAATAAGATGTCAAATTAATGAGAAAGTACGTATATTTCAAAATGAGTTCAATATTGATTAAAAAAAGTAAGCACATCTCAAACTACATTCTCCATGAATGAGAAATCATGTAGAACTTGTGTTTACCCAACATTCATGAGAATGGATATAAGTTTAAAATGCATTCCATATTGATCTGAAAGCATGTGCAGATAAAGTTACACTCATTACTGGTAAGAAATTACATTTATAATTTTGTATGTACCACTTACACAGAACTAATCCAGTCCGCAAACATGCAAATTAAATCTCAGATGTCGAAATATGAGTCGTTTCGTTTATAAACATGTGGGACGAGATTCTACCGCTCCATATTGGCAAGTGTTATATAACAAACGTGAACTTGGCCAGTCCAGGCAGCTGCGCTGATCTCTATTCCAGTTTTTAGAGAATTGCCAACTCCCCCTCCGGCGATATATGTGCATAGAAATTCATTTGACCTCATCTCCAGTGTCTTAATTACAATGCACATTGGGAAGGTGGTAGGGGTGGAAAAGTCCTCTTGGATTAGAGCAGGCTGCTATAGGTGTGGTAAGTCGCTTGAATCGGGTGTAGGGCACGTATAAAAGACTCGCTTGCTCAAAGGTGGAACATCACAAACGTGACAGACAGTGCAAGAGCAGCAACAGCTCCGAAAACCAACAACCATGGACTATCTGAAGGTTTGTCATAAGATTTGATATGAGTGTATAACAGTACATTACGATACAAGGTCGGAGAGCTTTTTACAAAATCGAGGAAAAGTTTTTAAAACGAGCAGAGCGAGATTTTGTAATGCATTTCACAAACGTGTATTGTACAGTACTTTTTGCACGATATTGTATTTTGAAAATGATATTTTAAACAATCTTAATATACAGTAAGTACATCAAACAATGAACAGCTGACTGATGTTACCAGTCTGGCCAATGTACAAACTTCACCATCAACTTCAATGTGAAGGAGTAAGAATGATTCAGGTACTTGTAATATTTCGTGTTCAATTGGAATAATTTTTAATTACTTTTGTTGAGTTAATTTTTAAAAAAATTAGTAAAAGTCAGACATGTTTCGAAGATGCTTCTCCATCCTCAGTGACTTTACCACGACTTAAAGGAGACTGACCACGACGAGGGTCTTAAAATATAACTTTTAAATAAAAAAATTTGGTTTAATAAAACCTGCTGAAAGGAGGCCTTGAAACCCAAATACGTCAATATCCAACCGAACACAGATTCTCGAGGTTCTAGACATATTGTTTAAGCCAAGCAACAACGCGGTTCGATCACCTGAACCAGCCGTCGTGGTAAAGTCACTGAGGATGGAGAAGCATCTCCGAAACATGTCTGACTTTTACTAAATTTTTTTAATAATTATAATATATTTATTAGTGTTCATATAACTGTAATATATAATTTTTTACGTTTCTTATGAAGTCTGAATTGTTTTTAAATAAAGTTCAGTACATTCAAAATGCAGTGATTTGTTTCGTATAATGTATATTAATGAACACTGTTTCTTGCGTATGAATTTTACATGCACTGTAGCATACATAGAAGGCAGTGGTTTTCATTACAACACTAGAGCAGTTATTTATAATATTTCAACATACTTATTTAGGTTGGCATCTCTGAATTCAGTAAAATCAACTTTCAATCGTGGCCGTCGTTTGCTTTATCGACGAGAAAACACAGTAAAGCAAAAAATATATATTACTGAGAATATTCAATTTATTGCTACTTTCAAATTTCATTCGCTAGGAAAAGATAAAAATACTATTATTGTAATTGTGTATATAGCTAACATTCTCTTATAATTTAATCGTGTAGTGCAATAGTATATTGTATTCTTCACCAGACATAATTAGGAACATTAAATCCAGAGTTTGAGATGGGTAGGGCATGTAGTACGTATGGACGAACCCAGAAAACATATAGTGTGTTAGTTAGGAGGCCGGAGGGAAAAAGACCTTTTGGGAGGTCGAGACGTAGATGGGAGGATAATATTAAAATGGATTTGAGAGAGGTGGGATATGATGATAGAAACTGGATTACTGTAATCTTGCACAGGATAGGGGCCGATGGCGGGCTTATGTGAGAGCGGCAATGAACCTGTGGGTTCCTTAAAAGCCATTTGTAAGTAAGTAAATGCAATAGTCTATCCAAATTTCAAGGTTTGGGAGTCTGAATTTAAAAATTCATTTTACACTAAGAATCAGAATTTTATCTCCACAAATTTTTATTTGCTGAGTTTACTATTAATGCAATGTAGAAAAGCTTTAACATTTGAATTACAACAATTAATTTTGAAAATAATTATTTCAATATATCATAGTATTGAACTACGTGTTTCAATATATTATGTGAGTAATTTTGAAATAGCGTGTTCTTTAACTGGGTATTTGCTACGCCATATGACAATAGCAAATATATTTTTTGTCAATCATTTGGAAATATCGCATTCTTAAACCGGACATCTGTTGAAACACATAACAATAACATCACTGAAAAAAATGTTACTTTTATTTCTCGTATACACAATTGTTCTATCTGGATAAATGAACGATACGGTCAGTCGTGTCATGTACCAATGGGTGTAAGTGTCCAAAAATTAGTATCGAAATCTTTTAAATTCTCAAGCCTCAGTGTCTAAACTGCATAATTAATTTTTCTTTTAGTAAATTTAATATAAACTTTTAGCTTTATATCTGTGAAAGGAATTTTAAGACACCTATCTATAAAATTGACCAAGTTATACATTAAAATGTTCTGCAATGCAAATACAATCTGAAAGTTCATCGCTCATATTCTCAAACATAAGCCCTGGAGGGCAAAAAATTGATTTTTCGTTTCTTTATAATAATTTAATACGAACCTTTAGGTTTATATCTGTAAAATACATTTCAAGATAAGGACTATCTATAAAATTGACCAAGATGTGCATTAAAATGTTCTGCCAATACCATCCAGTAATAATCGGTAAGTTTAACGCTCATTTTCTCAAAACTGTATTTTTCAAAACTGTTTAAATCATAGCTTCCATCATTTTTAGATAACTGTATGAAATTTTGCAGAACTCTATTTCTTAATAAAATGAACAAACTGTAGTTCACTATTTATCCTATAACTCAACATAAATTTAGAACCAAAAAATGTCAATGAATTTTTTTTTTATTTAAAGATATGTGGATTTTTTCTTCCCCTATCAGTGTAGATACTCCAACCATTGAGGTAAAGTATGCTAATATGAATTTTATCTTTAAGGGGAAAAAATTAATTACTGAGAAATAGTAAAAATCTGGGGAATAATTTTGTGCGAGAAGTTTGGTACAAATCGCAAAATCAAATTTTTGAAATTTCACAATTCCATGATCATTTTATGTAGACAAATATTTTTAATCTAGATTGAAGAGCTATCTTCAGACATTAAGCATATATAATATCATGAAAATAGGGCTTAAGGTTAAGGAGGAATAAAATTTATAAAACATAAATCTTAATGGTGGAAATTGTGTATAAATAATTCCAAAGCTAAACACACTAATAAGAGACATTCAGATTATTATAAAATGTAATCCTTATTAAATTTAACGTTCCTTTTCATATTAGAAAAATATTAAGAGACGATAAGTTTATTGTAATTACTAATAATAATTAGACCCTTTATATCATAAAGTAACTTAAACTATGAAACATTAAAACACTGGTAATAAAGCCCTAGTAGAATGTGAGTTCCAAGAAAACTAACATGGAGGAAATCAGTCCCATTCTAGTTTCTCCAATATAAATCCAGCACTCTCTCTTATGAACCATATTTTGCCTCCTTAGAAAGAATACTGTTATTACATTTCTAGAATGAAGAACTCAAGTGAAAATTGATTTTAAAGTATTAATTTTATTCCAAAGGAAACTCGCAATATTCCACTTCATAAGACATAAGTTAAATTAAAAAAAAAATTAAATAATTAATAATCTCTTCCAAGATCCTGTCATAATCAGTAAACCAATTTATGCACTAACTTACTAATCATTTATGGTTTGTGTTAACAGCTTTCTGTCTTCGCCTCTCTTCTGGCCGCCACTCTAGCTGCCCCTGGCCTCTACGATGCCCACTACGCACCAGCCGTGGCGATCGCTCACGCCCCTGTAGCAGTCGCTCACGCTCCTGTAGCGGTTGCACATGAAGTGGACCACTATGTGAGTATAGCATTACTCAAACAGTGACAGTTCACAGCTGTTACATCCAACGCAGTTAATAACAGACATACCGTACGTATTGTTGAATCATTGATATCGTTCCATAATTAAAGAAAACATTACAATATTTAAAAGTTGTTAAATCACGAAACGCAATAGAACTTGTATGGTATTCGAGACGTAATGCAGCAATAAGAAAATAAAAACTGCCACGATGCGGATCAATAAAAACTCGAAATCCGAGAAACAAAAGGAAGAATTTAAAACTAAAATATGGATAATTCCGTTTCTAACATAGCAGTGAAGTTCTAGTTTCCTGTCACAAGAAATATGTGAAGATTTCGCTTTATCGTTGTCACACACAGTGAGTCTTACTACACTATGCTGGTAAAATCAGTAACTCATCATCACATCGGCACACGCTTGTTGTTTTCGGACGTCTTATAGAACTGAAGACTGAAATTCCTACAGTATTAAATTTTCAGACAAAAGGATCATAATTATAAGATTTATTATGACAATAATAATGACGACAAAGACGATGATGACTGCAATCGTTAGAATGACGGTAACGAGGATGATAAAATGAAGACAACAATGATAAATATGGTCACTAATGTGAAAAGTCAACGGTAAGAACAATGATAAAGACGACAATGAAGCTGATAATGATCACAAATACCACGTTGACAACGATGGTAAAAATTAAGATTACGACAATCATAAATAAGACAAAGATGACGATGATTAAGGACGAGAATAAAGATTATAAAGGTACTGAAGACGACAAAAGTGATGATAATGTTCATGATAAAGATGATGGTAACGATTACCACATAATTATTTGTGCACTGAATATTTTCAGTAACATTCCGTCACTTGAGAGTTTGGCGCCCAAATATCCGTTCAGTAACGTCTAATGTAAGTTTCAAAATGAAATTATAAACATTTACGTTTCCACACATTCTCGCCACCTTGTTATCAGTAAGTGATATCAAAATATTTTGCAATCCATGAACTATGTTTAGGTCTTTTGTATTATTACAATTTGATCCCAGACTAAAAATCTATTTGTGATATTTAAAGTATGAAAAATATCCCGATACAGTAGTTTATTAAAATTTACGCATTTTGCCCACATTGTGTATAGATATTTCTCGTATAATTTACAATTATTTGCAGACGATCAAAGATGTAAGATCGTAACAGAAATTACTGAGCTTCAAAATATGTTTAAACAGAGTTTTTAATTTACGAACTTGTATTGCAAATAGCTTTGGTAACTCAATTGATGGAATGATAATTTAGGATGACTCTAGACCCACTTTCGAATCTTGACGGTAACGGAATCGTATTTCTGATGGACAGAGTCATCATCTCTGATGGCTTTCCTCAGAGTTCTCCCGTTTCCCTCCATCTTCCGAATGTTACTCCCCATTTCAATATTCATTATCACCATTTCAATAACACTCACATAAAACGGTAGTACTGTATAGATGGGTTTAGTATGAGGTTGTGTAATACGCTTTCGAGGGGTGAAAAGACACTTTACTGGGACTCTACCGATATTTAAGATGCGCAGGCTGAATCGATAGATTGAACCACATAGTGGAGTCACGATATCTACAAGATCGCGGCAGTTCTGATGCTACAGAATAAAGCAGAAGTCGGGAGCTCTCTCATATTGGTTTACACGCGAATCATATTTTGCTGCTTATACTAGAGCTTTAATAAATAAATAATCATAATCAATATTATCCTTTCGCCTGTAGACCACATGATATTACTAATTTTTTACTCATCTAATTCACTTTAGGCACTAAATATATGTCATCATTTCAGGCTCCAGCTCACTATGAGTTCAACTACGGAGTGAAGGACCTCCACACCCACGACATCAAGGAACAGTCTGAGAAACGTGTTGGAGACAAGGTGGAGGGCCACTACAGTCTGGTTGAACCCGACGGCACCACCCGTACTGTGCACTACACCGCTGATCACCACAATGGATTCAACGCCGTGGTCACCAAATCCGGACATGCCGTTCATCCCGCCCCAGTCCACAAAGTAGTGGCCGCCCCTGTTCATAAGGTGGTGGCTGCTGCCCCCGTAGTATCCTATGCCCACGCCGCACCTGTAGTGTCATATTCCCACGCCGCCCCTCTGTCCTACGCTCATGCTGCCCCTCTGTCCTACGCCCACGCCGCCCCTCTGTCATACGGTCATGCTGCCCGTCTGTCCTACGCTCATGCCGCCCCTCTGTCCTACGCTCACGCAGCCCCCGTTGTCTCCTATGCTCATGCCGCCCCCGTACTCTCGTACGGACATGCAGCGCCTGCTCTCAGTTACGGCGGCTATGGAATCCATCACTGATTTTGTTCTAGTTATACTATAACACCGACACAGCTACCCCCATACCTATCGCAGTCATGTAGGAACGTCTAGATTCATTCTTGTTTGTCTTCGCGTTATGTATATACATTCTTCGTCATCACAGTAAACTGATTAAGACTGTATTTGTACTCTTCTTTCTGTGATAATTTAAAAAACAAAATAAAAATTTCAATATACAATTTTAAGTTTCAAAGTGTATATATTTGTTATGCTTCTCGGCGTCCTAAACCAATATCTCTTAACCCCACAAGAAACCTATCCTTTTATCCAACCTTTAAAACTTGAGCAAGTCTTTATTCAAATTAAACATTTTGATAAGAACTATGACTACTATATGCGCCCTGAAAATTATGTGCGGTGATAGCACTTTTGAACTCATTGAATCCGATTGGTGTTGAGCCATAATAATGCTACTTCCAGTACCTTCATCAAGAAAAACAACTGTTACTACACATAATTGTCTACGACCACCAGACTGTGCTTTGAATTAACGAAGAATATCGGGGACAGTTGCTTTTTGGCTTCATAGTACATATGGAAAGATGTAAAATTTCATTTATAGCAGACAGAACCAATTTTATAGTTTCTCACGCCTTAAAATGAAAAGTGAAAAATCATAAACATGAAAAAAGCGATAAAACCATATATAAATACAATATACAAATGAAAAAAGAAAAGGAGTTATACATATCGATGCTGAAGGCTAGATCTCATATTTTATATAGGCTAATTCATTGAATTTATTTCACAATTTTAACAGTGGTGAATTTTTATGCGATGAGGAGCTTTGTTATTCGTAGTGTAACAATTGACGATTTCTTAAATTTGATGTTCTAGCGTTAAACTGGATTTGTGACAATATTTCGATATTATCCAGTAGAAAGTAGAATATTTTATACAAATTACTCAGCAAGTAATCAATGACTGGTAAGAGACACTTAATTAAATTATGTAAGTAGACTATTGTACGAAATCCTGTTATGTAAAACCGAATAATGATTTTTTAAAAGAAAATTATCTTAATTTTTTTCCTCAATTTGATTTTTTTGTGATTTACAAGTGGGAGACCATATTACTGAGGCATATTCCAATTTTACGCGTACATCACAATTAAAAGAAGTGTTTAAGTCGACATTTTTTGTAAATTTTTTGAGTTCCTAATAATAAATTCCAGATTTTTGGAAGCACATTTGTTACATTAAATATGTTTTTAATGACTGTAATTTAGAAATAATTTAAATAAGGAATTACAATTGAAGAGTCCACTGCAAGAATGATGGATGTCATTTGGAATACATTTTGCAGGAGAAGCAATTGAAACTTTGAAATGCTTAGCGCTCAAAGCTTAACTGTGGTTTTCCGATCATTACTGGACAATGACTATCAGTGTTAATGCCATATAACTCTGTATGTACATCCATATATCTTAAGCTATGCATTAACAGTCTTGGTTCATTTTCGACAAAAAGTGACATCCATCATTCTTGCAGTGGACACTTCAATTACAATCATATTATCGTGTCTGAATGTGGTGTGTATTATATGAGAATGTAGAATTGTAGATGAATTACAATTAAAATAATCATATTATCGTCCTTGAAGAGTATAGTTTGAAATAATCGTTAAATGTATAATGACATAATAATCTCAACATGTGAACAGCTATTGATGTTTGAAACCAGTGTATAATTAACTTAGTTACATTTATAATCATACAGCTTACGTTATAAAAGTTTTTTTTAAGTGGAAAAACGTGAAATAATAATTATAGGACTAACCAATTTAGAAGGTGTGAATAAATCTCTTTATTTCCAGTAACTTGAAAGCGCAAATGTAAGTACTGAAGCTGAACTTAGATGAAGACAAATTGCAATATAATTACTTTAAATAATTACAGTCGACATTTCAACATATCGATCGTGTTTATGTCAAAGGGCTTAACCCTCATTTTTAAATATGACTTTTTTGCTGTAATTAGTTAAAATTTAATTACAAATCGTGATGATTCTTTTTTGACAATTATGTTTATATTCTTTCACGTAAAGTAACAAATAATAATGTGCTAAAATTTAATTATAGCTGTTTATGAAAAGTTTTTCTTTTGTAGAATAGCCCTTTTACCTGAACACCGTCGATATGATATGAACATACGACTGAGCCTCATATTTTCAACTTACATCAACAGACTCGGAGTGAGTGAACTGTGACGTGTTCCGTTTTCCGCATCGGAGGCAAGACTCTGTCGTAAATCACGATGTAATTAATGAAAGTTTTATTCACACTATTTTATGATGGCGTATTAACCGTACAGTCAATTATAAACACATAAATCACTTTTACATATGAGGGGGCAGAAGCAAAAGGGTACAAGTGACATTTCTAAAAACATGAGTTATATGCATCCAGGGCAAGTTAAAACATTTAACATTTTGGTGGAAAAGGACACATCTTTTAACCACATCACATACTAAAATTGAAATAAATAATTTCGCGGAATTTACAAATTCCTAAGTACTTTCAACCACATTTTCTCACAAATAACTTAAGTGCACTTATGTATACCCCTTTGCTTCTGACTCCCTTATGTGTGTTTGACACTCAATAAAGCATTACAATTTTAGCAGTATATTAGTTAGAGCTAAAGTTTATAATACTTCCGTTACGAAAATTTCATGTCTAATGTTGTACATTTGAGAGTTATATGTGTACAAAAAGGCAGGCCTAATAATACCTTTTCTAGACGCTAGTAGGCCATCCATGGAGTCATGGAGGTAGAAATTCATGCTTTTATTATATCGGCACTAGAATGAGTGTAGTGATTAGCACCACGCTCCGACCTCTTTTACCCCCGGGAAGAACCCAGTGCTTAATTTCACAAGAGGCTGAGTGAATATTTTGGAAGTAATGATCGCAAAGAAAATCTAAGAATCTTCCAGTCCATATCCAATTGCTCTACCATCTGAGCTTACTTGGCTGCCTATTTACGCCTATGTCTTAAACTTATGAAATGAAGATTCAGTTGAATTACTTAAATACGAAAACTACATTGACTTTCTTACTTAATATAGTCATATATATATATATATATATATATATATATATATATATTTCTTTCTATTACTTAATAAGTTTTAAACAAATTCAAAATTGTAATTTGAATTTTGTAGGAAGAAGTGACAGAGAATTTATGAAATCCTTTCGACTGCGTGAAAAGTCTCTATTAGTAGTACGAGTCAAGTTTTCAGGTTTTAGATCTTATTTCTACCACAGCATAACGCAAAAATTAAAAATGCACACAGGCTTGCTGTTAATAAAATATTTATTGAAATAAACTTTGTCTTCCTTAAAAATTGGTCGACACATTTACAGTTGATCTATATTTACAGATAATTAGAGCTACCACATCTTGTAAAATTATTTGTATTTTATTTTCCCTTGTCTACACTTCCAAAAACTTTCTTCTATAGTCTTTTTGACACATTCTGGTTTCACCGGTTCATAATTTTTATTATCATCTTATCTTTTTCATCAGCACGCATGTACTCTCCTTGCGGCTTATTCGATCCAAAAAAGCGCTACTGAGTCTTAAAGTTATTTGTTTCAGCCTTCACATAGATATAGGAGTATAACTAATTTTTTCCATTTTTTAATTTTGAGTTTACAATCTCCCATGTCAATGTGAACCCGTCTATACCGTTTTCGCTGGAAGAAAATTCCTAATGTAAACATAAGCACGTTGCTGTCATACCCGTGATTGGCTTACAGCCGAAACATTCACATGACGCAGGAAAATATAGTTCGTAGTTGGAAACCATAATCTTGTATTATTTGAAAATAAAAAATTGAATTCTAGTTGTTAAATACGATGAAACATATAACTTCACTCATATGTAAAACACTATGTAAAAGAAAAGCTACTTTTAAATTTTGTTATGTACTATGAACGCGGATGAATACCAACAGTAATACCGAGGTAGTCTGTTCTTGTAACAAGCTGGCGTCACTTGAGCTCGTATAGCTTTTGCATCCTCGGTGTGTGTGTTTATTAAACATAAGAATAGAAACCCTCTCAAAAGCGGAGAAAAACAAATAGTCTTAAATGTACTTAATAAGTTAAGTGAGTTTTAATTACAGTAATTATAAATTAAATTTTTCCTAAGCAAACGAATGCATAATAGTGAGGTTAGGCCTACTTGACGCGTAGCGGGAAATGTTTCACATGAAACAGAAGGTACAACAGTAGGCGGGAACACATACTGAGAATCTATGGCGCCAAACAGCGGCCAATGAAGCCTCACTTCAGTCACGTGCTATTGTTTATATTAGGATTTTCTTACAGCGAAAAGATTATAGCTTGTACTTGCAAGGGCGGCTATTATTAGCACATGAACTCATACTTTCCTTTTATACACAATTCATTTGGAAACTGCCATTTTCCCTTGATGCAGTAAGGAAAGTAATGGTGCTGTCTCAATGATAAACTTTAGGAACTTCATCTTACAAGCAGTTTTACACATTACCCCTTTATATATATTGATGTTAAATTAAATCGTCGTCATCATCATCATGATCGTCATCGTCATCATAATCGACAACAAAAGGCCACAATGACTACTGTTCGTTTATCTTGGAAGAGCATGTGCCGTTTTATATAACAAAAATTTCATCTGATAAACAGAAATTATTGTGTACTACCTGTATATACTTAAAACTCATTTTTTCTAAGTCCTATATGAAAGATTTTGAATCTAAATCGATGAGATTTTCGGAGGAGAAATTTTAAGAAGTGTCCGAAACCGGTAAATGCAAGAGTCACGGTGCAGTCAGTCATGAGCTACATGAGCTCGAAGTACTGTCATCCTCTGAGGAGTTTAGTGCTGAGAGGAATGCGGTTCCGACAAGCCTAGCGCGGTACTGGAGTGGGAGGGAACAGCGACAGTGGCAGTCTGGAAGGAAGTACAATCATACTGAAAACATTTCACTCATATATAGAGTACCTAACATGTGCACACAGTCACACTACTACAAACTGAGGACTGCATATTTTTGGACGATTAATACTTCCCACTCCGCTCGGCTCGGATTGACTGTAGCAACAAAAGAATCTACCTGCAACCCCCCGCACCGATGACAAGAATACCTCAGGTCCCAGCACTAAACTCGTCGGAGGAAGATACAGTAGACTGGCCACATATCTCACTCTGGCTGTTACTAATCTTCCTAAGGAATGTAACATCTTGTGAAGCTAAAGATTGAAAAAGACGTAATTTACGTGGACGAGAAATGGTCGAACTAACTGTTTGGCACTTAGCTCTATTTGATTTTCCACTTCACATTTATTATGATTGCAATGGAGTGGTGTTACTTAAGAGTCAACGAAGTCTGCCAATGAGTTAACGGTTTTACATTAAGAAATTAGGTTTGCAAGTAAACCTCGAAAATACAAAGTATGTGGTTATGTCTTGTGACCAGAATATAGTACGAAATGGAAATATAACAATTGGAAATTGATCTTTTGAAGAGGTGGAAAAATTGAAATATCTTGGAGCAATAGTAACAAATGAGGGGCTCACAACAGAGTGGACCAAGTCCACCAGTGATCAGTTTGTGGATTAATACAATCTCGGATGAAGAAAACTTAGATTTATTCATTGCCATAACAAACAAAGTCCATAACTCATTTGTTACTCCACAGAGGGCAGCATTTCCTATGGAAGGTGAAGGTTGCTAAGCGTGAGCCAGGAACTTTAAGACTCAATATCTCAGAACTATTCCCGATGGACTTGGTCCACTCTGGTTGTGAACCCCTCAAATATAAATGACAGTCGAGAGGAAATTAAACGATTTGTAACCCGTCGCGTATCTCTAGTGATAGCATGTACATACAGTAGTGACAAAAAAAATCCCGACCGACCCTTGTAGCTGATTTCAGAGCCTTGTTCACTCCAGAGCACGATAAACTTGTAACTAAGACTTTCGTGGTTCGAATCCTGCCTGGGAAGGAAACTTTTTTTGTTCCTTATTCAAATTTATTCCCAGTACTTTTCGATTGCAGCGATATTTTACTACTTAATTAATTTATTATTCCCAAAACTTGAATTTTACAAGTAATCGAAAAGTATTGGGAATAAATATGAATAAAGAACAAAAAAAAAGGTTTCCTTCCCAGGCAGGATTCGAACCACGAAAGTCTTAGTTACCAGTCTATCGTGCTCTGGAATGAACAAGGCTCTGAAATAGCTACAAGGGTCGGTCCGGTTTTTTTGCTACTACTGTACACAATTATATTTTTATTTCATAATGCGTAAAATGTAAGTATTTTATATACAGAGTTCGGAACTAAGCACGATAGCCTTTAGACTATATTTATGTAAAGCACATATAAATTAATGAATAAATGAACGAATGAATGAATAAATAAATGAATGGTGTCTATCATCCGTCATCTCCTTTTGCCCTGAACTTTTGCCCCGTTCGCCATTCCTTCCAGTGCATCCTTCAGTAGGCGCTTTCTCCCTAGTCAGTAACCTTGGCAGTTTCTTTTTTCTCTTTCTGATTAGTTTCAGCATTCTTTTTCCTTCACCCACGCTTTGTAGCACAGGTTCATTTCTACTCCATATACGCATTTTAAATGCTTCTAATCTTTTGTCTTCAATTCTCCGTAACGTTCATGTTTCTGGCCCATACATTGCTACGATCCACACAAAGCACTTCACCAGTCTCTTCCTTAGTTCTTTTTCCAAACATCCGAATAAGATGCTCCTTTTCCTATTTCGACTTCGCATGTTTACCTTCTTTATTTTTCTTACGACAACCATGGTCTTCGTCTTATTTGCATTTACCTTCATCTCATAAAGCTCACAGTTGTCATTTAGCTCCAGTAGCATATCCCTTAGTATCGTCTCCTCTTCTGCTAACAACGCCATATCATCAGAAAATCTTATGCACTTCATTTTGCTTCCTCTTATTGTCACCCTTTTCATGTTCTGAAAACAGTTTTTTGCTAAGTACTCCAAGTAGATGTTGAACAAGGTAAGTGATAAAGGTCATCTTTGTCACTGCTGTCCCTATTCTACTTCCTTCTGACCTTTCTTCTTCTAATTAATTATCTGAAAAATGTAACAAATCTCCTACTTCTATATTAAGTGTTAAATTACATAATTCTGATTCTTATCTTATACAGTTTAAATGTCCGATTATTAAAGAGTCCTCTGAAGTTAAGTATTTAGGCATAATTTTCGACACTCATTTAAAATGCAACCAACACATTAATTACCTTTGTAATAAATTACATAAAATAATATATCATTTTGTTTCACTAGGAAATTACTTGTCAATGCACAATATACTTAACTTCATTTCAGTCGGTAATTATATATGGAATTATAGGATGGGGTAGCTTATTTAAATCCAATTTTAATCCATTTTATTTATTACAGAAGAAAATAATTAAACATGTCTTCATAAACCTATTGATTTTCCATCTCAAAAATTATTTTTAGACTTTAAAGTTCTTCAAATAAGACAAATTTATTATACTGTATTAATAAAATTCATACATAAAAATCGAAATAATTTTGAATTGTTTTCTCATAGTTATGAAACAAAAGGTATGAATTCTTTAAGATTGTCTGAACCAAAATGCAACACTGCTACAGTATTTAATCATAGTAGTAATTTAGGTCGAAGAATATATATAACAAATTTATATTTAAATATCCTAATCTTATCAATTCTAATAGTTCTAGTATTAAATTAAAAAAGTTATGTATGGATTTTATAAAAATTGAAAAATCGTAAATTTAAATGTATATATTCTTATTGCGTAATAGACAAAAGGCAAATTGTATTGTATACTTCTTAATTTAAATTCAGGAATTCACCCCTGAGCACGAGTTCTACTCTTTCAGGGGAGAGCTAAAGTTTTTCTGTATATATTACATTTTATGTTACAATTATTAGCAAAATAAATAAATGAATGAATGAATGAATGAATGAATGAATGAATGAATGAATGAATGAATGAATGAATGAATGAATGAATGAATGAATGAAGGAATGAATGAATGAATGAATGAATGAATGAATGAATGAATGAATAAGAGAATAAGCGAATAAGTGAATAAATAAATAAATAAATAATTAAATAAATAAATAATTAAATAAATAAATAGATAAATAGATAAATAAATAAATAAATAAATGGATAAATAAATAGATAGATAAATAAATAAATAGATAAATAAATAAATAGATAAATAAATAGATAGATAAATAAATAAATAGATAGATAAACAGATAGATAAATAAATAAATAGATAAATAAGTAAATAAATAAATATGTAACTCGTGACTTTTTTTTAGGAATAACATGAATTTTCGTGAAGTTTATCACAGCTCTAGTAATTCAATTCAATACTTTAACATACTCTACATTCGCCGTAATTTTTCTTTATATTGGTTACTACTCAAAAAACGTACATCGTTTTGGGTTTTCCCGGAATGTCTCTCCTCAGTTATGACTTTCAGTTACTTTCTGAAATACATTAATTCTTCTCCTATGCCCTGAAATTTAATTTGAACAAACTGCATATTGCACAATTGAGAAAAGAACAGTACCAAATTCAAATGCAAATGGAGCGTGACTATAATGGCAACGTGTTATACATTCATGAACTTGGAGTGGACGGCACCGCCCTGACGGGTAAGGAACGCTGTCCAGTTCACTTTCTCGCTGCACCAGTGATGCTAATATGGCTCCTTTTTAATTATTTGCAGCGAAATGATAGTGTCACAGTAGAAATTGCTGGCAAGGTCAACCGCAATACGGGTTCTAGATTTGGAGTAGGGTAGTTGGAGGCGTGGTGGACCTCTTACTGATAACTATACGTATTCAACATGTATAAAAGGCACCCTTCTCAAACATGTAGTATCACAACTGTTGAGTTTCAACAAGAATTAACATTAGCTCCAAACAAGAGACGTTATGGCTTTGATTCAGGTATTTATACAGTGATAGCAACAAACAGTATTCGTAGCAATAGCAGTAGCAAGAGGAATATAAATAGTCAATAATAACCCCAAATTTAATTCTCGATTATAATTACAATTTCACAGCGGAATTGTTCTAAAGTATAAAAAACACTTAAATGAATATAATTAAATTAACTTCATAGACAATAAACACTTTTTGTAGCATGAAAGATATTTTGAATGAAGTTTTAGAATTAAAATCTACTCTTCGTGTTTTAATATTCTTTATACTTCAAAGAAAAAATATTAAAATACAGAATTACTAATTACAATCCAATCATCATTTTAGAATTCTCTATATATAAAAAGAAATATTAAAATGAAATAGGTCACCGGGGTCAGATAGGCGACATTCGCGTGTGTTTTCTGAGCTCGGGCCTGGGTTCGATTCCCATGTGGGCTGATTACCTGGTTTGATTATTCTGAGATTTTTCCCAGCCATAAGGCGAATATTAGGTGACCAATGGAAAATCCTCTGCATCATCTCGGAAAATACCATCTTGAATTCACCAATTTATTGCACGCTAAATAACCTAGTAGTTGATACAGCGTCGTTAAATGGCCAAATAAAGGCTGAAATAAAATTTACAAACATCCTATCACTTCAATTCTTCTTTGCTGTATACCTAGGTACAAGTGACTGTTAATACAGTACGTATTCTCTCAAAAACGCTTGTAATTTACACGGATTTGTTTTTAATTTCAATTGGAATCATCTTATTGTCTCTCAATTATATATGTCTGTGGTTGTTAAACTTTAGTGTTCGAAGACCTCTTTCGTATGATTGAAATTTTGTCGGACCCCTTATGCATTTAGCTTTGTACTTTTGCGCCGTACAAGGCAAGAAAATCTTTTCATGTAGGCTATTATTTTATTTTTCATTTCACAAATTATTAGAAAGTCAAGTTTAGTTAAATTCTGCAAAAAAAAAAAAAAAAAAAAAAAAAAAAAAAAAAAAAAAAAAAGCTTTCTTAATAATAAAACTGTTATCTTTTTGACATTTTCATGAAAATTAAGGAACACTTAATGCCGGTTCTTTATGAATTTTTATTATATATTTCATAATAAAATAAGCAAACAACAAATCAAATTTTGTTTTGAAAACTCACTTGCTGACCCCTGACCATTAGCTCATGGACACCAAATAGTCCACGGACCACAGTTTTAGAACTACTGGTCTATGTGGTTGAAGATATGTTAAATATAGACCTAAAATTATACTTACAGTCTTTGAATATCCTTTGTAGCTAAAGAGAGCTAGGTGAATTACGAGTAAGCTACCTATAGTAGTATCTAGAATGGGATAGAATAGGAAGTCTCACATTTTTCTCAGAAATGGTGAACAAAATATTCATCCAAACTCATATACACATGTGCTGATAAAGGCCATCGTTCGGACAGTTTTCAGTGTTTGCCACTCTTCTGGCTGCCACTCTCGCTGCTCCTGGCTACTTGGATTCCCATTATGCACCAGCTGTTGCAGTGGCACATGCACCAGCTGTGGCAGTGGCACACGCACCATTGGCGGTTTCCCACGAAGTTGAAGTGGAACACTACGTAAGTAAATCTAAATCATAGCCTGTATAGCCTACCTAACTGATACCAATCATTTATATTTGTCTTAAGAGAAACAGTCAGAGAAGTTTACCTAAATCTGAGCATAAAATCTTGAAATTTAAAGGGCACAGATCAAATTCCGAGAACTGCAGGATTTTCCTTGAGATTTTTGTGAAGTCATGTTATGTATCGAGATTACAATTGGCTTGATGTTGATACCACATCACAAGAACTGATCCACGTATATTAAAAGTAAACAATTTAGAAATATAGAAATAAAGTAATAATTTCTAAGGCTTTAGCGAAGCCCAAAAATAAAGAAGAGGGCCTATAGGTTTAGAGAAAGAAAGAAAGAAAGAAGGTATTACGTAAATGAAATTAATGTCTTCAATATCGAAATGAGGGTAAATGTGTACTAAATTTAGTTATCTATTTTTGACATGCATTTGGGGACCTTACACCGTAGTTCATAAATTCTTACATTATGCCTAGAATATTATATACAGATAAGTATTTTAGCCTGTAGTATAAATAATGATAGACCTACTAAACGTTCTTGTTTAGTCAACTGTCTGAAGTCAGGCTGAAACCTCATAATGGCAAAAATAAGGCATCACTCATGAGGCAACTAAGTTAGGAGATAATGGCGTAGGTTATTCAGTTCCTTTCCCCTGCATAGTATTCATCGCTGATTAGTAACATATTTCACTAATCAGACTTCAGGTGTGTACACACAATTATTGTTCTTCCTCCGATACATACCATCAAGTGAGTTGTACTCCCTGGTAATAGATGTACATAGGTCTATCAGTGAAAAATTCTATCAGAGGTAGGTTACTATATATCTTTTTAACGTAATATACAATTAATTGAAGGTCTTGAAGATTATCTAAAAGCAAAAATACGTATAGGTTCAAGGCAAATAGACGATTAATGGAAAGTAGCTGTAGGAGTGCAATAGCATGAGTAAGTAAAGCTATGAAATAGTGAGTAGAAAGCGAGATACACGACAAAAAGGAGAGTTAAGTATGAGAAGGGGAGAGGTAGTAGAGAGAGGGATGCGAGGATGAGATGAAACATTTGGGTAAGAATACGAAGAATAATGAAATTATGAGATGCTAGTAGTACAAAGTAGTCGATGTATGAGTAGAAGAGGAGAGAACGTATGAATGAAAGAATGAATACTAGGATCAGAAGCACAGGGAACCAATAAGAATGAGTAGGAAGAGTAGGGCAATAACGCTTAATATATAAAGTAAATAAAAGCATTAAGAAAAGACCGAGAAAAATATCTTTGACTATGAACAGGAGGATGATAAAAAAGGATGAAAATGAGTATCACAAACGGCCGCATATTTATAAATTAAAA
The DNA here is from genome assembly GCF_040183065.1 of Periplaneta americana. NCBI lineage: Eukaryota > Metazoa > Arthropoda > Insecta > Blattodea > Blattidae > Periplaneta > Periplaneta americana. Next base: position 44,536,334 of record NC_091132.1, on the reverse strand, counting down.
TAACCAGTATTACATATCTTATTAATTGTTCGTTTTTCGTTGCAGGCCTCACCTCACTACGAGTTCAACTACGGAGTGAAGGATCTGCACACTCACGACATCAAGGAACAGTCTGAGAAACGTGTTGGAGACAAGGTGGAGGGCCACTACAGTCTGGTTGAACCCGACGGCACCACCCGCACCGTCCACTACACCGCTGACCACCACAATGGATTCAACGCCGTGGTCACCAAGTCCGGACACGCCGTGCATCCCGCCCCTGTCCACAAAGTAGTGGCCGCCCCTGTGCATAAGGTGGTGGCTGCACCTGTAGTATCCTACGCCCACGCCGCGCCTGTAGTGTCCTATTCCCATGCCGCCCCACTTTCCTACGGTCATGCTGCTCCTCTGTCCTACGCTCACGCTGCCCCCGTTGTCTCCTACGCTCATGCCGCCCCCGTTGTATCTTACGCTCATGCCGCCCCCGTACTCTCGTACTCTCATGCAGCGCCTGCTCTCAGCTACAGCAGTTACGGGGTTCATCACTGATCTCAGCAGAACGTGTCAACGGCGCCAACATCCACTATGACCATCGAACTCACATAGTACTGTCTAGTTCCATGATTACTAACATACACATTACCATGCTCATTTAGTTTAAGTGGTTTAAAACAAACTTCTCTTCTACCAAATCTGTATCCTGTTTCTGTAGTCTACGATTGTTTTTATGTACAATAAAAGTATTTCTTAGGAAAATACAGTGCCGAGTCTTTTATAAGTACCTGATCACTAAAAAAAATTGACCTACTGTGACGATTCCCGAACATGTTGTAATACATCCCTGCCACCAAAAACCCTTATTGATGGCGTATGTCTAACCTATTAAAAATATTCCCACCAGAAAGCGCCACTTTTCCATGGGTAGTGTATCTTTGCAGGTTGCTATACCAGGATGCTTGGTGATATGGCATGCCTTGCACAATCGGGACATATGATTTTTGGCGTTATATGAACATTAAGGATGGTGCGCAGATATTTAATTCTTCTATGAAAAAGAAAAGTTAAACAAATTACCTTTATATTCCGGATGTCCCATATAACGGATTTATACATTCATCTCCAACACATTGATAATGACACAACTTATTTCTCAAAAGATATTAAACCCCAACTAGTATACTGAGATTGTATGAATAAAATACTCAACACTCACTCACAACCAACTATAATTTCAAAATAAGGATGGGACGAGTGCAGCTTTAAATAACACCGCCACTGGACATTTCGCTCAATTCCATCTAAATAATACGTGTTCCATTTTCAAGGTCGAAATGATTGCAGTTTTGAAGGTGCTACAATCAATCTATGATGGTCGACAAAATGATATATTTATATTTTGAGCCCACTTGGTGCTCTTAAGAAGATTTCAGCAACGGATATAACAATTAGGATGTTTTGAAGTAATTGTGAGAAATAAACAACTAATTTACAAAATGTTAACACAGTCACAAAAGGTGTAGGCTATCTACGAGTAGGATGGATTCCTACCACCCAGTCACACTAGATTGGCAGAAAATGAAGATATGGATAGCTTAGCAAAAGAAGCTGCTTCTCTTCCAGGTAGTAGGAAAGATATGATTACTGTTGAGCATTTAATACATTATAGTACTATTAAAAGTCAATTCAAGATTCTCGACTTGACTCATTTTAGTTAATAATAATAATAATAATAACAATAATAATAATAATAATAATAATAATAATAATAATGGTTTATTTAACCTGGCAGAGTTAAGGCCATAAGACTTTTCTAATACTGAACCAGGGGTAAAACTGCGATATAAAAACACTACAAATTTACAAAGTACAGCACACACACACACACACACATGCTGACAATGTGTAGGCGTATCTTTCCACAGTTGAAGAGAATAAACCCTTTGACTCCTGAAACATTTTTCCAACAAGATGGAGCTCCTCCACATTAAGCACTGTATGTTCAAGCCTTGCTTGTGGAGGTGTTTTCAAACATGAGGATTGGTCGCGCAGGCCAAATCCCTTGGCCTCCATCATCTCCAGACTTAACTCCATTGGACTTCTATGATGATTTTTCTAAGATTGTGTGTATGCAACTAAACCACGCACCATAATTGGTGATAAGAATCGTGCACAAGCTACAGATGGTCACTCTTGATATGCTATCAAGAATGTATGAGGAGATGATCCGTGACTTAATATTTGTGTATTCTTCAAGGATGGCAAATATTTTGAAAACTACGTGCCATAATAATTAATCTATGTTCATTGCAATATCTACGTGATTTGTTTATGTTTTTTCGCGACAATTGAATTAAATGTTGAATCCTGTAATGATTGTTTAAAAATCATCATTACATGGAAAGATGACACCTTCTGACTGGCACACCGTGAGCAAATCGACTGTACGCGACTAGGAAAGTTTCCTTCTAGCATAATATGCAACAAATCTAAAAGTCATGGAAATCGGTCACTTCACCGACTGATCAGGTATTTACAAAAGAACAGATACAATAATTTCTTGGCACTTCTCGCCTCACTACATTGGACGAAATGTGGAAAATAACAATTGAAATTGAAAAATTAGGGAGTATTTGTTTCAAATCAGAAAAAAACATAATGACGGGCATGTCCAAATCATTTCTAAGGAATTTAGTCAGTCCTGGAGATTTTCTCTCTGTAAGAAATTCAACAGATAGATTTTCGTTTACCCTGCCTTCCTTGATGATGGAGCAAACTTTTTGAATTCACAATTGTTGAATATTTCTACAGCGACGATGTCAATCCCTCTCACCACCCCCTCAAAAAGAAAACTCGCAACATTTTAATCACCTTGCAAGTTTCAACTCATACTTCAAAAAGGTCTCCTTTTGTTCTTCAATATTACTCAACATAAACTGAGCAATGCTTCAGTCTTGTGCATATGAATAAGAAGAAAAACGATATCATATGAGAAATTCATTAGCCTACTGTATATGAGACTGTTTTCTTATACATTTCGTTGCGATTTTAATGGAAGTTCTAATTTCCACAGTTAACATTACTACACAAGTAATGGAGAAATATTCATTCCTAAAGAACTGTGGGTCAATAGCACTAGGGGACTTAGCCACTTTATTTCTTAAAGGAAAACCAGTGGATATATTTGTAAGAGTCCAGTTTTGACAACTAACTGAATTTCCAGTAAGGTACGAAACTGTTTAAATCCAGACAATGACTAAATTGTAGCTATAATTACAATTATGAAATCGGTTTCAGGTTTCCCACTATGTAAAAGGTTTTATAAACACATTTCCACGATGCTTCACATTTTAATATTGTGCAGATTTCAGGACGGCTCTAAAATTAATAAATATTATGTAGCGTTTAAGAAATAATAATTATTGTTGAAAAACTATTCTTGTATTACTTGTATACTTTATTTATATATATATATATATATATTTATTTATTTATTTGTCTGATAAATTGTTTATTTAGTCTATATGCTTTGATGGGAATCTAACCTGTGTACTTTCCTATAAGTAATAAATAAATAAACAAACTGTGAATGAATCAATTCATCATTGAATATTATATTCTCAAGGAATTAACGTGTTTTATAAACTTTCTAGTTCACCTATGGTGCCCGTAGGAATATTATAGATTGAAATTATTAATGTTTAATAACAAAGTTCTAGTATAAAAAGTTACATTATTCTACACACTCATATTTCATGTAGCAAAAAAGATGCAGAGAAATTCACAAATTTTAGGGAGGTAGTAGAATGCAATAAAATAATATGAAACATGTAGATTTAATGATATACTGCAGATACAGCAATCTTATCTTTCACATCTTCTTTCTTACAAAACTTCTATATTTGAGCGTAAGAATAGGTAAGTTGTGGAAATGAAAGTGCACGAAATGGAAGAGCAACTTAAAAACGTCAATTAACATTTTTTATTACTAAATCCATATGCATAACGATATGACCCTTTGGTGACAACGCTAAAATCAAACCTGAAATCAGTTTCTTGCTGAGTTCTTTCTAACATATCTATTGTTACCGCAGCAAATGGAATACAGATTCAAGCACTTAAATTGGAAGTCAGTCATTTTATAAGAATATAGAAGGTCCTTTATTTATACCATCAAAATAAATACAATGGAGTGATATCAGGTGAACGTTGTGTCCACAAAATAATCCATTTCGTCCGAGCCAACGGCCTGGAAATGTGTTATTGAGCGTCAGTCAAATCTAGAGATTCCACTGTAGGGAGTACAATCTTGTTGAAAGAATATGTTGAACTGAAAATCAGCTATTTGTAAATATAGAAACTGCCCCAACGTCAAGTACTCTCGCTCTGTCATCGGACCGCACCGAAAATTCAGTTTCTGGTTCTGCCGTAGGCTTATGTGTTCATGTTGAAAGTGTGAATGTTCGGATTTTAAGCTGGCGTAATCCACGTATCCAAAATGTCCAGAAAATATACTTCTGGTATGATTTGATGAAGGATAATATTATAGGACTATTTGTCTTCTGTGAAGCAAAAATAACTGTTTCTGTGTATCTTGAAAGTTCTTGAAAGGTAGTTGATCTTGAGCCCTATGTATTATTTCAAGATGATGGGGTTCCTTCCCCCATATTTAATCTATGGGCTTGAGTGTCTCTCCAAACACATTTGCAGGGCGTTACTCTACAGAATTTCTATCGATGGGTTATATTGAAAAACCATTTAACCTATGTGGGTTTAAAGTGTCTGGCGTAAAATTTTACGAGCCCACAGCTGTAATGTGATTGCTACGGTAACACTGGATATTATGTTGTAAAGAAAACTAGATTTATTTCAGGTTAGATATTGTCAATATTACTAACAGTCACGTGTAAAGATTTACAAATAAATTATTTTTTCAAATGCGTTTGCATTCCTTGCAATTTATTTGCAAATTTTATAATTTAGTTTATGCATTAAATGTTAAATTATGGAAGATTTGAACAAAACACAGTGTACACTAGAATTTCTTAACAAAAGTGTAACTTTAATTTTGGTCATCTCCTGAGATTTGTGTAGAATAATTCCTTATTATTAACTTCATGACGGGCCTAATGAATAACATTTGATACATTTTCCACAAATTTTTTATTATTTATTTTTTAAATATCGAAATCCACCCAAAAATAACATTGTACTGGTTTTCATTAGAAATATTTCCCCTCTACATATTTTGTTTCGCGAGCCTAACACGTAAGAAGTTTTTACATTCCATTATTTGCATACTATGCACGCAACTGCAGGTATTACTACAGAAAAAATGCATGCAGCCTGTGCCGTAACAGAACTTGTTACACGAGTTGGAGTGGCCACACCGCCCCGACGAGCGAGGGACACAGTCTAGTTCTTGAGGGCAGCCAAATTCCAGAGATGCTAATGCTCTTTTTTTAATATTTGCAGCGAAATGACAGTGTCACTATCGAAATTGTTGGCAAGGTCAACAGCAATAACGGGTTCTACATTTGGAACAGAGTACTTGTAGGCGTGGTGGAACACTTACTGATAAGTATTCAACGTATATAAAAGACGCCATTCTGAAAGATGTATTATCACAACATCCGAGTGACACCAAGAACTCACATCACCTCCGAAGTAGAGAAGCTATGGCTTTGATTCAGGTATTTCACACAATATTTTATCCCTTTCTCTCTTTTCCATTTTGTTTTTGCTTTTAATAAGGGTATGTTTTGTTTTCATTATTTGAAGGGTTCAGAACCATAGTGGGCCAAGCGCCATTTACTAAAACCGTAGAAAACAAGCGTTAAAAGGAAGTTATCAGCATAATTCAATGGAAACATATAGGAAATAATATAAATTATACACATTCAAACTAAATGTGTATGTCAATCTTCATTAAACTATGGTATTCACTTAACTTTAACCCTTGCTTTCTCCGTTTTCAATAAATGGCGCTTGGCCCAATATGGCTCTGAAATCTTCATTTATGTTTTATGAATTATGTGAATTTAAGTCTTGAACATTGTAATTGGGTCTACCTGTTATGTTCACAAACAAATAAGGAAATAAAAATAAATATCAAGTAATATTATAATAATGTAATAATATTAGTCTATTAAAATCATAAATAACAATAGTAATGAAATGATCTCAATGTTTACGCCTCGACTATTCCTTCAATTTTATGTTATTTATCTAATTAAACTTTCGTTGAAATCTGAAATGTAGGAAATGAAAAAAATACACCAATGCATTGCATTCAATTTTAAACTAATTTCCATTATTCTTTGTAATATGGCAACGGCACACATTGGGAAAGACATGAATTAAAAATATGGCATAGTAAGGGGGGAGAGTGACGGAAAATGTGAACATTTTAGGTATTTTTTTCAGTTAATAACACCATTACTTTGTGTACTTTCATCCTTCCAAAGGAATTTTTTTCAATTCCGCTTCTATGTTGGTTTGAAAAATGTTTAGCCTATATAATATCTGTGTGTGAAATAGAATGAAAAGAGTACTTTTAAATTGTCATTTATAGTATTTTTTACTACTTCTGATCCGACATTTTATAGCAAATATTTCCCTAGATCAGTTGCAAGTATAGATTTTGTATAAGTTTGCTTGTACCCTGAATAATAATTTTTATTGTTGCCATATTAAATTAAATACAAATTTTAATGCCATAATTAAAAAATTAAAGGATAGGAAAAATTATATTACCAAATACTTTTCTAACTATTCTGCACCACATATTAAAATTTGACATATTTAGAATTAAATCTGACTAAAAATGTAGTGCCCAAAAGCTTAAAAAGTTATTTTTCAAAAGCTATTAAATCAATTACTTTCAAATGTTCAATATTTCAATAAGTGAACGGAAACTTACTGTGAAAATATGGTTTAAATCTGTAAATAAGAAAAAAAGTTTTGATTGTTACCAGAGTGTCTCCTTAATGAAAATTTCTTTATGGTATTAAAATTTCCAAGCAGTAAAGCAAATGTATCCAAACTTCTAGTATATATATGTTAAGAGTAGAAAAAAATATAATAAGCCAAATATTCATATAGTAGAGAGTATTAGAACCTAAGCTATGAACAAGTAAAATTTACTTATATTTTCAGCACTTTCGCAATGCTTAGCAACCAACTCCACTTAAATATACAACTAAGATTGAAGTCATCACGACCATCATTGTAACAATCGTTGTCATTATCATCGACTGAGTATTTTCATAATAATTTATTTAGTTTAAAGGAAACACTACATAATTTTCAATAATACTTATGGCGACCGATTAGCTTACGCTGTGGAGCAAATGGCTACGGACTCCAATATCTAGGATTCAATCTCGGGTAGTTACGGTTTTTTTCTCGTTTCAAAAACTTCCAGAATGATTCCACTCAGTATGACTACATGGAGAAATGGGTGCTTTACCTCCATCTTTCCCATGAATCTTCCAAACGTCTAAAGAGGATATATATCTCCTTAACTAGTAACTATTATTGGATCACATCTATAGTGTCATGTCAATGAGATAAATAGCCAACAAGACTTTCATTATGCAGTAATTTTTTTGGCTATGATATCTATACTTAAGTCTTTTTAGTTTATTTTTATTTGGTATTTTTCATTTATATCTATATCTGTGTCTTTTATTTAGGTAATATCTATTTGTTTTTTTTTTTCATTTTCAATTTTTAATTTGTAATTACACTTGTATCTTGCGTTTGCTTCTGTTTTATGTCTTTTTTCATGTTATCTGCAATTCTGTTTTTTTTAAACAAATCTGTACTGTCTATTATAATTGGGGCTTTCCCGTGTTATAGACATAAATAAATAAATAAATAAATAAATAAATAAATAAATAAATAAATAAATAAATAAATAAATAAATAAATAATATATGCTGTTAACTGCTATCTCCTGCACAGATTTCTGTATTTGCCACTCTTCTGGCCGCCACTCTCGCTGCCCCTGGCTACTTGGATGCCCACTACGCACCTGCCGTAGCAGTAGCCCATGCGCCTCTGGCGGTTAGCCATGAAGTTGAAGTGGAACATTATGTAAGTAACAACATCTACGTCGATACAGATTTATATTTGTCTCATGAGAACAGTCATGAACAGTTATCTAAATTCTGGGTTTAAAATCTCTGGATATAGATACATACCACAGCAGTAATTAAAGGTCAACGATGAGGTATAATTCTCTTAATTATTTCACAAGTATTTTTCTTCATTACATTCTTTCAAGTATTTTCATTGTGAAATTAAAGAAGTCTTTATTACAATTAAATATAAATTTCATCAACTATGTCTCTGAAGTTTTAACATTGCATTTGCCATTATATTGATAACACTGCATAGTATTTTATCACAGCAAAAATTACTTACTTCAAAATAATGAATAAAAGATTTAATGGAATCTTCAATGTTTTGAAAGGAATAATATTTTCCTGGGATATAGTATTAGTAATTCAAAATTGTCACTAGAAATGTATGTATGAATAATTCATTGAAACTTGTATCTTAATTAATAGATCATGTCTATTAAATTGTAGCCCTTGTAAAAAAATGTATCCACTGATTATTGCCTACTAGAATTTTGTTTGAGGTATTTAACTTAAAATAATGATTATACTAGAGAAATAAAAATTTTATTCTACGAATTTTATTACTCAGGAAATTCTTTTAGAGAGTTAACAGATCTATTTGCTGGATCCTTCCGTAGTAGGAGAGTCCCATCTCACAACACTATGAGCATAGGTAACTTTCTGGCTGCAGAAGGTAGTTTGTTGAAACACTTTGCGAATTAATACAATTTTAAAATTTTGTATAATTTCTATAATACGGTTTAAAGTGTGGTTTCTTATTGCCTTCGTCCAGGTAAGGCAACCAAATTCGGAGTAAAAATAAATTACATAATTGAAACTGTTAACAATAAAATATAATAATTATTTTCAATTTTCTAACATAAATCTCATAGAATGTTGTAAAAATGTTATGTATAATGATAGGTTTACACAATTCAACGCCTACAAATTTAGAACCGTTTATTCGTATAGGTCTAATGACAATTTTAAATCCATACACAGAGTGGAAGTGAAATAATCCTGCAGATTGAATGGAACGACAGAGTGTACTTAAATTAATATAAAATCTATCGGTACGTTTTGTGATTAAATGCATCGTTAATTAGAAAATTAAGTTGCAAGTTTCAGCAGTCTGGCAACATCGCCGCTAACACAGTCCCCTTTCTTCTCGTATTACACATTTAAGAGGTCAACGAACTCAGGTTTGTCTCTCTAGGCAAACTACCTCCCACCTCCCTCTCTGGCTACAACGTTTCAACCTGGTTGCATCGTTCAGTGGCTTAAAATTAGTGAGCTTTAATTAAATTTACACAAAAACCGTCCACGCTATTGAAATAAGCCAAAGGAATAAATTATTCTTTGTGCGATTCTCTATCCATATAGATAAAAATCACGATCCTGCACGAAATAGTTACCGAATAAGAGGATGTTAAAAATTTTGAAGAAAAAAAACATTTATTCTGAAGAAACTATGAACTCTCCACTAATATGGTAAATATTACACTTTTTTGTTGCAAACAACATTGAGGTATTCGCTCTGAAAATCTGCAGAGTTATTTCACTTCCACCCTGTACACTATATTTTAAAATCCAAACGGTATAATATATTGTCAGTGATATATCCAGGAATCATTATAAGCAAATAGCATGGCGACCAGTATTTTTAAATATATAAACTTATGTTTCGGAATGATATTTGAAACATTTTCTTTAAATATTACTAATATTAATATTAACAACAATTAGAGGAGAAAATGGGCTTAGAGCAGGGATGTAAATGAGGAGAAATCGTGCGTGACTTATTACCTCTCTCCTTACTAGACTACTGTACTGATGTGAAGCTGAGAGTGACGTTGTTTACGTCAAAGCCACTCTACCCTCCCGCAATTCTATCGCGCGCAACTAAACCGGTAGGAGGAGGTAATGAGAGGAAACAACTCCGTTAGTCACATTTTTACATCTCTGGCTTAGACTACGAGTAATAGGAATATAAGTGGAAGAAAGAATTCTGGGATGTTAAACAGAGAATATAGCAGAAAAATGAGTGGAAAAAATTGAATTGGTAATCCAAAAAACAAGTAGATGAATATAAGCAACAGAAACATTGTAAGAAAAAGAAAGATGATGGGGTTGAGAGAATGAGAGAGGAGGGAGAAAAAACGAAATCATTATATTTCACTATATAAATAAAGTTATAAGATTAATAAGTGCAGCTCTTAAACATGGTACTAGTTTTGGCCCAAGACTTTATAATAAAATTACAAACCATTTTCCAAATTTCAAATATTTTAAAATTGAAACTTTTAAAAAGCAATTTATAAAATTATTGATGATATAAAATATTAACAAATGTATTTTCTTACCTTCTATTTCTGTCGACTATATTCATGTTTTTATTGCATATCACTGACTTGTGTGATTGTCAATTTATATTAAATGTGTAGTTTTTATCTTTCTCTCTCTCTCTCCCTCTCTTTTTTCTCCTATGTGTTGTTTATTGGTTTGAATTTAGTTTGTCCTTGTAAATTATATGTTATATTACTGACTAAGACCACACCATACACGACCCTGGCTCTTACGGTAGTGGCTAGAAACATTTTTGTTTTATAAATTTAATTTGTACTCACTAGCTAGCTAGTTAAATAAAGAAAAATATTTAAAAAAATTAAAATCATCAATATCGTTGCAGGCCTCACCTCACTACGAGTTCAACTATGGGGTGAAGGACCTCCACACCCACGACATCAAGGAACAGTCTGAGAAACGTATCGGAGACAAGGTGCAGGGCCACTACAGCCTGGTTGAGCCCGACGGCACCACCCGCACTGTCCACTACACCGCTGACCACCACAACGGATTCAACGCCGTCGTCACCAAGTCCGGACATGCCGTGCATCCCGCCCCTGTCCACAAAGTAGTGGCCGCTCCTGTAGTATCCTACGCTCACGCAGCACCTGTACTGTCATATTCCCATGCCGCTCCCCTGTCCTACGCTCACGCCGCCCCAGTTGTCTCCTACGCTCATGCCGCCCCCGTTGTATCTTACTCTCATGCCGCCCCCGTACTCTCGTACTCCCATGCAGCGCCTGGCCTGAGCTACAGCAGTTACGGGGTTCATCATTGATCTCAGCATAACATGTCAACGTCGCCTACATCCACTATGACCATCGAACTCGCATAGTACTGTCTAGTTCCATGATTACTAACATACATAGTACCACGTCCATTTAGTTTAAGTGGTTTAAAATAAACTGTTATTCTTGTAATTATTTTCTATATACTCTGTGATCGCTTCTCAAATTCAATAAATATTTTTTTTACAAAACATGTCAAAATATCATTAACAAACTATGAACCTCGTCTAAGAAACTTCCTTTCACATGTACATAGCCTACAATGAAGCACTCAAAACATCCTATATAGCATATTTGTTTATAATATACAGTATGGTCGGTAAAGATTACATCACATTAAATGCAGCGTTTTTTCCACGTCCTCAAAAAATATAGTAATTCACAATCAGTATCAGAGATTCATGTCTAATGCTGCTGCTATTTTATAATTTATTCTCCAGATAACACTTAAACGGCGACTGAAAGCATGGAATAGCTTACCCGGAAGATATCCTCCGGATAGTGCACTATTCCGAGTTCGTACAACACATTTCTCGTGTAACCATGGAGTTAATTTATCAGGACTTTATTCCGTGTTCGTACAACTGGGCCTAATTGGAGTAAATAAGTGAAATAAATAATAAAGGGAGTGTATGAGTGAACTAATGAATATCATGAATGAATGAGTGAGTGATTGGAGTGAATAAGTTAACATCTAAATGGAGTGAAGTAACAAATAAACGGTAAGAGAACAAATTACTAAAATAAACATAAATTGGGTGGAGTGAGTAAATAAACTACTCAGTTAAGGGGTTAGGTAAAGCTTACAGCAGTAAAATGTTTGGAAATATTCAACATTATTTTCCTCCACTACTGTATCTTGTAAAATAATAAAAATTGGTATGTATAAAACACTGTCCTTCTGCTATATGAATGAAAATTAAAAAAAATATATATTTATATTTTAAAAAATTATTTATATATACATTTTTTTTTTCAGAATTCAAAATGTTGGCAGTTCCTGTGCAGTGACGAAGCGTTTCCCTCACAACTCAAAAACTTGTTAAATTTTCCATGTTCTCTCTCTTTTATTTTATTTCTAAAACTCATGTTTACAATATCATGCTCTTTCAACTACATTCCTTAATAAATAGTATATATATATTTTTTTATTTTGTGTAATAGAAATACTGATATTAGACAATTTTTTAAAATGAATTTATTTTTTATCAGACAATCTATAAAAGGTAGAGAAGTGAGCTTGCATCATATTGTAGGTATGGCATGCATAAAAACAAACAAAAAATTTCCTCACAGAATGTTGGATAGATTTTGAGTTACATGGGAAATGCATCATCACTACACAGTGAACTGAATTTTGAAAAAAAAAAAAATTGAATAAATAATTTTTTAAATCGTAAAAATATTTTTTTTTTCATATAGCAGAGAGAGAGTGTTTTACACAGACTAATTTTCATTATTGTACAAGATACAGTAATGTTGAATATTTCCAAAATTTTACTGCTGTAAGCTGTACCTAACCCCTTAAATCAGTCATGTCAATTGATGCCCACAGGAGCAAGCGCGCGTTTTAGAGCCCAGGATAGCCTGAGCGCTTTACAGCGGAAAGGAAAGAAACAGACGAAAGAGGTGGTATATGCCGCTTGGTCTAGCTATATTCAGGGATGACCAGCATTGATTCAATAGATAAAGGGAAGAGAACTTATTAAAACTGTATCCATGTTAATTTTTGTCTGAGAAGTATAAGTGCATTATAAGAATGTAAGTTTTAATTTTAATGCTCATTTTTCACAAGTTTGATTTTTTTATTCAAAATAAATATTTTCTCAACTTTTCGTATAGAAAAGTGAAATTTTCAGGTATAGGTCTATTTATTTAGTAGCCTTACAGAATGTTTTCGTAAATCAAATATACCGTGTATACGTATTACTGTAGATAGTGTATTGAAAATTTTGAAAATATTCGCATGGAAATTGTTTGTAAGGAAATGAATTAAGAAAGCAACTACTGTTACATCATAAGCAAAAGATACGTGCCCATGTGTTGTAAAAATGTCAGCTCTATAGCTTCAGCATATTTGGAGAAAATAATTTAATATTCTGGTGATAGGAAGTTGCTCACAAATATCACCTTAAAAGCATAATGCGATAAGAGTTTTGTTATGTAATATTAGTTACACTTAAAACAGATACAGTACCTAGGTAACTTTTCTTTGTACTGTAATATTGTTTTGATTAGTTTATTGATTACTTTTGTAAGGCTAAAGATACCATCAATATAAATTCCAACTTATCATGTGATACTCAATCTCTTTCTTTGGAATATCACTTTCTTTATGAATAATGTGTTTCATCCAGTATACAGTATAATATTATACTACTATGGAATTTAAATGAATATTCCTTCTTAACTCTCTATTATGTTATTAAGATTTAAAACACAAGTGCAATATTAAGAAATCAGTGTTAGTGCTTTTGTTTTACAGACAATATAGATAATATTAAACAGAAAGAAGCCATATAAAAATAACGACATAAAATTTCACGTTCCGTTTCAAGTTTGTGCACCACTATTTTTTAAGCCAACAGGTTGCTTGTTCATATACACAACCCTTCCTCTTTCCATACTTAGCGCTTGATGCCCGCGCACGACGTCAAGGTTAGAAAAATGCGCATGCTTTGACATCACTGCCTTAAATGAATGAGTGAAAGATGAATTGGAGAGAATGAATGAATGAATGAATGAATGAATGAATGAATGAATGAATGAACATTTATTAATAAATGCACTGAGTAACTGAATTGCTAAGCGAAGCCAATGAGTTTATTAAAGAACTAATGTCATTAATGAAGTAATGAATAACTTATGTAGTTATCTGTAGATCTAAATAGACTGAATAAGTCAACAGTTGAGTACAGTGAGTGAAGGACCAAGTGTCGTGCGTGAAGGACTTTGTGTAATGAAGGTAGCAGGAGTGAATGAGTGAAATTAATGACGGAATAGCGTGTATGGTAAAAGTAAGTGGTTGAATAAGAATAGACTGTAATTGAATCATATAATGATGTTTATTAGTCAGTAGAGTGTAATTTGGTGAGTGGGATATTTTTTTTTACATAAGTTACATCAGCAATGTCAAGGTTTTGTGTGAGGAAATCCTGTGTGAAAATCAATGTATTAAAGATTTGGAATTCCCGCAACAGAAAGACAAATTTAAAGGGAAAGTGGAACTGTGAATGTAAAATACTGATCTGTGTAGAATTGACTAGGCAGGAAAAGAGAAGGATGAACAGATATGTCTGAATTATATTACGCCGCAACACTTTTCCTCCTTGTAACTACTTCTGTTGTGAGTGCTGTAATAGAGTGAGATATCAATAAAGGTAGCAATTCATAACATCCTGAAAGCAAGACAAGTAATAGCATGGCCTCATCGGTATGAGCAGTCGTGTATCTCAGTAGGTGTGAAAGGAGAACCAAACAAAAATATACATCAAACCAGTGTGAGGTGTGGCTCTCTCTCTCGCAGGACCGGATCGTTTATATAACAAATTGGCTATTTAGGTCAATATTTTGCGGGCTGCACTCACTACAATAACTGAACCACTGCCACTTTTTGTTCCCTCTGCTTCATATGACGATGTTCTTGTTCTACTTAAATAAAATCTTATTGATAGAGATGTCTGTCTTACGTAATTGGTGACAAAAACGCGTTTGTTGTTCTGGTGTTTCAATAATCTAATTGTTTTTAATTCCTCGGGGAAAGCCATAGACCAGGGATGTCAAAACGCCTGCTCATACTACAATCAATACAAATCCAACAAGGTTCACTTATCAGCAAGATAATGTACTTTGGGTCGCAAAACTTTTGTCCGATATACTGTACAGTTTTTCTCGTTTTTAAGTTGGTATTTGTACTCATTCTAGGAGAGTAGCGTAGGCGGCAAGTTGTCTCCCCGCAGATAACAAACCACCCCACAGACAAAATTGCATTGACTGGGTGTGGGCGGAAATCGTGTTGCTGATATACAGGGACATCATTTTATTTTTACTAACATTTTTAATATTAACCTGGCTATACCTTTAGAGAACCGGAAACGCCGTTCGCGACCTCCTTCCACGACTGGAGTTCGATGATACTGGCG
Organism: Periplaneta americana; assembly: GCF_040183065.1. Classification (NCBI taxonomy): domain Eukaryota; kingdom Metazoa; phylum Arthropoda; class Insecta; order Blattodea; family Blattidae; genus Periplaneta; species Periplaneta americana. The sequence continues at coordinate 44,520,953 of NC_091132.1, read as the reverse complement.
TAAAACACAAACAAATCACTTTACTAGGTATAGGAGGGAAGAAAAGTAGTTCATCCATCTACGTAAACTAGGAAATATCGCGATTTTGAGTTTGATAATTTTCATTAGGTTTTTGTTTAATTAAAATCCAGTACTGTATTAACAATAAGTGTTTTTACTCACGAACTGAGTTATCCATGCGAACGTATTCATTATGCAGTGTAAGCCTATATTATACTGTCTACAGCACATTAGCGTACAATTTAGAGAATGAAGTTAAAATGAAAAATAATCATAATATTGATATTTAAACACATATTTGAAAATGGTGGCCGTTCATTTCGATACAGGCTTCAGTTCTTTTGTGCATATTATCGCACTATAGACTATTGCATCTAAGTCCAATTGCCAGTTTCGTCCTTCGTACTGGTAACTCATGTTGAAATAATCCTGTACCTACTCTATAAAAGAGTACCTTACGTACTGTAAATTCAATCTTCACTTCTGCCCGACCCGCACAGATAAAATTACTCAGACATGCTATCTACTGTCCGTCCAAGTGGTTATGCCGCAGGATCGTAGAAAGGGGGGAAATCAAGTGACAGTTAATTACTTAACGAGGCCCTTTTATTTAAGTTATTTTAAACAGTTGTATAATATTACGTAAACGTCCAATTCCTAACAAAAATTAATGTTTTCAGAAAAGAGCTAAGACACCTCAGCTTTTACAGAGGGGCGTGCAGAAGCAGGTGGGGGAAATCGGGATGAGACGTAGGCAAACGGACAGTACCTGTGCGAAAATATGATTCAATATTGAAAGCTCTTTCGTCACTGGAAAACGCGAAAATATTTCTGGAACGTACTATACTCACTAACTCAGTGCTGTTTAATATATGCGGTCTTGATTCTGTCTGGAGGACAGTTGGAACTTCATTAGTAGAAGGGGTGGGAGTGAAGTACATTCAAAACTGAGGTACAATAAAAATTGAAGTAAAAATAAAATGATGTCCCTGTAGTTGGAATTGTTTGTTCTGATGGCAAGAAAATAAAACATTCAATCTGCCGAGAAAATTAACTACTACTACCATAGTTCGCTTACGATTTAATACAGCCCAGACTCCGTTGTATCTACACAAAATTAAAAAAACAGGACAGCGCGTTGTGTTCTTGTGGTCAGATCGGTACAGTTAATCACATGCTATTTGAATGTGCCCATCATGGTAATAGTATAATTAAATTTTATCAGGACTTGAAAAGCTTAGAATTTCCACTACCAATTTCTATTACAACGATTCTGGCTAATATACACCTGCCGATTATATATGCATTATTTCGACACATCTCGAGATGTAAAATGAAAATTTAGTATTCCAGTGCACCATTGTAGTCGTCTACCCATACTAAAGGCAGTCATTCAGAAAACGGATGGACGTTGGTAGATGCGTATAGCATCAAAGACGTCCACAAAAATAAGCAAAACCAACCAACCATCAAACCACTCCTCCTCACAACAGAAAGGTTGAACCAAACTTCTTAGTAAACTTGAAGAGAATATGTTTTCTTAGGCCCAATTATATAAAACTCCCTGATTAAGATCAACTTTGATCGAAGATAGGAAAGTGAACAGTGTTCAGACACTTCTTCTATTGTATAAAACTTTTCTGCGATCAAATTACCTTGGTTCAAAAGCATCTAAGTTTACGTAAAAAGGATATGGCAACATCGTATAAACAGTTGAAGTATGTGATGCGCGGACCATGTTGTACAGGTTTGTTCAATGTTGCCAATCTAGCGACTTTAACTCTTTTTCAACGACAATTTCTTTTAACTCTTATAGCCTATGGCTTAAATAGGGATTTAGCGACCTTTTTAGCACCCGACAGTGAAAAAATTTAATCTTTCTTTGTTGATAATGAGAAATATAGCGACTTTCCAACTAATTGTTGGCGACTTTCCGTACACTCTGTTGGAGACACTGGTTTGTAAATAATGGCGGACAATAAGAAGGTTGACTGTTCTCCAAATTGTTATCATGTTATGGTGTTTGATACTGCTAAACATAATAAAACTTTATAAAATGACAATTTTCGTTTAGTAATACAGTTAATTGAAAATTTATGAATGTACCTATCATATCCATTAATAATTAATGGTTGTTATAAACATAATGTGATTATAGGTTATGTTATTTGATATTGCTGAACACGATAAAGCCTTATAAAATATTAGAATGTTTGTGTATTAAGGCAAGAAATTATATATATATATATATATATATATATACACATAAATGTATCTACCATATCTATTAATATTAATAATAATGGTTATTCTTTTTGCACAATCTGCCACTCGTATATTTCAAACAGAAAAGAAATAACTGAACTTGGATCATCTAACTTAATCTGAGAAATTTCTTCAGTCAAAGTTGACTTTAGTTTAAGACAAATTAATCTCAGATTAGACTTTATACAACACAAAATTCCAAGTTCAGCTAGAACGAGGATCAATTTAACCTCTGATCTAAGATTAAATGGTTTATACAGTCAGCCCTTAGTGGTCTAGTGATACAGATAAATTTAATAAACACGGCATTTTTTTGCTCCTCCTCACGCCACTGTTCTTTGCGTTATAATGCACCTACAGTTTATTTTTCTTTGGCTGTTGTCATGGTAATAACATTACGTTAATAAAATTACATTGATTAAAGATGACACCAACAATCAATATATTAATATTCTAAAAAATCGGGCAAGTAATTTTATTAAGACAATTTTTTATGGGTATGTGTAAAACTTAAAACTTCATTGTCAATTATATCCCGTAGGATACAGCGGTTTAATTTATATTTTGCACACATAAAAAAAAGGTTTGCACATTACTCTCATATAGTAGATGTAACGAACTAAAAAATAAGCAAAGCATATAGAAATAGCAAATGTCTGAGATTTCAACACCAAACATGATATTGGAACCATATCTGACACAACAAAGATGTGTAGATGGAGGTATTGTCCTGTTGAAAAAATATAATCATATCAGGTTGCAACGTGCGCATGCTAGGTAGAATACAGCATTTTCCAGTATGTGGATATATTTCTCGGAGGCCAAATTCTCTTCAATTCTACACAGAGTTCCGCCTGATAGCCTGGGAATCCATCCCAAACACCGACAGCAATACGTCCACTGCGTTGTGTTGATGTTACATATTCTGGCTGAAACCTTGTGGACCCAATAGGACGAAATACCTGAATAGGCCCATGACTGGTGTTTGAGAAAATCTTTTAATCTGAAAATATTACATTTTCCCATGGATATTCATAATATTCTTGTCAAAACGCGATGTGATCTATTCTATGTTTATGATCCAACATAGTATTTATACGTGCAGGGAAGATGAAAAATTTTCCTGAAATATTATATAATACTCAAGAGAAATAAACAACATGTTTTAAACATTTCGCTGCAAAATAGACCCAATGTTTTATTTCTGTCGGTTACATGTACCGTTATTGCTCTAAAAGGTTGTCTTTGGTTCGATTAGCTAGTTATACGAGTATACCTGCAACTCAGATTTCAAATACCTCCCTTCCCAAAACGACATGTGGAGTGGGGTATGTAGACATATTGTCAACATAATGTCACACAAAGTTCACTTCCACATTATTTCATAGGACAAAAGTTTTGCGAGCCAGTGTACGTACGTAGAACATTCGGTTCTCAAACCTGAAGTGTGTTTGCACCACCTCTTTGTTTACATCAGGAATGTCCTTGGTTAAGCAAGGAATAGTAAAAACGCCAATTCCAAACTTACTGTGAGAGTTTTATTTACTTCAGTATGTGTTTCCTACGTTGGACATCGTAGTTCAAATCAAAGTCAGTTTTTGCGAAATATGTGGTTACAATATCGCAGCTACTTATCTTGTAATATTTGAATTTCCTTAAGATAATACGATCAATATTCTTCCTACACGTATTTCAAAATTTTGTTAGGCAGCAACCAGCTTTTCGAATCAGCAATGTAACAAAATCAGAATCGAAGTGAATGTGTAATGTAAATAATTTTAACTGAAAACATCCGAAATTAAATAAAATATAGAAAAAGAAAAAGAAAATATTTTTATTACATAAAGTCCTTCAAGGCACATCCACGTTACGTAAAGATCTATAACTAATGAGGTCCAATACTACGAATAAAATTTGACAGAAACCAGATAGTTAAATGGAACCGGTTGTACAGCAAAAAATTCTACTAATTTTTCCGCTACATAGAAGATGAATGACATCAAAAAGGAACACACATTTGATTACATCATAATCGTATGGTATAATAACTATTCCACATATTTGTAACTTTGACAAAAAAGAATTTATTTATATCTTTATTTAGATAAACGGAATTTTTTAACTTAAAGGCATATTTCTTAGTGTAGCTGGACAGGTATATAAGGAATTAGTTGATATCATTAGACATTAGAAACAGTCTGACAGCCAAGGAAACAGCTTCTAGGAAACAAAAATGGGAGTTAAGAAGGTAAGAGAAATTTTGTATCATTTTCATGAATGATAAGTGTAATTAAAATGATAACAATTGCAGCATGAATATGTACAGCTGTCAAAAGAAAAAGAGACAGCTCTCTAGAAGCTAAATTCCCTTCGGTTATCTTCGCTACAATTAGGAGACAGGTGTTACATCACAGTCTAGTATAGGCCTATACGAAGCTTGAGTTTATGAGGGTACTAGGAACAATAGACTGTGCAGGTACTATTTCGCATTTTCTGTCATGATGCGATAATAGCGATTCTAGTGGTTAGCAACTATGTATGGATGCATATTTACTACGTATTGAGCTTCGTGACTGTATACACTAGACTGTGGTTACATGTTGTTGGACCATATGACCTGATATCTACAGTTATAATTGAAGTTTTCTGCATGCTACTATTGTGGCGTAGTGGTAGTGTTCCGGGCTGATGTTCATAAATCGTGAGTTGGAACACAACCTAGTGTTTATGTTCTTTTCTATTTTAAGAGAGAGAGAGATAATATACGAGGGGCTCACAACCAGAGTGGACCAAGTCCACCAGTGATGAGTTTGTGAATTAATACAATCTCGGATGAAGAAAACTTGATTTATTCATTGCCATAACAAACAAAGTCCATAACTCATTTGTTACTCCACAGAGGGCTTCATTTCCTATGGAAGGTGAAGGTTGCTAAGCGTGAGCCAGGAACTTTAAGACTCAATATCTCAGAACTATTCCAGATGGACTTGGTCCGCTCTGGTTGTGAATCCCTCATATAATCGTCCCTGTCTCTTATATGACTGTTTAAGTAATTAACATCATGTTCATGAATGAGTGTATTGTGCCATGACTTTATCATTATTTATTATGGCATTATGGCTGCAAATGGAAAGAAAGAAAGAAAGAAAGAAAGAAAGAAAGAAAGAAAGAAAGAAAGAAAGAAAGAAAGAAAGAAAGAAAGAAAGAAAGAAAGAAAGAAAGAAAGAAAGAAAGATTTTATTCTCAACAAAAATACCTTTCGTGGCATAAACAAAACAAACTTACAGGCGAAGGATAGGTGGAGCGGAGAAAAATTCTCTTCAGCACCGGGAGTCGAACCCGGGTTTACAGACCTACGCACTGACGCTTTATCCACTAAGCCGGATTCCAGCTCCGATGCCGGATTGAATCCTCTCAGTTTAAGTTCCACCTCTTAGTTTCCTAGCTCATGAGTGATGAAGATTCTACACCAGAGCTGGGCACCAAGAGCGGATTCTACTCTCTCATGGGGAGCTATACGACTTCTCTTCAACCTCTTTCTTCCCCGCTGAACACCGCGCAGTGTTGATGCCGTGATAGATGAATATTAAGTGTCTCAGTTTAGAGTCAGGATTCGTTTCCGGTGGCCAGCCCTTTTCTACACAGTCTTGGGACTGTTGACTAAAAATACATACATTGTCTCTGAGTATTATAAATAAGTTATAATTTTTTCCTCAAAAAGAAAAGTAAAACTGAGGGAAACTTTATGCCTTTGTTGATGTTGATGGTCGTAATAATATCTTACAGGTAATTTTTGTTATGCACAAACACTAATACATGTGATTCCATTGGTGATATATTAACTTCTAACATCTTTCTACACAGGTCATCCTTTGCACCATTCTGGTCTCATACACCGTTGCTTCGCCTATCAATACAGCACAATCCTATTCCTCATTCTCATCTGGGCCGCTAACTCTATCTCAAGAATCACTGGCAGTTTCCAACACGCCTGTGTTGGTTTCACAGTTACCAGTTGAGTATCACCACGCTCCAGAAATTGAACATCATGTAAGTAACCAGATTTACTCCACAACTAATGTATTAACATTTTTTACTTCTTACTTTATAGATATGAGTTGGGAATCCTATTAGTAAGCACAACATCAAAAGTCTGTTGAAGAAAATCATGGGGTTAGGCCTATAACATAGAAACTAGCATGGCTTTTTGAGGGCCTGGCCCGAAACGAATAATGGTTTTTAGGCATACTTTGGCCTATTATACGCCTTATATACTCGTACAGAATATCCCATTTATCTTGTGTACCTACTATAACTATTTTGTTTGGATAGGTATTGGAATTTTTGTTTTTGAGCGTTATGTTAGAACGAGGGGCTAACATGAGTGTGGAGATTTGGTGCATGTAACTACATTACGGTACAAGATACACGTGACGTCATCAATTTTTCAAATAGCACTACATACTTTAATCATATTACATTGATTACACACATTAAGACGAGTTAAAAAATGTATCACAATGTCACCTTCCTAATCAATAACAACTCCCAGTCGTTATAGTTGGCTTTCGTAACCGGATTTCACTACCTATCTTAGCTCCCCAAGACCATCACGATGCTGGGTGGCACCGGTCCCATACACTGGCCGAAATTTCATGAGGAAATTTCTTCCCCCATGAGGACTCGAACCAGCGCGCATTTCGTCATGCGAGTCCTAGGCAGGATGACTTAGGCCACGACGGCACGGCGTGGGACCTAACAACGCCATATCATCAGAAAATCTTATGCACTTTATTCTCCTTCCTCCTACTATCACTCCTTCCATGATTTGAGAACAATTGGATACTTTAAAGTAGAAGGGTGCAAAGTGCCAAAATGAAACATTGGAGATAAGATAAAAAAAATGTAGCTATAAGAATAATTGTACACATATTTGTGTCATGTTTTTTTTTACTGATAGAAAACAACAATAGTACAGTATTTACTCATTAATAATTGTGGTATGTAAAGACATTATTTCTCCATATTTAATTATATAACACAGATTGTGAAAAGGGTTAAGTAATGGTACAGTTGCAGTAGAATGGTGCAAAGTCCAATACCTATTTTTTCCTATTCTGGAGCAATTTTTACTCACAGCTCTGCCTGTAGAACTGCCTATGCTCCTCATTTGGACTCATTGCTAGTAGATCCCCTTCTTTTCTTCAGTAATTTCCCTATTTTATGCTTTAATTTGAAATAATGCTGACTGTACATCTTTCATGTTTTTTTTCCCCCTTTTTAAGCACTTTAATGGTATGCACTGCTTAATTATCATGGGACTATTTCACAGAAACATTACCTGCTTTACTAAAATCATACTGAATGTAACATGCCTTAGAAATATTCAAGTTCTTGATGGAAATTAGTTATCAGCAACATCTTGCATATTAAGGAAATATGACTCTAGCATTGAAACGATTTGAAATAGTTTTACAACTTTAGAGTTTTGTACGATTTTAAGTAGGTCACTAGGAATGAAGGTTTTTGTCACTTTCTGTCGTTTTTAAATCAAAGCAAAATCAGAATCGCATTGCAATAAACTGTGGCCGCTGAGAAGGAACCGTTGTTCTATGTGCTCAAATAAACCAAAGGCAACTAAAAAGAGACACATGAAAACCATTACACGATTTTTGTTTTCAGCTGCACAGTTATCAGATTCTTCTGTTTGTTATGTCCATATTCATCAGTTTTAGTACACACGAGGCAATCTCATTGGCACCTCTATTCGCGATGCTTTCATCCCACATACACATATAAGACTGCATTGTATCACATCAGGGCTGGGCATCGGGAGCGCATTCAGACTCGAAGCGGGGACGCTTAATATTCATCAGTCACGTAATCAACGCTGCGCGGTATTCGGCGAGGAAGAAAGGGGATGAAGAGAAATCATATGGCTCCCCGTGAGAGAGTAGAATCCGCTCTTGCTGCCCAGCTCTGACATACACAAATTCCAAAGTTATAACGTGAAAGCTGACATCTGTAAAACATTTCGCTGTGTGTAAGTTTGGCCACAAACATGACCTGTTGAAGATCCATTGCATTCTATGATGCAGCTCAATAGGGCGCTTACCATCTGAAACTGCATGGTGCTGGCAACGTAACATCTAAATATCTCGCTTAAGAAACACAAGTGGATGTAACCTCTTTCATACATCATTCTTCCAGACACATTGCACTTTTCTGCATAATAATTTCGTTTTCTATGATTTTGGCACTTTGCACCTTTCTACTTTAAAGTATCCAATTCTCCATTAAATCCTCCAAGCAGATGTTGAAGATCGTAGGTGATAAAGGACATCTTTGTGGTACTTCTCTCCCTATTCCACTTTTCTCTGGAATTTATTCTCCTATCCTGATTTCCACTCATTGTTTCATGTAAAGATTACTGAATAACCTCGTCTCTTTCTAATCCACAACAATTTTCTTTGGGATCCCCATAAGTTTATTCCAATCCACTAATGACAATTTATTTTTCCGTTTGTGTAATTTAGGCTCCTCCCCACTACGAGTTCAAGTACGGAGTGAAGGACGACCATACCCACGACGTCAAGGAGCATCATGAGAAACGTGTGGGAGACCAAGTGGTGGGCCACTACAGCGTGTTGGAGCCCGACGGCACCACCCTTGCCGTACGGTATACCGTCGACAAGAATTCAGGGTTCAACGCCGTTGTCAGCAGATCGGGAAGCCCTTCCCTTCCCACGCGCACAGTTGGTGCACCGGCAGTCCTCCCCGTTGCTCCTCCTCCAGTTTTGTCCTTCACCCGTCCTTCTCCAGTGTTCTCCCTCACTCCTCAGCCCGCACCCCTTCTGTCACTCACCCCACAATCTGATAATAGCCTACAAGGCACGGCTACAAGCTTCAGTAGTCTTAGTTTCAGATGACAATTTTATTTGGTTCATATAATTATGTACAACGCCATCAGCACATCTGCATTGTTTATATAACATAAATGTTTCATATTTTATCACCGTCAGTTTTCATAACGGTGTTCATATATTCGTGTCACTGTCATTATGTTTAATATTTCATGTACAGTTCATTATATATCAATTGTATGTATAGGGGTTATGTGAATAAAATATTAATAGTAATGATATTATGTAACATTTTCACCTCCGACATTTCAACTATAGTTGTTATAGCCTACACAGCACCAAAATATTCTTACACCCAGTATGTTTCCAAAAGTTTGAAATTGCACTTCAGTGAACATAAAGAGGTTTTCAAAAGATAAACACATTTAATATATTGATATAGGTGTACCGCAAGAAACAATTTTGGGACCTATTTTATTTCTAATATATGTTAATGATCTGCTAAATATAAATTTAGAAAAATTTAATGGATCTATATATTCATATGCGGATGATACAGTAGTTATTTTCAGTGGTTTTTCTTGGCAGGAAGCATATAGAAATGCTAATATAGGTGCTAACACTGTTAAAAAATGGCTTAATTCCAACTTCCTTTCTTTAAATATATCTAAATCAACTTTAGTTCCTTTTTCGTTAACAGCTGCCAGTGTTCAAAATTTCAAATTTAGCGATGAATATAGACTAATAATACACAGTGAAAATTGTTTAGATCCCAAAAGTTGTAAATGTCCACCATTGAAAGAAGCCACGTATGTAAAATATCTGGGTATCATTATTGATCAGAATTTAAAATGGCCTCATCACATTACTTATCTTTGTAAGAGGCTTCGTAAAACAATTTATAAATTCGTTAATCTTCGATGCTACTTACCCATTAGAGTTCTACGAAATGTTTATTTGGCCATTATTCAGTCTATCATTCAATATGGTATAATTGTTTGGGGTGGAAGTACAAATTTAATCTTAGTCCGTTAAATTTACTACAAAAACGAATCATTAAAATTTGTTTGAAGAAACGTTTCGATTATCCAACTAAATTAATTTATTCCGAATTTAATGTATTTAATATTGAACAAATTTATAAGTATACGCTGTTAAAATTTTATCATAAAAATCGTAATAAGTTTGTATTACAGACACACAATTATGACAGAAGACGAAATATTAATTCAACATTAGTAGAACCTAAATGTCTCACATCTGCTGGTCTAAAGCATAGCATTAATTTTGGCCCTTGGTTGTACAATGCTTTAACTAAATTACAGCCAGAACTTCTAACATGTAACCCACTAACATATAACAAGAAAATTAGAAACGTGTTAATATCTTCAAGTTCATTAAATAAATTTATAGCCTATGTGTATGAATTAATCAACCTATATTATATTTTTATTCTATAATTTTGAAATATATATTAGTCCTACTTTTCACGTGCGATATTATTCTTCTATAGTGTTAATATTATATTATATAATTCCAATGCCGCTGTAATTATATTTTAGTTCCTATTTTATTTTACTTATTTATTTTTATTATTACTATTATTTTTTTATTTTAATATTATATCTGAACTGCGACCGAGCACGAGCGCTGTTCATTCGGTCTCAAATTTTGTTAATACTACTGTATCTTCTTTCTATATTGCTTGTATTATTTTATTTCTATTTCTCTTGTTTTTTTTGTAATTATATTCTTTATTCTGTATATTTAAATTTAAATAAATTTAAATTTAGGGTGCTATTCATAGACATTTCGCTAGCCCGCGCTACGAGCGTGCTAAACTAGCCCCGGCTATCGACTGGTTATTTATACAGGATTCATATCATATCATATCGCTAACACTAGTTTATGAATACGAAAAACGTTAGTTCGCTGATCATCCACCGGAAGCCCGCGCTAAGAATGTCTATGAATAGGGCCAAAAATTCGAGAAGATATTAACATGTAAGCAAAGTTGTATTTAATACATGCCTTCGTCATGCAGTATGTTCCAAACCGTGGAATGATTAACTCCCAGATTACTCTTGTGTTTAAGGCGGTGAGCTACTGAAAATAATCGAATTTTAACAAATTTTATTATTTCTATTTAATTTTGCGCAAATAAAAAGTGAAGGATTTCACGAGGAATGTTTTCCTTAAAATGTTATCTCATTATTTTAATTATAATTATACTTTTACATAATTTGGTAGAATTATTAATGCACGAGTTATGTGTAACCCCAGATCATATATAGATTGCTCTTTTCTATGATAAAATCGGTCTCACTTTGAAGAGAACAACCGCCAGGATCGCTACCCGTCCGCCGTAAACGAACACGAGATGGCAGTACAGTCGCTAATGCAATTCAAATGGGAGTTATGACGCCGAGCAATCTGGGTATATAATATGATCTAGGGAGTAACCAGAACTTTACATCTGGAAGGAATGGTGAACGGGAGAACAGTTCGGGGCAGAAGGAGATATCAGATGTTAGACGACATTAGGATATATAGATCATATGCGGAGACTAAGAGGAAGGCAGAAAATAGGAAATACTGGAGAATGCTGGATTTGCAGTGAAAGACCTGCCTTTGGACAGAACACTATGAATGAATGAACTTCACATTTAATTATCTTACAAAGTAGGCCTAAATTTTATGCGTTTTCAACCACAAGTATTCATTTTATATCTCAGTGGTTAAAGCTAGAATGATAAAACTTGGCATGCTTATTCATTAATATCTCTGTTGTGAAATGTAGCACTTGATTGGTTGTATCCAGCATAGTTTTATTACTAGAGAATTATACGTAAAGCAGTATTATTTAGTATTAATAATTGGATATTGAAGAAATTATATCATTTTTTTACAAATGAAGAAATTAAAATAGGGCATTACTAAAGCTCCATTGCACAACATGCAGTGTTATCTTTAAGAAAAAAATAGATTTAAAGAAACTAATATATATTTTTTTAGAAATAGAATTTTCACTAGATAATTACAGAAAACAACATAAGTCTAATTTTATTTGGAAGTGCTTATGAGAAAATATTGCCTTAACAATGAATTTTCATTTGTGATCTTAATAAATGTATTATTTTTTCACTTCTTCTGGCTGCCCTTCTTGAAGTTGTACATGAGAACTTGGAATCTTTCCAAATTTGGCTAAAATTCTTTATAAGAGCATGAAAGAATTTGTAAGCATTTGTTAATCACTGATGAATTTCTGTTTCCATATGGTTTTTATCTCAAATTGACTTACAAGTTTTTTACATCAATAGCACTTGTTACCATTACCCTTTTTAATTTCCATATATTTGGTTTTCTCAGAATTTACTATACCCTAGATGGAGACCTACTTGATATGAAACATCTTTCAAAAACTTCTATAATTGGATAATTTAATTCTTTGTTTTTTTTTTCTTTTCCCCCCCCCCCCCAAGGTGAACACTATAATACGCATATGCTAAACCTTCCTTTGTTCCATTCTCAGACCAAAGGGGAGGTGTGTACTTTTTGCATTGCTTCCTCCAAAACGAGATTAAGTGAGGACAGGCAATCTCCTTGTCGTATTCCACTATCAAATGAATAACATTTCTGATAATATTTCTGCAATATATAATCTTGTGACATTAACGAGTTTCTCAGGAATAATACTTAACATTTGCTCTTCAGAAATAATTAAATAGAAATATTACGAAATGACATTCAAGAAAATGAAGCTATTAAAGACAATGAATTCAAGTCGTCATTTCAAACAGGCAGCATTACTTTTGAGGGGGAAAAAAAAAACTGTTATAATAAGAATGCTTTCACAATGGGCGAATACCTCTCTCACGATATGTGTTAAATACATGTCCTATGAACGATATGGGTCCAAATATGACTATCACCAGTATTAGGTACTATTTCTTTTAAATAAGGGCCTTTAAGCAATGACTTTAAAATCGGAACATTTATGTACAAATATACACTAGAATCATAAAAAATACAACGGAGTTTACATATTTATTTCAAACTTTTACACCTTGACTGGAGCTGAATGAATCATAATATTTACTGTCTTCTGCTACATTGAAACAGAGCATTCTTAATCATTATCTACTTCCGCTTTTAGCACAGGCAAATTCAAAATTGTCTAATAATATGATAAATGTTGGTCTGGGATATATCTCATGACTTTCTTAAAATGTCTTCTAATTTATTACAGTTTACTGGTGCATTTGAATTACACGCAGGGGTTTATGGGAGGATTATTTATTTATTTGCTTATTTAACTAGATAGCTAGCGAGTACAAATTAAAATTATTAAACAAAAATTTTTCTAGCCACTACCGTATGAGCCAGGCTCGTGTACGGTGTGGTCTTAGCCAATAATATAACATACAGTTTACAAGGACAGTTTACTAAATACAGTAAGTAATTTAATTCAAACCAATAAATAACACACAAGAGCAAAAGAGAGAGAGAGAAAATGAAAGAAAAAACACATTTAATATAAATTGACAAACTTTTTTAAAAGCTTCAATTTTTAAATATTTCAAATCTGGAAAATGGTTTGTAATTTTAATATAAAGTCTTGGGCCGAAACTAGCAACATGTTTAAGAGCTACAATTGTATGGCATTTAGGCTCGATTAATAGGAAAGTAGACTTTTGTCTTCGAGTACGATATTCATGTCGATTAGATTTACATTTTATTTGATTTCTGTGGTAGTAAGTTAGTAAACTATATTTATAAATTTCTTCAATAGTTAATACTTTAAAATATGTATAAATTAAATTTGTTAGGTAATCCATATTTTTGATTAGAAAAATTTTTATTAATCTTCCGTGTAATAAAATTAATGGATTAAGTACAAATGATGCTACTCCACCCCAATTTATTATACATATTGTATTAATAATTGTACTATGAATTCTAAGCATAGGTCAAAAAGTACGAGTCAACATTCCATCAATCCATCAATGTTTATTTTCATTGTTTAAATGATTATTAGCAATGAATTCAACTGTTTCATGTAGATAGCAGTTTTGCCATTTATTAAATTCACTTGTAGATTACCCTTGTACTACGGATCTCACTTAAAAGAATCTCAATCCATTCTTAACTATTTTTTTTTTCTAAAAATTTGACGAAGGGCTTTTTATAAATGACGGATTCAATTTCATTTCAGATATCTTAAGTGTGAAGAGGGAAATTAATTGTTTTAAATAATTAATGATGACTGAAGAAAGTGTAAGGACTAATTAATACTAGATGTAATGCTGCCTCGCACGTGCTGTTTACATAAACAAGACAAATAACCAGTCTTGATCTCAATCTACAAGTCACCTACATGAATTCGCACCAGATAAACACATAACGGTACAAGTTTCAGACATACGAAACTCGAACTACGCCTTTCTTTTGTTCTTATTTCCTCGTTAATGAACACTAAATTCGATAAGCTGGATCTTTGTTAGAGTATCGTGCTATATGCACCAAATATTTTACTGGTTTCTTTGGATAAATGTGAAAGGACTTCAAAATGTGTGGTTGGTAGGGAGGTGTGTCCATTTAGTGAACTGTCCACAAAGATTTGTATAAAAGGGAATGCGTATTTTACCGAAGCATCAGTTCAAGTGCAGTTTTCAGCGCAGAATAACAGTTCGAAAATGGCGTTTATTCAGGTAATGCAGAAAAGCTATACCTTCGAAGGCTATTACAAAACAATTGATAAACATGAAAGTTGTATTTTTTTTCGAAGACTGTAAATAAAACAAGTGAATACTACAAAGGAAATTATTGATAGGCCTACATATACACGAATTTTAATAAAAATCACTTTACTTTTGAGATGCTATTAATAGATATTTATTTATCATGGAGAATCGATTCAGGTATCAGCTTAGCTTCACTCGTGCATAGCGAGTAGCGTGGGTTTGTGAACCGCATGGTGTGATTATTTAATTAGTTTTTCAAATCATTACATGAATTTAGGATCTCTCGTTTTATGTAAAATTTACCTCGTTGATTATCTTCAGAAAGACTTTAAAATGAATGAACCAACGTCATCCAGCTGTTTACGATTTGCTTCTGTTCATAATTGGATTCACAGCCACTTTCATTCTTAGCAATGATAAACTGATATTCAGATTCAGTTCTCCTTTTTAAATATTAATTCGGTCCATACAATAAAAATATAAAAATTAATACAAATTTTTATGACTTCCCACATTTTAAGCCTGCAAAATGTAAAAATTAAAAAATAAATGTAGGCTAAGGTGTTATTTTAATTGCATGTATGTATTTATTTACACTGCAAATGGGCAAGCATCCGGTGGTAGTGGTGCAAACAATATAGACAATACACAATAAAATTACAATACACAATACAATTATACATAATAATTACAATTAATAATAATACATAAAATATCCTAATTAATAAGTGAACCTAATTTTACATTACAATCTACGTATGTATAGGCCCTACTTCACTTTGTGATAATAATCTTTCACTTTACTCTCATCTCACTCACTGTACTGGCACTATGACACAATTCACTGACACCTTATAACACATTTCACTGACACTATAGAACACATTTCATTGACACTATAAATTATCACTTATCGGAACTATTCACTGCACTGTAAAACCATAACTTCACTGACTCACCACGCTTCACTGATACAACAGTTCAAATAAGACAAACAATTAACCCTCATTCATCATACTTATAAACAGAACTACATTTAAACTAAACATTTAGGGTGCTTTTCATAGACATTTTGCAGCACGCGCTACGAGCGTACTAAGCTAGCCCCGGCTATCCACTGGTTGCTAGTACAGAATTCAAATCATATCCTATCGCTAACACAGGTTTGTGAATACGAAAAACGCTGATCATCCACCGGAAGCCCGCGCTAAAAATATCTATGAATACGGCCCATATAGTCTAAGACCCTCTTACAAGCTATTTTTAAATAATTTACAATTCAAACCAAGGGAGTAAATAAATACATATCACTTTTAAAACTAAATGTCACCTTAGTTTTAATTTACATTTTATACACAACGTTTTAAGTTACTCTTGAATCTCCTTAAGGAAGAACAGCCCTCAAAGACCGCTGCAGGTAGGTCATTCCAAACATTTATAGTTCTATTTAAAAAGGAGAATTTACCTACATCAGTTTTCTGTTCCCTACATTTGATTTTAAAATCATGATCGTTCCTACTATAGTACATTGGCTTCTCTAACCGAGCCGTTATGTCTACCCATGCTTTCTGACCTAGATGTGCTCTATTCAATGATCTTATTCTAATTTTTCTACGTCTGTTTTCTACGTCCTCTGCACGGGCTATACAAAATGAAAAACTATAATTTCATCAACATGTGCAAAGTTTTTTTTAATTTACGCCAAAAAAAAAAAACACTCGACATTCAATATGACTAAAAATTAAGATGTTATAAGCGAAGTTCTCTATTGGTGGGTTGTGAGATTCTGGGCTCGTGCCGCGTTGTCTCAGTTGACAGAACTAATATTTCGACCATCGCGCTGTGGTCGTCTTCAGAGCTGTAGACAAACAGTGTCAAACGTAGCTCTTGCACGCAGGCAAAGTAGTACAAGCCCCGAAACTCGCAATCCATATACAGCAGCCGAGAAAACCTACGCCAGCATTTAAAGTTCTCTATTGTTTAGTCACCCTGTATGTGTATTAATAAATATTTATATTTAGTCATTACTGTTATATAATATCAGATATCACAATTATATAACAGCCATTTTAAACTGAAGGAGAGTTGAAAATAAACTCTTAAGAGAGAGGCGTACTTACTAAGTGAAATGTTCACAAAGAACTGCATGAATGTAACTCTGGAATGCACCAAGGCATAAGATTAAGTGCAGTACTGAACATACGGCACAAATATTTCAATAATGATTTTTATCCCAGTAATTGCGAGCAACTGTGTTTTAAACTCTTACTGACGTAAAGCATTTCATACGAGTAAGAAAGTGTTTATTTTTCAAGATTGTAAACGAAACAAAAGAAGAGTCAAGAAAACGAAAATAAGAGAAGTTTCTTCATAAATATATGATTTCTTTTAAATTTGGAAAGCTACTGAACTTTAAATGAATCTGATATTTTGAATTATATGTTAAACAAACTATGATCATATTTAATAATAACAATAGTCATGCTGCATTTGCAGAAGCATTATCCTAATAAAAGACATAACCATCATATTAACAACAAATGTCTAGGGTCCAAATTGGTTTACTACACACATTCTTAACTCAGGAAATCTTTTGAGATTGAATCTATAAAATCTGCGCTAAAATCAACAGAAAATTTTCAATTATCCAGTATTATTTCTGCAGTGCTTGGGTAAAGTGACATAAGTCAGTTTCCACAAACCTTTTTTTGATAATTTATTGACAACTTACACTGATTTATGTCGATTTGATTTTTTTCTGTATGAATTATTGTAACGGGAGGAATACCTATGTATTTTTTTTTTTTTCAAGCGAACAGATGTTCCGTAATTTGTCAATAAATTATCAAAAAAGGTTTGTGGAAACTGACTTGTGTCACTTTTCCCGAGCACTACAGATTTAAATTGCAGGCACGGTATTTCGTCTCATCTTAGCAAGTTGACTGTCGGAGTCAATTCAACATCTTATAAAATTGATAATTTTGAGGAGTTAAAATGCGACCAGAGCATGAAAATGACCAAATCACCACATTTTAATGTCAAAGTCCAGAAATTTTTTTAGGTTCTACCTGTATGCCATAAATCTTACGGGATCTACAGGGATCGAAATTATTTTATTTCAGTCAAAATTAGTTAAATTGAGACTAACAGTGAGTTCCGAACGGTCGGTGTTTGTATGTACTGTAGATATTGTACACGAGCCAAGTTCATAAACACAAAAATTCTAACTGAACTAAACACTATAATTTCACCCATACTCCAATATTACTTATGTATACAAAAACGTTTAATAGGCCCAACGGCATGTTTGACGTTCCTTGATTAATAACAGGTTCGGAACGAGTTTTTGTTCTGATATAATCGATCGCTTTATTTCTTGATTAAATAATATGACGTTAACACACACCAGGCTTCTTGAGTAAAAAATTTTATAAATCGTACGTCATGATTTGTAGTAGTATAAAACACGCTTTTCGAGTAATAAAAATTTGCATATGAATGCAAAACTATAAGACTGATCATCAAATATTTTCATCACAAGTCAACCAATGTTTAGGAATAAGTAATACAAACATCTATTTTCAACAAAACATATCTATACCGCACGCACACGCATACACACACACACACACATATATAATATACAAGATGAATCTTACGTAATGTCATTACTTTCAGGGGATTATTCTTTGAAATATTTCAAGCAAAAAATGTAACACAATTTTGCTAGTTTTTGCTTCTTTTTCGAGATAAAAATTGCTTTATACGAAACATTTCATAGCGTGTTTTGCGAGAGCCATTGATTTAAGTCCTAGTATGCTCAATCAATTTAAGAGAGCGTGTATTATAACAATAGATAATTGAAAGAATTTTAGTTTTGTCTTGTAAATGTGCAGAAATTTTATCCGAAAAAGTGTAACTTTTCGTTCTACAAACGAATTTTAATTAATGTTAAATATTGATTAAACAAAAGGAAAATTATTCTGTAAATCGCCAATAATGCATAAAATAATATGCATTGATATAATTTTATTAAAGTGGTAATCATTCTATGTATTTCCATTAGACTGAATATTAAGTAATGTTTTTACATTTTCGCCAATAAATGTTTATAAATGACGTAACAACGGAAAATTGTTGTAATACCGTCCGAAACAGCGGAGTTCTTGTCATAACACTTTGAATTAACTGCCCAGTCACTTATGCCTACCAAAACTGTCATGTTAGAGGTCCTATTTCTTCTTTTTCATATTTATTATAATTCGGTCAGTTATATTAATAGATGTTTCATAGATAGCATTTAATAATAACTGACCCAAAATTAAATCAAATTTAATTTAATAAATGTCTGAATTCTTGAAACCCAGCATTTTCCATTCTTTCCTATTTTCTGCCTTCCTCTTATTCTTCGCATATGATATAGTCAATGTATCTTAACCCTTTGCAGAACTAATTAATTTTTTATGTTTTTGATATCATGAATCATAACAAAGTTTCGATCAATTTCTGTCAACATTTTAACTCTGCACACAATTTCAAAACAGATGACACCTCTATGTATACTCGAGAGGTGGTTCCTTGGTGGAATATCTGTGCCATAAAATTTAGAATGAAAGAAAACAGTGGTTCTTCTGAACAACCACTATACTGCAAAGGGTTAACGTCGTCTATCATCTCATGTCTTCTTCTGTCAGAAACTTTTCTCCCGCTCATAATGTCTTCCAGTGCATCCTTCAGTAACCAATATCTTCTCAGCCAGTGACCTAACCAATTCCTTTTTCTCTTCCTGCTCAGTTTCAGCATTATTCTTTCCAGAACAGTGTCATTTCTTAGTCTGTCTGTCCATTTTACACGCTCCATTCTTCTCCATACCTACATTTCAAATGCTTTTAGTTGCTTTTATTCACTTCGTTGTAATGAGCAATTTTCTGGATCATACAATGTACACTCCACGCAAAAGTTCTTTTTCCAGAGGTCCGCAGAAGATGCCCCTTTTTCTATTGAAAGCTTCTTTGTCATTGCTATCCTCCTTTTGACTTTCTCGCAGCAACTAATGTTATTGCTTATAGTACATCTTAAAGTAAGTAATTATGAAAGAAAATAACTTTTTTATTCTGAACCCTAAAAATAAGGCCTGGAGTTAAGTTCTTGTAGGCTTGCGTGTGGATATTTGTATTATTAATATGCATATGTAACATAGTTATAAGTTTATTTAAATGTGCAATAGTTTTTGTAAAAATACTCTAGTTTCGGAAGGAAAGTTGTTAAGAACAGAGTGCTGCGACTAACTGTACTTTTCAGGAACTACTTCATTTATGGAATACTACGAAATAACTGTTAAATATAGTTGTATTTCTCTACCGCCATTTCATTCATTCCTTCATAATTTTCTACCTACTGTAAATCCAGCATTCTCCAGTCTTCCCTATTTCCTGCCTTGCTCTTAGTCTCCGCTTACGATCCATATACCTTAATGTTGTCTATTACCTGATACCTTCTCCTGCCCGAACTTTTCTCCCGTTCACCATTTCTTCCAGCGCATCCTTTAATAAGCAATTGCCTTATTATTTTCTCTCGTTTGTACTGTAGTGTCATATTCAGCAATCTTTTGCCATGCTGAAAATACAAGCAGGGCATTTAGATCACAAACGAATGGACATTAAGGATGCTATTCATAGACATTTCGCTAGCCCGCGTTACGAGCGTGCTAAACTAGCCCCGGCTATCGACTGATTACTTGTACGGGATTCATATCATATCATATCGCTAATACTGGTTTATGAATACGAAAAACGTTAGTTCGCTGATCATCCACCGGAAGCCCGCGCTAAAAATGTCTATGAATACGGCCCAACGGTCTAATTGTCCAATGTGATAATTATGAGCTATTCTTCATTGCAGGTGTCCGTGTTCGCCGCCCTCGTGGCAGCCATCCTCGCCGTACCCGTCCATGAGGCACAGTCATACTCCTCGTATTCTTCTGGAGGCCTGCAATCTCACGATTCACTCTCCTTCTCTCACGCTCCTGTTGAAATCTCACACGCTCCTGTGATTGTAGCTTCTCATGTTCCTGTGGAAGTTCACCACGCTGCTGAAGTTGAACATCATGTGAGTACGCTACCACAGTCTAGTATATACAGTCACGAAGCTTGAGTTGTTGAGGGTACTAGGAACAATAGACTGTGCCGGTTCTATTCCACATTGTCTGTGATGAGGCGATATTAGCGATCCTAGTGGTTAGCAACTATCTATGGATGCATATTCCCTACGTATTGAGCTTCGTGACTGTATATACTAGACTGTGACGCTACTGTATTACCACTGTCAGACGACGATAGAAAAGGGTTCATACCCCATTTATAGAGGAAATCCTCTCTTCTCTAATGACCAACAATTCAACAAAAATCCTCTTGTTAACAACTCTAATAAGAGGTATATTAATTTCAATTTCATCTAATTCATGATTAGGGGCATGAATAGGATGCGAAAACAAATGAATGAGATGTATAAACAATTGAATGCTCTTTCCTATTAAGTATAAAATATAGGGATGCCATTTGAAATTCAAAATGGGGGATGCTGGGGGTGGGGGGATGAAATCTAAACGCAATTAAGTCTGATTTCAGATTTCCCTTTCAATATCTAAATTGACGCGTTTTTTTGTTTAAAGTGAATTCAACTTAAATAATTAGTTATTTATACTAGGAAGTTTTGAAATGAATGCCCTGTATATTCGATTTTAAGACCCAATGCGAATATAAGACCATCCCGAGTATCAAGACAAGAATATGGTTAAAATGGGAGTCTTATTTTCGAGTAAATAGGGTAAGAAAATAGTTCATTTTTCAACTGAAATGCTAAATTCAGAATTACATTTGATCAAAGTAATGTAAAGATAACTTCGTGAATCGAGTCACTGCATATTTGCTAAAGTATCCAAATTGTTTATTTCAAACAGCAAGCAGAGTGCATGCTGCCTCACCGATACACATAAAGCCTACTTGCGAAAGCTGATGTAAACCAATTAAACTTCTCGTTTCACTCCAGGCTCCCGCCCACTACGAATTCAAGTATGGCGTCAGGGATGAGCATACCCACGACATCAAGGAGCAGGCTGAGAAACGCGATGGTGACAAGGTGTCAGGATACTACAAGCTTCTGGAAGCCGACGGCACTACCCGTACCGTCCACTACACCGCTGACAAGCACACCGGATTCCACGCCCAGGTCGTGAGATCCGGACACGCCGCCCACCCCGCTGCTGCCCCCGCGCATGTTCACAAGGTGGCAGCCGCCCCCGTCATCTCATATGCTCATGCCCCCGTGATCTCATACGCACATGCCGCCCCCGTAGTGTCATATGCACATGCCGCCCCCGTAGTGTCATACTCCCACGAACCTCTTGCCGCCTCCAGCCACGGATCTGCTACCAGCTACAGCAGCAGTAACCTAGAACAAGGATCTGGAGGATATCACTAAGAGGACATCCTGACTCGTGACATCATCAACAAAATGGTCTGAATCGTTCATATGTTATGTCTTATCATTGCACTGTTTCATAGTATATGTCTACATGCCTTTCTATACATACCACGCTTCATCACACGAATCTTTCACAAATCTATGCTCTAGAAGCAATACATTATTGTTAAATTTTTATATGTTGTGTTGACGGCATTGTATATAGACGCTTATATGTTAATAAATTTTTAAATAAGATATTCGTCTATTTATTCATGTTAAAATACCCCAATTTCTATAATATTTTTGGCGTTGCGCTATGTAATTATCTTTATCAGAAGAGTCAGGCCTGGGTGGCGCAGTCGGTAGAGTACTGGCTTTCTGTGCCCGAGGTTGCGGATTCGATCCCAGCCCAGATCGATCGCATTTAAGTGTTCTTAAATGCGACAGGCTCATGTCAGGAGATTTACTGGCATGTAAAAGAACTCCTTCGGGACAAAATTCCGGCACACCGACGACGCTGATATAACCTTGGCAATTGCGAGCGTCGTTAAATAAAAATAATTGCAATTCTTACCAGAAGAGACGTTCCAGTTTTAAGTGTAATAAATTGAAGGACTTCCAGTTAAAAGGTGGCAACTCCAGTTTTACTAAATATTGTCAAACTGGTGGAAAAAACTGTTTAAAATCTTTCATGTAACTTCAATATAATAGTAATTTATGCTACAAGTGAGTAAAGGTTCTCTTTATGGCACGATTCTAAAGTTTATAAAACGAGACTTAGTCTCGTTTCATCACATGAGGAGCAAAACGATAACTTTACAAATATGTAGTTATACAATGTTTTTACTACGATAGCACAAATTTACATTAAATAAAGCTTTCAAGTTGCAGAGGCTATAAGATCACAATTTCATGGCTCTCTAAACTCACAACTGTTAAGAAATTTCCATGAAATAACCTCTTTTATTTACGTTCACGATTTCATGGCCGTCTAAGCCGGCTATAATAAACAAAACTGTTAGAAAAAGTTAAGAAACAAGTAACCATGGAATCATAGTCTATTAAACTGATAAAAAGTAAAGTTACTTCAGATTCTAGCAACAATGCAAGCATTGAGTTCGACACTACATAATATCATGTACCGTTAACTTCAAAATAATACGAGATAAAATGTAAACATAAATGTTACATTTCTTACTTATTTGTGTTACATGTAATATTTACCTCATGGAAGATGGAGACAATGCATTCACTTCTTATTGAATGGAGTGTGTATATTGAGTATTACATTATCTTTGGAAGTGCGTAAAATGAATAGCAGTGCTAAAAGTGATTACTTACTTTTTTTTTTACACACTAGCATTTTAATGGCTCAATTTTCCCAGTGATAACGGTGGGTAAAATGCAACTTTACGCACTATCGCACTTAGGCCTATTGTTCATGTTTCAACACATTATTCACCTGATGATTAAAAATATTTCTAAAATAGAGAAAAATGATTTCTTTTTTAAATTCTGGAGCTGCTTCTTCATCTGTTGAGCAACAGAATATCTAAACAGCAATGCTCAGACGAAAGGGTTTCATATTTTTCTGAACAAGATCTGAAAGATGTAGGAGAGGTGGAGCGGAGAAAAATCATCTCTGGCACCGGGATCCGAACCCGGGTTTTCAGATCTACGTGCTGACGCTCCATCTACTAAGCCACACCGGATTCCAATTTCGATGCCGGATGGAATCCTCTCAGTTTAAGCTCCAACTCTTAGTTTCCCTTTGGTGGCCAACCCTCATGCACTGTGTCACAGATGTGTGACAGTGGCACAGTGTCCAACACACTAATGTGCAGAAGTGGATTCCGTTCCACCGCTCTTTCAGCATATGATAACGCAGAATTCCTGCACGGAAATATCATATGTACCGGTACCTCAGTACATCGCAATAATAAGATATGAAAGAGTTAAATATTGGCCCAATTTTAGAGAAAGTTCAAAATTACAGACAGAAATGGAAATCTCACACACTCAGGATGCCTAGAACAAGGATACCACGTCAAATACTAGATTATCGCCCCTTAGGAACAAGATCTTTGGGCCGTTGCTGAAACGATGGAGTGAGACCGTAACAGATCACCAGGCTTAATACATGGTAAGAAGAAGAAGAAGGAGAAGAAGAAGAAGAATATGATGATGAAAGAAGAAGAAGAAGATCTGATATGTAACTTAGAAATAATAAAAAATGGAGCTGCTTTCTTTTGCTGCAAGCCATTCAATTAGTCGTAGAATTATAAAGAAGAACTGGGCGTTAATTGTCGGTAAATATACAAATTTTCACATTGGATTTCTATAGCCACATGTTCTGTTGCTTTCAAACGTTACATAACCAGAATTGGGAAATGTAGGCCTAATACCTGATATAGCGTCGAAAATTGTTGGGACTAAAAACAACTTTGCCTCATCTCTTTAATAGAACATTTTCGCCAAGATTTTACAAAATACGAGTAACAAAGAAAAACGGCAAACGAAAGCGTGTCACAGTTCAATTTTAATGCTGGAAGATAAAACGGGACTCTAAGCATTTCGCCAATATGTTTGTGAAATTAGAGACATTAATATCTATGAGAAATACTGCCAAGTAAAGCCTTTGATGAAAAGAGAATCATACTAAGTACGTGTTACAAGTTCGCTGAGAAATTCTCTGAAGTCAAGATTTATGTCACATGGATGTAGAATTGAGCTCAAGTTGTGGCATACGTCACAAGTTGGGATTGCGTTATTCGTCCCTTTCCTCAACCTCATGGATCATTCGTATGATAAGGTAGAGCGGGTTTATATTCACTGTCGAGTGGAGGAATTCAAGGCAATGTCTTTAGGAAAATATCAGTTTAAAGTACAATGGGAAAATGATACAGATGTATTCAAACAACATAAAGCACGAGAGCCTTCGCTGCACGTGTAGGTTCTACAACCAACGTTCACAGTAGAAATAACATTAGAAATATATTATTATTATTATTATTATTATTATTATTATTATTATTATTATTATTATTATTATTATTATTATTATTATTATTATTATTATTATTATTATTATAAGTTGTAAAATTGGTTTTTAATTAGATAAATAATTTCCATGAAAGCCATGAATTAAATTAAATACATTATGTCAGATGAAAAACACAATGGTGCAGTTCTACGTTATGTAGCTTTGTCCATTTTCCTGTAACTTTATCCCTCTTAGCCCCAATATTTTCCTAAGAAAATTATTCTCAAATATCCTTAACCTCTGTTTCTCTTTCAAAGTGAAAGTTCCAGTTTCACAACCATACAGAACAACCGGTAATATAACTGTTTTATAAATTCCAACTTTCAGATTTTTGAGAGCAGACTGGATGATAAAAGCTTCTCAACAGAATAATAAGAGGCATTTCCCATATTTATTGTGTGTTTAATTTGCTCCCTAGTGTATGATATATAGCTATTTGTTACTCTGTAATTTGTCACTTATAGCTACATTTTACAACTTTGGTTATGATATCTATATTTATCTATTTTCTTTCTTTTTTATTTTGTATTTTTCATTTATAACTACATCTGTGTCTTTATTTACATAGTATGTATTTATCTGTTTTTTTTTTTTCATTTTTCATATGTATTTACCCTTGTATCTTGCATTTGTATCTGCTTTTATTTATTTTTTTCATATTATATCCAATTTTATGTTCTAAGCAAATATTCATATTGTCTATTGTAATTTGGGGCTTTGCACTTTTATATAAACAAACAAACAAACAAACGAGTAGGCTTCCTCTCACCTGATGACATAGGTAAAACTAATTTTCGAAACGTCGTTAAACAATGTTTTTTATAACTAGGAATGGAAAAGTCCACTCCGCTCTGTCAACAAAGATTTCTTTTTATCTAGAAATAATTTTTCTGTCATGCTTATAAAACACCTTTCACAAATTCTCCATCACTGAAAGGTCTTTTTTCTTCTGCTATTAGTTTTAAACATGAAAACAAGAACATACAACAGCTGAATTCTCATTAAACCTAAGCTTATATTCTGCTGGTTCAAAATATCTCTCTGAAAACTCATACGAGAATTTCATCGAGTTCATTTTAACTGGACAGAGGGAGTGAGTCTTCTAATAAAATAAAAGAGAACTGTAAAGTCCTGTTTGGTGGTGATATAATGAATAGGCTTATAGGACAAAATGTATTTCAAGTAAACGAAAGTACTAATGTGAAATATTACAACTCGTTTCGCGTTAAAAGAAAAACTAGTTGTTAAAAATGTCTTTATATATATGTTGGCCTGCAAGTAACTGGAAAAACAATAATTATCAGTCGTAGGTTACCGACCCCTGATATATGTGGTGACTTACTGACTATTAAATTTTAGGTGAACTAAAAAAATATCTCTAATGGCAATATCTTTAGAACTAATGATATTTGGATAAAATTACGAGAAAAAATAAATTCTAGTTGTACAGAGCATGATTTTTGTCGTTTTTGCCTTCGATTTTAATTGCAAACTATTCGTATTGTTAGAAAACCAGAATTTAATTCATCATTCAAAAACAAATGAACCTAAAACTGCGGTTCCAACATTTAGTTTATCACGCCAAATGGAATCTTAGTTTCCTCCTACTGATAAAGTTAATTTGAATGAGTAATAATCCATAAGGATTACATTGAGCATACTAAAATAAGATATTATTACACGCTTATAATAAAGCTACTTTTTGCTCGTATAGTTAAATTGACTATACTGCTGCATTTAAGACATCAGCTGAGAGTTTCTGCCCGCGCTCTATCGGGGACTTCTAACCTTATATGTTAAGTGTGTTGAAGTCTTGAAGTGGTTACTGTAATTATCTTGCAGTTTTGTCGACTTTTGCCGAAATGAGTGTGGATGGATATGGTGTATCCTGTTTCAATAACTCTGTTAGTGTTGAGGGAGAAGATACAGATGATGAAGAGAATGGTACCAGTGAAAAGGCGAATCCAAAAGTTTAAACAATAAAGATAAACATTTCCAAAAGGACTACATTCCAATGGGTGTCATCCTTAAAGAACCAAACATCAGGGACATTGAAAGATTTCTGGAATTGCACTTCGGGTAGGACTGGTTTCGGAATGCAAACCTGACCTTCTACACCGAAATGTTCAACCAGCAGCAAGATCTTGCTGTTGCAGACCTGAGTGAAGATGAGGATGAACATACGGATGTAGTGGACTTCGAACTCATGGATGAGGAAGAACCGAACATTTTGTAAAGTACATTGATGTTTGTAGAAATTGCAACACCAAGAAGGATACATGTGACTGAAATGAAATTGATATCACAGTTTAGATACAGTACATGACAATAAAAAAGGATTAGAATTACAGAAGTATACCTGATCTGTGACCGTGAGATTTCAGTATGGAGTATTCGGTATTCGCGTCTTTAATTTCATTGTTGTATTTCCTATAAAGGTTTTACAACCGTGAGATTTTAGGTACCTTCAAAACCAAGCTCACATAGAGACATTCTTTAGTTTCAGTCTTGAAGTTCCTTGTATAACTTGTGTTGCTAAGATTATATTCTTCTGAGTAACAATTAAAATTATCAATCACGCGACTTTTTACGTTACGGTTTCTGCAAAGTTTCGGTAAGTATTCATTATCACTTCTGTGAGTTATATACTATATCTATAGGGATAATTTATTCTATTGAACTTCGAAGAATTGTGGAACTATATTTGTCAAATTCGAAGGCGTTCTCAAGTATTACTGCGAATTCAAGAATCCGCTATGCAAGCTCCTGAACAAAGGAATGGATTCAGGGGCCGTTGTTACCAGTTTGGTAGGTTTCGAGACAAATTGATTAGAAATGTGTGTAAAATGTTCAAAACGGACATCTTTCGATCATTTGAGGGATATCTGTGTAAATTGCTTGTATATAACTAAATATTGTAAGGACATGTCTGCAGAAAGCATTGAGGTACAAAGACTTTTGAAGAATAATCCAAGGGAAGTAGGGCAGTAGGACACAAGCTATTCAGGTATTATTGTATACAAAGATTTTCACAACAAAGTAAGGATTATAAAAAAATGTGTTTCTAGTGTTAATAGTGTAGATAAAAGTAGAACGTATTTGAAATTTACACAAATAATTATCTATTAATTATAAATAAACTAATTCTGTTTCAAAAATATTTTTATGTATACAAAATGTGTGTATTTCGTAGCAGGTTTTAAGCTAGAAAATGAAAAATTACATTTGTGCAAATTGCGAAAAGCTTATGCAAAATTATAAATAATTGTACAAAAAGATAAAATTAATCAATCAATCAATCTTCTTAATGTATCCAGCTGTTTGCTGACAACATAAAGTCCACTATAGTCCACTGTAGTCTATTCAGTTGTTGTTTTTCACGAGAAATGAGGGGTATTTTGATCGGTGTTCATTACAGATGCCTGTTGCTAGTAGCCAGATTTGGGGTGTAGTCAATATATACTGCAGGGCTGTGTCTTCTGCAACTGGTATTGATGATTTTAATTTACTTCTTTTGTGGTTTATGGATGGACAGTATAGAAGAATGTGTTCCAAATCTTCATCATGATTATTACACCACAGGCAAGTAGGATTATCAGAAATGTGAAATCCGTGTAAGTACAATTGTGTGACAATGTGACCTGTTCTGGCTCTTGTTAAAATGTTTTAACATATCTGGGCAAGTTTTTGTACATTTCCAGGTCATTTGGTTTCTTTTGTACAGAAGAGATAAAATTAATAAATTATGCAGGAACAAAAAGTTATGTAATTTGTTTCTTGGAGTTTTATTACTTTCAATTCATCTTATCACACTCTAGATATAGGCGTACATTGTGTAAGTAAATCATTAGATGTAGTTATGTTTAGAATCAATTACTGCTGAATTAATATCACATTAAAACACGTTATTTTATTGGCACTCTGAACAATGAAATTCTTTACTAATACGCCCTTCAAGATTTATTGTTAGCAGAATGCTAACATTTTTTACTGAAAGGCGATTCCTAATTCCAATTTTTTAAAGGTTTGTGCAACTAAATGAAGGATTCAGAGCCATAGTGGGCCAAGCGCCATTTATTAAAAACGGAGAAAGCAAGGGTTAAAGTTAAGTGAATACTATATTTTAATCAAGATTAACATATCATTTAGTTTTAATGTGTATACTTTATTTTACTTGCTATATATTTCCATTGAATTATCGTCATAACTTCATTTTAACCCTTGTTTTCTACGGTTTTAGTAAATGGAGCTTGGCCTACTATGGTTCTGAACCCTTCAAATTCTCGCTCACAATTACAGTATGCGATGGAATGTTATATAAAATCAATTAAAAGAAATTGTTCACTTAACTTACACGAATTGTACCAACTCTTTGAAATCCATTCCTGAACATCTATTGATCAATAGGTACCCTCTTGAACATTGTCCAGCCATTAGTGTTTCATTTAAATTCATATTGGTTGATACACATCTCTGGTTTCGTTTTCTCCATTACCATCTTCTTTTATCATAATGTGGTTGACGCATTTTTTGAACACTTGCATTAAGAGTTTGTTGCAGTTTTAGAAGTCGGGTAGCAAAATGCGACAAATGCCACTATGGCTTAAACCCTGCTCCGTAGTAACACATTTACGTAACTTACTTACTTACTTACTTACAAATGGCTTTTAAGGAACCCGAAGGTTCATTGCCGCCCTCACATAAGTCCACCATCGGTCCCTATCCTGTGCAAGATTAATCAGTCTCTATCATCATATCCCACCTCCCTCAAATCCATTTTAATATTATCCTCCCATCTACGTCTCGGCCTCCCCAAAGGTCTTTTTCCCTCCGGTCTCCCAACTAACACTCTATATGCATTTCTGGATTCGCCCATACGTGCTACATGTCCTGCCCATCTCAAACGTCTGGATTTAATGTTCCTAATTATGTCAGGTGAAGAATACAATGCGTGCAGTTCTGCGTTGTGTAACTTTCTCCATTCTCCTGTAACTTCATCCCGCTTAGCCCCAAATATTTTCCTAAGCACCTTATTCTCAAACAACCTTAACCTATGTTCCTCTCTCAAAGTGAGAGTCCAAGTTTCACAACCATACAGAACAACCGGTAATATAACTGTTTTATAAATTCTAACTTTCAGATTTTTTGACAGCAGACTAGATGATAAGAGCTTCTCAACCGAATAATAACACGCATTTCCCATATTTATTCTGCGTTTAATTTCCTCCCGACTG
Organism: Periplaneta americana; assembly: GCF_040183065.1. Lineage (NCBI taxonomy): Eukaryota > Metazoa > Arthropoda > Insecta > Blattodea > Blattidae > Periplaneta > Periplaneta americana. The sequence goes on along the minus strand of NC_091132.1, from coordinate 44,490,340 downwards.
TCATTTATATTTGTTGCTGTTGCTCCAAGATATTTGAATTTTTCCACCCCTTCGAAGGATAAATCTCCAATTTTTATATTTCCATTTCGTACAATATTCTCGTCACGAGACATAATCATATACTTTGTCTTTTCGGGATTTACTTCCAAACCGATTGCTTTACTTGCTTCAAGTAAAATTTCCGTGTTTTCCCTAATCGTTTGTGGGTTTTCTCCTAGCATATTCACGTCATCCGCATAGACAAGAAGCTGATGTAACCCGTTCAATTCCAAACCCTGCCTGTTATCCTGCACTTTCCTAATGGCATATTCTAAAGCGAAGTTAAAAAGTAAAGGTGATAGTGCATCTCCCTGCTTTAGCCCGCAGTGAATTGGAAAAGCATCAGATAGAAAATGACCTATAAGGACTCTGCTGTATGTTTCACTGAGACACATTTTAATTAATCGAACTAGTTTTTTGGGAATACCAAATTCAATAAGAATATCATATAATACTTCCCTCTTAACCGAGTCATAAGCCTTTTTTAAATCTATGAATAACTGATGTACTGTACCCTTATACTCCCTTTTTTCTCCATTATCTGTCGAATAAAAAAAATTGATCAATAGTCGTTCTATTACGCCTAAAACCGCACTGATGATCCCCAATAATATCATCTACGTACGGAGTTAATCTTCTCAAAAGAATATTGGACAAAATTTTGTACGCCGTCAACAAAAGTGATATTCCTCGAAAGTTACTACAGTGTTGTGTGGTCCCCCTTCTTAATAATAGGTACTAGCTATTCATATTAAAAGGAATGTTGAAATTCATTTACTAAAGCAAGAATATACTGTAACTTCGGTACAACTGTCCCTCACGCGACTGAAAACGTTGCGAAAAAGTAAGCGAGTACTGAAGGGTTAAGCCGTTAAGGGACACATTTACAACTCGAACAAAAAACTATTTACGAAGCATTAACCCCCTCGACAGCACTGCGAATTGAATATTGCCTATGGAATTCCACTATGAAGAAAGAAGTCGAGGAGCCCCATTTACTGAGCGATGCTCAGGTCTTCCAGGCATTATTAGTAATATCGCAATAATTCTCGTGCAAGCCCCAGGATACAAAATGTAAAAATAGGTTTCCCACAGCAGTAAAAAGAAAGATCAACAGCGATTCAAGATTCATAATGCATGGCTCCGCTGGAGTTTGGATTCGAATCGCATTTGTACAGGTCATCTCGTTGCGTTTCTTCCGAAATTTTTTTCGAGATGGAAGAAAAAAATATCGTGTATACTAACACCGATTCTTGGGACTCATTTCGCCAGGCTATGTGTCCTTGCGAACCTGTTGTTTACATAAACAAGACTTGTAAGGAGTCTTGATCTCAATCTGCAAGTCACCCACATGAATTCGCAGCAGATAAATACATAATGGTACAAGTTATAAGTGTGCGAAAGTCGAATTACGCCTTTCCTTTGTTCTAATTTCCTCATTAACGAAGACCAAACGCGATCGGCTGAATCTTTGTCGTAGTATCGTGCTATATGGACACAATATTTTATTAGTTTCTTTGGATAAATGTGAAAGGAGGACTTGAAAACGTGCGGTGTGATAGAGAGGTGTGTCCATTTAGTGTCGTGTCCACAAAGAATTGTATAAAAGGGAATGTGTATCGTATTAAGGTATCAATTCAAGTGCAGTTCTCAACACAGAAAACAACGGCTTCAAAAATGTCTCTTATTCAGGTAATAATATAGAAGAGCTTTACCGGTACCTTCAACTGTTATCAACAGTAATCCCACTAGAGGTTTTGATTTATCTAGAGAAAATCAAAACTCGAGTGGGATTTAATTGACTATTACACGATTAGAAGAAAGTATATAAAGATTAGAAGTAATTATTAATTGGCTTACGAAAATACAACTGTCTTCAAATGTATTATTTTACTATCTCAACATTACGCTAGATGGCAGTAGTGTTTTATGATTATGTTTTCTTGTTATCAGTTGTGCCAACTATGGAATCTTCATTGAACTCTGTGGACGGTTACTAGTCAAGAAGGCTTTGTTGATTCAGTTTCATTTTTATTAAAACACTTCAATCATCCGGATTCCAGTAATCAACGCCACTTGACAGATGATTTTCAATAAATCTTAGTATCAAACAATCTCTGATACGTGACTATCCAAACATAACCTAAATAATATAAACGAATGTTAGAAAAGTTTTAATTAGGGATAATGAAATAAACAAGAAAGGTTTTAATTAACGATGATGAAAAAAATAAACATGAATAATTTTAAAAGAAACAATTATCGAAAGTACAATTTTCAAATTTGAATGTTTTAGTGGTTGGTGGTTCAGTTGATGTTATATTGGACGTGTGCGTAAAAGAAGTGAACTCGTTGATGTACATGGTGTATCCCTCAACTTATTCAGGATTTCCGAATGGTGCTTTTCATATATGACCAATCATCTTCATTAATTCTTGTTCTTGAATGCCAATGCGAATCATATTTGAAAGTGCTGTGCATCGACTGGAGTGGTTTTTAATTTTCTGTTTTTTGACGTCCAGACCAGTGCAGTTTGAAATGTTGGCAAACAAAGAAACAAATGCTAGGATAGTGATAAAAATAAACAAATGCTAGGGACGCGATAATATTAAACAAATGCTAGGGACGCGATAAAATTTTGCGATAAGCAGCCATGATTGGGTGAAATACGTCCTTTCGTACCGTTTTATTGGTCAAAAGTAGTGTGACGTGGTAAAAGTGTAATAGTCATCATAAAACAGTACACAATCGTAAAAATCATTGGTATATTGTTGTCATAAATTAAAACAAAGAAATGAAAAGAAATTATATATACCGTAGTTTATTATTAAAATAAACCTAACATTAAGAGTTCATAAGTATAACTCTGATTTACATTTTTCAATATACAAACACCCTACATCCTGTGAAGACAATTTTTAGTTATTCAAAATCTATATATTTTCCCTTATTATGATTTCACGACTTTGATTCCAACATACCGCTTAATACGAAACAGCACGAAAGACTTATATATCACAGCATTTTATATCATATTGTACTCCATAATTACATGCTTTTGAAGACTTCTAATTTAATGACTTGAATGGTTTCTGATAATTGATAAGTAATTTGACAGTATAAATAAATCCATATTTAAATTGTATTAACTACACTCATCGGATCCAACATGCCTTTGAAATTTCAAATGTTTCAGCTAAGCGATTGTGCTCTAACTTATCTATTCTTCACTGCAGGTGTCCGTGTTCGCTGCCATCATGGCAGCTACTCTAGCCATACCCGTCCATGAAGCACAATCCTATTCCTCTTATTCTTCCGGACCCCTTGAATCTCACGACTCACTCTCCCTCTCTCACGCTCCTCTAGCAATCTCACACGCTCCTCTCGCCATCTCACACGCTCCTGTGATTGTAGCTTCTCATGCTCCTGTAGAAGTCCACCACGCCGCTGAAGTTGAACATCATGTAAGTATTGTACTATAGACAATAGACATCCCTGAAGGTCAAGGGCCCCCTAATTATCAATAGGGCTAGCTCGGCAAAATTCCTAAGATGAGCTATTGCCTGTGAGATTTCTTTCCTATGTGTGTTTTTGCATATCCTTATTTATCAGTACTGTACTACTACTATCCAAATTTAAAACAATCTAATTTACTTTTATTAATAACTCTGATTGTGTAGTACTGCTACATTATAAGATTTAAATCATCAGATCCCAGTTCTATGGCACATCTGGAACACAAAGTAAAGGGAACAGCTTCTATCTCTGCATTGTACCAATTTGCAAAGATAAGTTATGTGAGGTTTTCATTTATATTGATGTGACTATCTTCCGAACGGAGTTGTAAAGCAAATGGTGGTTTCATTATGATTGCCTTCACCAGAATTATGGAAACGAATTTCCGAGCATAAGATGCAAGTAGTTGTCTGGATTTTTGGAAGAGAGACATCTTTTCAATCTGAATATATGTATCCTGTCCAACCCCCCCCCCCCCAGTACCATAATTTTTATATAGAAGAACTTGAAGCGAAATAGGAAGAGTGGCCATTTCAAGTATTGTGATTGACTGGGAGAGACACATTGCATTAGAGCGGTCTCTAGCGCAAGCCATTCAAGTAATGTTTTCAACATTTCAAAAGTGATAGTGTAGTTAATGGCGAGAAATTCCGTCCCCTGACCTAACGATTTTCGACCTTCTCATATTTAGCTATCGCCTCATCTAACCCACTCTAACCTTGTCAAATTCCTCGACCTTCTATCACTTTTCTATCCCCTCATTTAATCCACGCTAAACTTGTCACAGTCCTCGACCTCCTGTCACTTTGCTACCTCCTCATCTAATCCACTCTAAACTTGTTACAGCCCTCAATCTCCTGTCACTTTGCTATGCCCTCATCTAATGTACTCTAAACTTGTTACAGTTCTCGACCTCCTGTCACTTTGCTATCCCCTGATCTAATATAATCTAAACCTGTCACAGTTCTCGACCTCTTGTCACTTTGCTATCCCCTCATCTAATCCGCTCTAAACTTGTCACTGTCCTCGACCTCCAGTCACTTTGCTACTCCCTCATCTAATTCACTCTAAACTTGTCACAGTCCTCGACCTCCTGTCACTTTACTATCCTCTCAACAAATTCACTGTAAACTTGTCACAGTCGATCTCCTACCATTTTGCTATTCTCTTATCCAATCGCCCTAACATTGTCACAGTCCTCGATCTCCTGTCACTTTGATATCCCCTCATCTAATCCACTCTAAACATGTCACAGTCCTCGACCTCCTGTGACTTTGCTATCCCCTCATCTAATCCGCTCTAAACTTGTCACTGTCCTCGACCTCCAGTCACTTTGCTACTCCCTCATCTAATTCACTCTAAGCATATCACAGTCCTCGACCTCCTGTTACTTTGCTATCCCCTCATCTAATCCGCTCTAAACTTGTAACTGTCCTCGACCTGCAGTCACTTTGCTACTCCCTCATCTAATTCACTCTAAACTTGTCACAGTCCTCGCTCTCCTGTTACTTTGCTATCCCCTCATCTAATCCGCTCTAAATTTGTCACAGTCCTCGACCTCCTGTCACTTTACTATCCTCTCAACAAACTCACTGTAAACTTGTCACAGTCGATCTCCTACCATTTTGCTATTCTCTTATCCAATCGCCCTAACATTGTCACAGTCCTCGATCTCCTGTCACTTTGATATCCCCTCATCTAATCCACTCTAAACATGTCACAGTCCTCGACCTCCTGTGACTTTGCTATCCCCTCATCTAATGTACTCTAAAGTTGTCACAGTCCTCGACCTCCTATCACTTTGCTATCCTCTAATCTAACCTACTCTAACCTTGTCATAGTCCTCGACCTTCTGCCACTTTTCTATCCCCTCATCTAATCCAACCTAAACTTGTCAGAGTCCTCAGCCTCCTGTCACTTTTCTATCCCCTCATCTAATTCACTTTAAACTTGTCACAGTTATTGACCTCCTATCACTTTACCATCCCCTCATCTAACTCACTGTAAACTTGTCACAGTCGATCTCCTATCACTTTGCTATTCCCTTATCCAATCGCTCTAACATTGTCACAATCCTCGATCTACTGTTTCTTTGCTATCCCCTCATGTAATTCACTATAACCTTATTACATTCCTTGGCCTGCTGTTACTTAGCTATCGGCGCTTGTGTCCAGATCGTGCAGAATGCAGATTAGTAATTTTTACTCCACTTTTATTGTATTTTTGGTTCAGGAATAAAACTCATAATTCACACTAAGTTTTACGTTCTAGTCATATATGAAATGAAGGGTTAGAAGTAATGTTGATATACCGAATGGAAGAAAATTTGTGACGAGAATATCACTTGCACTTAGCAGTCGCTTGTCACTGACTTCACTAGCAGAATACTCTTAGTGCTTTGTAGTGTTGATAGTCGTCTGGTAAAGCTAATCTTAATATTATAAGAATAAGTTTAACACTAGAGTTGAAAGAATTAGAGTATAGTAAAATTGTGCGCCACATTTCAACTAAAGGCCTTGGATTCAATATATTAAAAATGTAGCCTTAAACACGTTCCTACACTAACTTACTCTGAACTGACCCTAAAATATTGTGTTACATTTCAGGCTCCCGCCCACTACGAATTCAAGTATGGCGTCAGGGATGAGCACACCCACGACATCAAGGAGCAGGCTGAGAAGCGTGATGGTGACAAGGTGTCAGGATACTACAAGCTGGTTGAGCCCGACGGCACCACCCGTACCGTCCACTACACCGCTGACAAGCACACCGGATTCCACGCCCAGGTTGTGAGGTCAGGACACGCCGCCCACCCCGCTGCCGCCCCCGCACATGTTCACAAGGTGGCAGCCGCCCCTGTGATCTCGTATGGTCATGCAGCCCCTGTGATCTCATATTCTCATGCCCCTGTGATCTCATACGCACATGCCGCCCCCGTAGTGTCATACTCCCACGAACCTCTTGCCGCCTCCAGTCACGGATCTGCTACCAGCTACAGCAGCAGTAATCTAGAACAAGGCTCTGAAGGATATCACTGAGAGGATATTCACTCATCATAACATTATCAACAAATGATCTGGCTCGTTCATGTTTTGTCCTATCATTGCACACCATTTCATAGTAAATATCTACACGCTTTTTCGTACATAGCACGCTTCATGCCACGCATCGTTCGCCTTATTAAAATTCTGAACTCCATAAGCAAAACGTTATTGTTAATTTGTTATAATATATTGTATTGTTTAAGCAATATGTTGGTTGGTGTTGTACATAGACGCTTATATGTTAATAAATTGTGATTTAAGAAATGAGACTATTTAATTGTGTTCAATAGCCAATGCCTATGATTTTACCTACTTTACAAACACAAAATTTTCCTTTTCTGACATTAAGACCGGAGCTCCGAACCACCAGGGTAGCGAGTATACCGCCTAAGTTACGCCGGTGGCTGCTACTCTCTGTCCGAGTGGTTAAGTCGCATCTCGGTTTCCACATTCATTTCTGCCTGTCCCTTTGTAAAGGCTAGTGACAGGGTTATTGGGCGTTTTCCTGAAAATATTTTCTGGGCGGAATTGGAAGTCTACATAATATTACACAACTGCAATATTTAATATAATTTAAATAAAAGGGCCCCGTTAAGTAAGTAACTCTCAGATGATTTCCCCCTGTTTCGACGACCTCATGTGACATAACCACTCGGACGACATTATCTTTTATATATATATATATATATATATATATATATATATATATATATATATACATATTTTATAAATGTACGTATTATATACATAGCACACAAACACAGACATAATGATGGGAACAAATAGGCCTACTATAAGAACATGGGGAGGATAAAGATAACAAGGGGAATAAAGGCAGAACAAGTGGAATGTAAGGAGGATAAGGTAAAGATAAGAAAAATAGGGGAATGACAAAGAGAATAAGGGGAATACAAGATAAACAAGAGAACGTCGTGGAAAACAAGAGGAATAAAAGGATAACATGGGAAGAGATGGAAAACAAAGGGAAGGCGAAGAGAATAGTAGAACAAGGGGAATATGAGGAGAATAAGGGGAATTGGAGAAGAAAATTAGAGTACAAATAAAACAAGGGAAAGCCAAGGAGAACAAGGGAAAACAAGGATCATGGGAAGACAAGGAGAACGAGTGGAATAGAAAAACATGGGGACAAGGAGACCAAGGGGAATACAAGAACAAAGAAAACACAAGGAAAACAAGAAAAATACAAAGAGAAAGAGGAAAACGCAAGAACAATTTGAAGACAAGGAAAACGAGGGGAATACAGTGAGAACAAAGAAAATACAAAGACAAAGTGAGAATATAAGGAAAGTAATTGGAAGAGAAAGAAAACAAAGGAAAGACAACGGGAATACAAGGGGAAAAAAGAAACATTTGGAAAACAAGGGGAATACAAGGAGAAATGGTGAATATATTGAGAACAAAATGAATGCGCGGATGACAAGTGAAATACAAGGAGAAAAAGAGGAATAAATGTAGAAAAGGGGAATTAAAGTGAACAAGGCGAATACTACCTCTGATTGAGATTCTGGTCAGACAGTACATCTCTCTTGACGACATGTGTCAGAGGAAGAACAATAAAATTATTTGTATGCATCTGAAGTCTGATTAATATAATATGCAGCTAGTCATCGATGTACGCAATGGAGGAGGAAAGGAACTGGCCACCATACCCCATTATCTCCTGGCCTAATTGCCTCATAAGTAGTGCCTTCTTGGTATCACTTGTGAGGTTCAGACCCGTTTCATTTTTCATTTCATTTCATTTATTGTATTCCATATTAGCAATAAAGTTTAAGATGTGAAACAAGTCAAAATTATACAAAATTACAATTACAATTTTTACATTTCTTTACAATTTCAATTTCAATTTTTTACAATTTTTTGCCGAGATGTAGTGAGATGAGCTGAGGACGAGGATTCGCCAGCAGATTACTTGGCATATGCCCTATGGTTGGGGAAAACCTCGGAAAAAACCCAACCAGGTAAAAACCAAACCAGGTTGGACAGTTGACTAAACAACAACAACAACAACAATGAGAATACGTGGACAATAAGGGAATTTACATTTTTTGTGACGGGTAATTCCCAAGTTAACCCCATACCTAGTGAAGAAAAATACATAGTCCTGAGTCAAAACTCATCCAGGTAATGCATCCAAGCGGGATTTGAGCTCAAGATCACAATTCACTTCAAGCAGCCAATCACATTCAATACGCCAAGACTACAGCAATAGCTCTTCCACATGTTTCAATAATTTCAGTAAAGTCAAGGTTTTCTGTATCAGTAATCTGACCCACATTTGCATCACATTATTAAACAAAGTTAACTGTTCACCACTCCTGGTATTTATTTCTTCAGCTATATTTAAATTATAAGGTGCTACTCAGAGACACGAAACATCAGTTCTTATTTTGTGATATTTCCTTCCATAGCTCGTAGTCTAAAATACTTCGGAATCTGACTTGAATTACCGTTGTTTAGAAGAGCATTACTTTCGATTTCTTTGTAAATGAGTGAGGAGTTTACAGCCACGTTTCAAAAATTAAACTGAGCCACGCAATAAACTAACAATTACTTCAATTCTAGTGAAAGTAAGATGTGAAGGAGAGCAAAATCAGTGAAGAATGGGAACAATTGCAATGCTAACAAGACAATTAACTTTCGAAGCCTATCAGGAAACTATCAAGTAATTTAGGGAGTTTCTCAGTACTATATTTGCATACACGTCGATCGGCAGTTAAAACTGTATCTATTAGTAACAAAAAAATCCTTACTTTATTGCCCTTTTCAGAGATCCTATTCAGGGACGAACAGAAGTAGCGTATATTTAAAATGAAATTAATGGTTTGGAATCGAATTCCAAATGTCACTGAATACATCAACGCACTTATTTTCGTTTCAATACTACAGACAGTGCATTTACGACTGCAATTTGTCCCGAAATTTTACTCGTAAATTTTTATACAGCGAAATATTTTAACCCAAGAGCATTTTACATTTATATTTATATTTATTTATTTAACCTGGTAGAGACAAGGCCAGGCCTTCTCTTCCCCTCTACCAGGGGATTACAACTACAATATTAAGAATACATTTACAATTATAATTATAATTAATATTAAATTTAAAAATGCAATAAAAATCAAAGTACTAAAAGATTAACTGATTAATAAAGACTAGACAGTTTATTGTAGAAGTTAAGAACTTAGAAATTTTCTTTATTAATTAAGTAAAAATTAGACCTACTCTACGCTGTAAGAAAATGCTTGATAAGTTTGTTTTTGAACACTGCTAAATTCCGACAGTCTCTGATGTCACTGGTAGGGTATTCCACAAACGCGATAGCGAGATTGTGTATGAAGATGAATACTATGATGTCTTATGTGTTGGTTGGCTAGTATGCGGCTATTTTGATTGCGTGTAATGCTTCTTTCAAATATCTCTATCCAAGCATTTAAGTTGGGATAAACATGATTCTTCTTTATGATATAAAATTCGTAAAGAATTTATAAGTGTATTATTCTTCGCTCTTACATCACTATAGGCCTAAATATTCCGCGATTACTTTATACAGGTTTCGTTCTATCTGTCTCCCAATATGATATACGTAATTGGAGGGGGGAAGAACAACAACATTTTCACACTTTCTCCACTGATATTTCTTCAAAAGCGGATAATTAAAATTTATTTAAAGAAGTGAAGTGATCATCCAACAAATCAGGTTTAATAAAAATTTAGTTATTTCCAAATTTTTAATTATATTAAAGGCTTAGGTACAGTTTACAGTAGTAAACGTTTGGAAATATTCAACATTTCTTTCCTCCATTACTGTATTTTGTACAATAATGAAAATTAGTATGTGTAAAATACTGTCTTTCTGCTGTATAAAAAATATTTTTACGATTAAAAAAATTTATTTACATTTTTTTTTTTTTAAATTCAGTTCACTGTGCAGTGATGAAACGTTTCCCACGTAACTCAAAAACTATCCAACATTCTGTGATGAAATTTTTTGTGTGTATTTATGCATGTCATATCTACAATATAATGCAAGACCACTTTTCTACCTTTGATAGATTGTGTGATAAAAAATAAATTCATTTAAAAATAGTCAAATATCAGTATTTTCTTCTAACACAAAATAAAAAAAATATATTATTTATTAAGGAATGTAGTTGAAGGAGCATGATATTGTAAACATGAGTTTCAGCAGTAAAATAAAAAAGAGAGAACATAAAAAAGTTAACACGTTTATTAGTTATGAGGGAAATGCTTCATCACTGCACAGTAAACATTCACGATTTTGAATTTTGAAAAGAAATATATAAATAATTTTTATAATCGTAAAGATATTTTTTAATATAGCAGAAGGACAGTGTTTTGTACATACCAATTTTCATTATTGTACAAGATACAGTAATGGAGAAAGAAAATGTTGAATATTTCCAAAAATGTTACTGGTGTAAGTTGTAGCCTACCTAACCCCTTAACTTAATTACTATTTATATTTAGCTGAAATGTTATCTCTAATTTAAGTACACTTATTACTTTTCACTAGAATGAAGTAACAAACCAGTTCTCAGAAGTGGGTGATAGACAGAAAATGTTTGAGAACCACTGAAATAAACTATAAAGAATAGAAAACAAATTTTGAGTTTTTACATAGCAGTAGAAATTTTTTTTGAGGAACAACATATTTCTGTTCACTTTTTTATTAATGCAATATGATTCTCAATGATCAATTACTTAAGGGGTTAGTTACAGCTCACAGCAGTAAAATTTTTCAAAATATTCAACATTTTTTTCCTCCATTACTGTATCTTGTACAATAATGAAAATTGATATGTGCAAAACACTGTCCTTCTGCTATTTGAAAAATATATTTTTAAGATTTAAAAAAATATTTATATATATATATATATTTTTTTTTTTCAAATTTTCAAAACAGTGACAGTTCACTGTGCAGTGATGAAGCGTTTCCCTCATAACTCATAAACTTGTTAACTTTTTCATGTTCTCACTCTTTTATTTTATTGCTGAAATTCATGTTTACAATATCATGCTCTTTCAACTACATTCCTTAACAAATAATATATTTTTTTTTATTTTGTATTAGAGGAAAATACTGATATTTGACCATTTTTTTAAATAAATTTATTTTTTATTAGACAGTCTATGAAAGGCAGACAAGTGATTTTGCATCATATTGTAGATATGACATGCATAAATACACACAAAAATTTCATCATAGAATGTTGGATACTTTTTGAGTTATGAGGGAAACGCTTCATCACTGCATAGTGAATTTTTAATTTTGAAAAAAAAAAAGTAAATAATTTTTCTTTAAATCGTAAAAATATTTTTATTGTATACCAGAAGGACAGTGTTTTACACATGCTAATTTTCATTATTGTACAATATACAGTAATGGAAAAAAAATGTTCAATATTTCCAAAATTTTACTCCTTTAAGCTGTACTTAATCCCTTAAGTAATATATCTCTATTCGCACGTGGATGGTTAGCCAGTAACCCAAAGAAAATCAGCTATTGAAATGAAAGGAGGATGTAACCAGTTCGAAATTGGTATGCAAATGCAGCACGTTAGCTTGATTCTGTAATAGTAACGTATGCATTGGGTAACAATCACTTGTGATGGATGTAGTCCACTTCCTGAGTAAATACCTCGCAGTTCCTCCTCATCAGACGATATGTGGGATCGGAAGAATTCCCATGAAATTTACAAAACCATTATGGCCTACAGTTCACATATTTCCGACAGCGAGTCGTGCCATCAGCACGCATTTAATATCCATGCGCGTCACGAAAATCTGGGCATATATCAGTTGGAGAAGAGGAAACAGACAACAGTGCATTCACCTTTCAGAAAACCGGAGGTATGCAAGTTCCTACATGTATTTAAAAATATCGTCTGCAAGTTTAATTTCACCCTAAAGGGTACAATAAATCAAATACCGGTAAGTCAAGGAAAGTCTGGTCTACGAATGTCCCAGAACACCAGTTATTTCGCTCATGGTTTCACTCAAACGTAACATGATTCTGTAAGACACTCTTCTGGAGAAGATATTTCATTAGTACACCCACTGGATCACTTTACTTTTTTATCTAAATCTACGTATTACTCTGTGAAAAGATTTATTAAATCTACATACTTAGACTTCAACAAACAAAATTTGATAACACAATCTTAAGGGGAAAAAAATGGAACTCTCTGCATCATAATCCACAGTTAATTCCCGATTTACCACGCAAATCGTCTGTAGCTGCATTTAGATTGGCAACAGACCATGACTGTTTGGCCAAACACCTGCAAAGAATTGGAATATATCAGTCCCCTAACTGCCCATTGTGCAACTCAGACCAAGAAATGGATTCGGAACACCTCACAATCTGTGCTTCAGTGGCTGACCATGATAATATGAAAGAATTCCATATGATAGAATTTCTACCACTTAGTCTAAAAAAAAATCTTATTCAGACGCTTGTAATGCCCCGTTTTGATTATTGCGATTCCTTGCTAACTAATGTAAGTTCACTCTTAGCTGAGAGACTACAACGTGTTCATTATGTGTGCATACGATTCATTTAAAATACTCGTTAATTTGACCATATAACACCTTCCCTCCAGTTACTTTCAGGGTCCGTCTAAAGGAACGAAGAACAATACATTCGCTGTCTCTTCTGTTTAGAATCATGCATACTTCTACTCCGAATTATCTGTTATCGCGCTTTCAATTTCTTATAACTCTTCGAAACCGACATCAAGCACTTCTTTCTATCCCTCATCATAGAACGTCTTTATACTCATCTTCCTATACTGTAGAAATACCTCGCCTCTGGAATTCGTTACCTAATGACGTCAGGGACTGCCGGGCTTTATCACAATTCAAAATTAAATTGGAGAATTTTGTCTTAGTTAATGTTTTTAGGTATTGCTAGAACTATTGAATTGTGTTCTTTTTCTTTTCTTTTTCTTTTTTAATCTAGATTAAAATTGCAAGTTTCTTGTTTATGTTAGTTAATTAGTTAGGATACAATTAACTAATCATTTAAAATTTGTGTGACTGCAACCTGTGCATATTTTTGTGCGGCTTTACTTTGTTTATAGTGTTTTCTCTCTCTCTCTCTCTCTCTCTCTCTCTCTCTCTCTCTCTCTCTCTCTCTCTATTTCTTGTGTAACTTTACTTTGTATATGGTGTATTTTTTCTGTTTATTTCTATTATTGCATTTGTATTCCTGGTGTTGTGGAAGAGAAGGCCTGATGGCCGTAACTACGCCAGAATAAATAAATAAATAAATAAATAAATAAATAAATAAATAAATAAATAAATAAATAAATAAATAAATAAATAAATAAATAAATAAATAAATAAATAAATAAATAAATAAATAAGTAAATATATTTGAAAAATATTGGAGTGCAAGAGGTCAAGACTTTATTGTCAAAGCCTGGCATTAGAAAACAACTTTTTTATTATATCAGACAAGAAGAGCTGAGAAGCCAGTATGGTAGATTTATGTCCCTGATCGAGAATTCTATAAACAGTGTCGGTAATTTCTCATTCACTTTCATCAGTTACGGCTGTGAATTATAACCGCATTTGATATCGTCATTAAATGAAGTAGGCTATACTACATTCTCCGAAAATTATATACAATACACAAATCATGAATAAATAAGTAATACAATGAGATTTTATGTTATATGGTTCTTTACTTATGGGAATAAATGTATTTTTATTATTAATTATATGTTGACTAGACTGCGTCTTTACTGAAGATACAGATACGAAAAAAGTCACATATCAGGCATACATATATATGTAATAGAAAGCTGATAATGGCAATGATAGATAGGGAAATGGGAGGAGAAACAATTAAAAGGTACGTGAGCGCTCGTTTTAGCAAGGGAATTTGAGACTCAGAGGAAATTTCTATGTAAGCTCCAAGCCTGTTGGTGACTTTTCCCAGTTCCGTTTGAAGAAACACAAAAGAATTATGGAGCAGAAAAGCCGAAAATGGACGTAACGTAATAGCTACCACAATACGGGGAGTAATATAAGAATTAACAAGCAAACATTCTCATGGGGGGGGGGCAGGTAAAAAAGTTATTTTGTTTCTTCCACCATGTTAATAATGTCAAAACAGGTGCTTTTACAAATTTTGGCCAATCGAGCGCAATTACGAGGGCCGTAAAAATAAGTTCCCCTGAGGCCGTTTACAGAAAGAAAACACAATTTCATAAAAATATTTATTGGAACAGATATAACAATAATTGTTGAGCTATTTTTCAACATATTCCGCAATGAAATTAAGACATTTGATATACCGTGGGATCAACTTTTGTATCACTGTGTCATAGACGTATGCCGCCTGGGATCGGAACCAGTGTGTGACAGCCGTCTGCACCTCTCTGTCGATCTCACGGTATGACAAATGTCTAAATTCCAGTGGGGAATACGCTGCAAAATAGCTTAACAGTTGTTGTATTTGTTCCAATAAATTTTTCCAATGAAACTGTAAAGATGTAATTAATTCTGTTTCAAAATATGGAATACATTTGTTAAAGTGCTCAGTAATATAATGTAACTTCAATACATCTTCTAGAAACTTATTTATTTCATAAATAAATTAACATAAGACGATCATAAAAATTAGGTACATTTCATTCTCCCTGATATCAAATTAATAAAATAAAAAAAAAACATTGTTTTGAGACAGGCCAATTAACATAAAAGCTACAATACATTACAACCCGTTTTTGTACAACTGTTGAGCCTTAGATGTTCTATTCAAAATTATCTGAGTTGGTGTTACATTTTCTGCAACAGGAACCCGATAGCAGGTGCCCATGTGATTTCTGTTCATAATGAACTATTTAAATATTATAGTTTCATGCATTACAGAAGATTAGAAACATTCGCAATTGCATTGGCTGATAGTCCCTTTATTACTGAACAGAATACCACACCGCGAAACATTTCGTGCACGCATGCGCAATAATCAAACTTGTTTTGTTTGTTACTATACCATATTTTGGAAAGCAGAGAGTATTTATTTACTTACATATACAGAAAAACAAAGAATTTTTATTTATTTATTTATTTATTTATTGAGTGATTTATTGGTCTATCTATCTATCTATCTATCTATCTATCTATCTATCTATCTATCTATCTATCTATCTATCTATCTATCTATCTATCTATCTATCTATCTATCTATCTATCTATCTATCTATCTATCTATCTATCTATCTATCTATCTATCTATCTATCTATCTATCTATCTATCTATCTATCTATCTATCTATCTATCTATCTATCTATCTATCTATCTATCTATCTATCTATCTATCTATCTATCTATCTATCTATCTATCTATCTATCTATCTATCTATCTATCTATCTATCTATCTATCTATCTATCTATCTATCTATCTATCTATCTATCTATCTATCTATCTATCTATCTATCTATCTATCTATCTATCTATCTATCTATCTATCTATCTATCTATCTATCTATCTATCTATCTATCTATCTATCTATCTATCTATCTATCTATCTATCTATCTATCTATCTATCTATCTATCTATCTATCTATCTATCTATCTATCTATCTATCTATCTATCTATCTATCTATCTATCTATCTATCTATCTATCTATCTATCTATCTATCTATCTATCTATCTATCTATCTATCTATCTATCTATCTATCTATCTATCTATCTATCTATCTATCTATCTATCTATCTATCTATCTATCTATCTATCTATCTATCTATCTATCTATCTATCTATCTATCTATCTATCTATCTATCTATCTATCTATCTATCTATCTATCTATCTATCTATCTATCTATCTATCTATCTATCTATCTATCTATCTATCTATCTATCTATCTATCTATCTATCTATCTATCTATCTATCTATCT
Source organism: Periplaneta americana (assembly GCF_040183065.1). Lineage (NCBI taxonomy): Eukaryota > Metazoa > Arthropoda > Insecta > Blattodea > Blattidae > Periplaneta > Periplaneta americana. The sequence goes on along the minus strand of NC_091132.1, from coordinate 44,473,775 downwards.
ATCTATCTATCTATCTATCTATCTATCTATCTATCTATCTATCTATCTATCTATCTATCTATCTATCTATCTATCTATCTATCTATCTATCTATCTATCTATCTATCTATCTATCTATCTATCTATCTATCTATCTATCTATCTATCTATCTATCTATCTATCTATCTATCTATCTATCTATCTATCTATCTATCTGTCTGTCTGTCTGTCTGTCTGTCTATCTGTCTGTCTGTCTGTCTCTGTCTGTCTGTCTATCTATTTATTTATTTATTTAGTAATGGCGCAATCAATGTAAATTAAGAACTCCTGCCTCTTCTTATTTTCATTTTAAGTAAAACTATAGACCCTACATTTCTCAGTGTTAAACATAAAGAACAAAATTGCTAACATGTAGGGTAGACTACCAGCAAAGAGCAACTCGTCCTCGTGTAGCCTACTTTCAATACGCTGTACTACCCATAATAATAATATTTTGAAACTATCAATTTTTAAGGTGATTTTTAGTAGAGCCTATTTGAAGATATATATTTACAACAAAGCTTTCTTCTGTAGCTGTAATTTTATTGTTCTCATATATGATATACCATAAATGAAAATAGAAAATAGGTTGCGAATTCTCCGTGTGTCTGTATGTATATAGTGCAATATTTTATTGGCAACTGGTATCAAAGATGTGTTGTTAAACCACAAACGACAGTATCGTTATATGCAATTTTTCAAATATGCTGTAATATCATTAGAATTCAAACAGATAGAGTAAGGGAGGGGATTGTCGGATAGGTCTGGTAATGTCGGATAATCTCGGATAACATATTTCTTTTCCATCGAATGGTGCAATCTGATGTGAAAATAATGCATTACGTTCTCTACAAGTAGACGAACATATGCATGAATAGCCATTACTGTTGAGTGCTTCACTGTGTGTGAATAGCGTGTTTTCAACGTTTCTGCAAAAAAAAAAAAAAAAAAAAAAAAAAAAAACTTTGTGGGGGTAAGTAATGTGATTTATTCGTTACAAGTTATTCTTATATTTACACAACATGGTATGCACTGTTTGATATACCATAGATAAGGCTTCTTAATTCTCTAAATGCAGAAATGCTTCGACAATATGTTTCATGCAGCTGGCTTGTTTTACTGTTTGTGAAGAGTCGGCCAATGTCGGATACTAGCTAAGGGCAATGTCGGATACTAGCAGAGGACAATGTCGGATACTAGCCGATGGCATTGTCGGCTGTCTTTCAATGCTGCTCGCTACATAAAAGCTGCCTTAAACCCATTTATATGTTTTCTATAACAAACCACTACATGTTTACTCATGGGTACTTTTAATTAATGTAAGTAATTAATTTTATAATTAATCGAACATTATGAAGTAACGAATTCTTTCTTCTTCTGATATTTTTAGATGCCTAAAGTAAAAGAAAAAAGAGATTCAGTCTAAAAAAAATGGAAGTCTGAAGATATGGTAAATGCCATTGTCGCAGTACGGGAGAAAATAATGGGCTATCTTGCTGCTTCCAAAAGATTCAATGTACCTCGATCAACATTATTTGATTATGTACGGTCCAACTCTGAGCCCACCAAAGGCGTTAAATCGAAACTTGGACGAAAACCAATACTCCCAGCTTCACTTGAAGAGAAGTTAGTTCACTATGTGTTAATAATGGAGAGAAAAAATATTTTGGATGAACCAGAAATGATGTTAAAAGGCTTGCATATCAGTTGGCTAAACAGAACACTATTGTAATAGTTTCTGATATGCAATATATTATTTTAAATGCATTATCATACCTCCTACATAATAATGTCTAATGTATCCGACATTAGCTTCCCATTCTGCCAGTGATGATATTATTTCTGTTTTCTCTTTGCAAGTTATACAGCAAATACATATTATGTAAATTACCTAATACTTATGTACAATCTGCAGGAAACACAAGAGGTTATTATAATACTAAGTAATTCCAGTTCTAACTTTTTTCAATTACCTTTATTTTGAAACATCAAAATGGTATCCGACAATACCCTCCCTTATTCTACCTAAATATAATATTTACATTTACTTACTTACTTACTTACTTACTTACTTACTTACTTACTTATTTTCTTTTAAGGAACCCGGAGGTTCATTGCCGCCCTCACATAAGCCCGCCATTGGTCCCTATCCTGAGCAAGATTAATCTAGTCTCTATCATCATATCCCACCTCCCTCAAGTCCATTTTAATATTATCTTCCCATCTACGTCTCGGCATCCCTAAAGGTCTTTTTCCCTCCGGCCTTCCAACTAACACTCTATATGTATTTCTGGATTCGCCCATACGTGCTACATGCCCTGCCCATCTCAAACGTCTGGATTTAATGTTCCTAATTATGTCAGGTGAAGAATACAATGCGTGCAGTTCTGTGTTGTGTAACTTTCTTCATTCTCCTGTAACTTCATCCCTTTTAGCCCCAAATATTTTCCTAAGCACCTTATTCTCAAACACCCTTAACCTATGTTCCTCTCTCAAAGTGAGAGTCCAAGTTTCACAACCATAAAGAACAACCGGTAATATAACTTACTATTTTATAAATTCTAACTTTCAGATTTTTTGACAGCAGACTGGATGATAAAAGCTTCTCAACTGAATAATAACAGGCATTTCCCATATTTATTCTATGTTTAATTTCCTCCCGAGTGTCATTTATATTTGTTACTGTTGCTGCAAGATATTTGAACTTCTCCACCTCTTCAAAAGATAAATTTCCAATTTTTATATTTCCATTTCGTACAATATTCTGGTCTCGAGACATAATCATATACTTTGTCTTTTCGGGATTTACTTACATTTAGTAAGTGAAATACCATTTATAATACGTTCTTTTATTTTCTTCTTCATATATAAACTCAATTTCTTACATAATTTGTACTGTATTAAATTTTAATATTTTGCCAATAATTACTACTCAATTTACAGATAGTAAAAAGTGTCTTGTTAACTTAACATTCCACGTATTATCATGAAGCTTAAACTGTGGTAAAGAAATTTTAATAAAACTAAAATATATAACAAAAAAAAAGTTGCTTAATAAATTTTTACAGTTGACTAACAGCAAAATGTAGTAAACATGGCGTGATAAATACATACAAAGTAATAAAAAGTCACCTGATCTCACCAATCAAGTTGAGAATTACAAAATACATTATCGAATTATATAACTTACCACTACCGCCTTACACATATGCACCGAGTGACATGGTTTGTTTAGCTCCTTGTGTTACATTCGTTGTAAATGATAGAAATGTCCTCACACATGGCGCACAAAGACCTGATTCATGCATTTGGCACAGAAAATGTTTCCAAGATTCGAAAGCCTGATTTAGTAGTTGGATAATTTGACACGGCTGCATATAGGTAAACGTATCTATCTATTATGGGCGATAGCCACTTCTTTGCCGGATGATTGGTCACAATTTCCATTGTCATGTCTTGTATATGGCCAGAGATGCTATCGAAAACGAGATTTTTTAAAATAGATTCGTATATGTTGACAATGTAAGCGCCATATTGTTTGTAGACAATTGAAGGAGTGGTCATTCAATAGAAGACAATCACTCAGGCTTCATGTTTAAGTAAATTACGAGACATGTTAATCAGCTTCCATGTGCGATTAAGTTTAAATTACGTCCTTCTAATGCAATCAACAACAAATTTAAATGCGGAGAGATTACAACTGCGATAAATGTACACGACTTCCTACTTCAGTAAAAGGTGCAGACATTTTCAAGCTGCCACACTATTAATTGTAACATTTGTGTTATATAATTTTCTATATATGAATATATGGCGTAAGATTTATGTATAGAATATATTTCCTTTCAGGAAAGTTTCATTTTCACTACGTAGTCCTATTTTAAAATTCAGAAGAACTTTTAAATTCCTAGAAGGTTATTAGTAGTAGTAGTAGTAGTAGTACTAGTAGTAGTAGTAGTAGTAGTAGTAGCAGTAGTAGTATCAGTAGCAACAGTAGTATAGCAGTAGCAGTAGTAGGCCTAGTAGTACAGCAGTGGTTGTGGTGGTGGTAGTAGTAGTAGTAATAGTAGTAGTAGTAGTAGTAGTAGCAATAACAGTAGCAGTAGTGGTAGTAGCAATAACAGCAGTAGTAGTAGTAGTAGTATCAGTAGCAACAGTAGTATAGCAGTAGCAATAGTAGTAGTAGTATAGCAGTGGTTGTGGTGGTAGTAGTAGTAGTAATAGTGGTAGTAGCAATAATAGCAGTAGTAGTAGTAGCAGCAGTAGTATCAGCAGCAACAGTAGTATAGCAGTAGCAGTAGTAGGCCTAGTAGTACAGCAGTGGTTGTGGTGGTGGTAGTAGTAGTAGTAGTAGTAATAGTAGCAATAATGGCAGTAGTAGTATCAGTAGCAACAGTAGTATAGCAGTAGCAGTAGTAGGCCTAGTAGTACAGCAGTGGTTGTGGTGGTGGTAGTAGTAGTAGTAGTAGTAGTAATAGTAGCAATAATAGCAGTAGTAGTATCAGTAGCAACAGTAGTATAGCAGTAGCAGTAGTAGGCCTAGTAGTACAGCAGTGGTTGTGGGTGGTGGTATTAGTAGTAGTAGTAATAGTAGCAATAATAGCAGCAGTAGTATCAGTAGCAACAGTAGTATAGCAGTAGCAGTAGTAGGCCTAGTAGTACAGCAGTGGTTGTGGTGGTGGTAGTAGTAGTAGTAATAGTAGCAATAATAGCAGTAGTAGTATCAGTAGCAACAGTAGTATAGCAGTAGCAGTAGTAGGCCTAGTAGTACAGGAGTGGTTGTGGTGGTAGTAGTAGTAGTAATAATAGTAGTAGTAGTAGTAGTAGCAATAATAGCAGTAGTAGTAGCAATAATAGCAGTAGTAGTAGCAATAGCAGTAGTAGTAGTAGTAGTAGTAGTAGTATCAGTAGCAACAGTAGTATAGCAGTAGCAATAGTAGTAGTATAGCAGTGGTTGTGGTGGTAGTAGTAGTAGTAGTAGTAGTGGTAGTAGCAATAATAGGAGTAGTAGTAATAGGAGCAGTAGTATCAGTAGCAACAGTAGTATAGCAGTAGCAGTAGTAGGCCTAGTAGTACAGCAGTGGTTGTGGTGGTAGTAGTAGTAGTAGTAGTAGTAGTAGTGGTAGTAGCAATAATAGCAGTAGTAGTAGTAGCAGCAGCAGTAGTATCAGTAGCAACAGTAGTATAGCAGTAGCAGTAGTAGGCCTAGTAGTACATCAGTGGTTGTGGTGGTGGTAGTAGTAGTAGTAGTAGTAGTGGTAGTAGCAATAATAGCAGTAGTAGTAGTATAAGTAGCAAAAGTAGTATAGCAGTAGCAATAGTAGTAGTATAGCAGTGGTTATGGTGGTAGTAGTAGCAGTAGTAGTAATAGTAGTAGTAGTAATATAGCAGCAGTAGTAGTAGTAGTATCAAGTAGGCAAAAATAAGGTACAATATCAATTTGTTAGTGTATGACTTCCAAGAGGGAAAATCGTATTTCGGGCTAAAAACGCGATTTCTATAAACTTTAATAAAATCTATAAATTGCAACCGATTGTGCTAGTTCTTTCAGAAAGTGTTTAATACGCGTGTGTACACAGTATTCTTCTCACATTTTACAAAGCTTTAAATCCTGATATACTATATTCGGGGGTACGAAGATTTGCGGCGGAATTTATTTCTAGAACCTATTTGGTAGTACGTACGTATGTGAGCAATTTTCCTCACTTGTAAACCTAAAAAACCAGAACAGGATCTGGATTGTAGTAGTAATATAGCAGTAAGAGTAATAGTAGTAGTAGTATAGCAGTAGTAGTAATAGTATAGCAGTATCAATAGTAGTAGTCTAGAAGTAGTAGTAGTATAGCAGTATCAGTAGTAGTAGTAATAGTAATAGTAATAGTAGTAGTAGTAGTAGTAGTAGTAGTAGTAGTAGTAGTAGTAGAAATAGTAGTCGTCGTTACGCTCCTTTTCTGTTAGTTGAGGACAAAATTCATCGAAGGATAAGTATAGGCCTAAATCCGTGTTGACTGTAGTGTCAAAGAATATTGGACCGATAATGTGTTTCTCAGTGAAGATGGAAGCAACATCTCACATATCTAAGACCTCACTTTCAATTATACATCAATGTTCACTGAAGAGCGGACTGTGAGCAAATGCTTGTGGCCACCGTAGTCACCAGCTTTATCGACATGTGACTTTTATTTATGGGGGTACTTGAAGTGGAAATTTTATGAGCAGAATCCCTATACTATTAATGAACTGTAGGCTAACATTAGGGATAGCATCCGCACTATCATCCGTGAGGAATTGGCACGTGTCTATATGAACATGTTAGAACGTGCACAGAAGTGTCTAGATGTTGGTGGAGAGCACTTTCAACATCTATTATGAAGGTTAGTACAGGATACATTCAGTTATTCATTTTATTCAATTTTTTTTTTAAGTTTGTTCCAAATAAAATAAGCTGAGACGGGCTGGTTTAATCTGCCCAACCCTATAAAAGACCATGTTAAAATTTTATATTTTTTAAAACACGGCACACAGGAATCTTTACTACGAAGTCTAAAATCCAGTGTCATAATTAACTTTATGCTCGACCATGCCGAAATGTACTAATTATACACCCGGTAGCAGTCCTTTAATGTATGTCATTAAAGTACACCTACTCATTAAAGTACAGGTCTTCGGCCAATGATAACTCAGCTTACATGTGTTCAGCCAATGACAAGTCAGCTTTGTACCGTTATAAAACCGCAAGTATCGATTATTCTCGGATATGCAATCGAAAGAGAATTAGCGAAAAGTCAAGGAGGCTGGAAATCCAATACTGTCGCAGAAGGTTATGTTCTGTTACTATAATAATTAGCGTTAATTGTAAATAATATTCAAATAAATTCAATTTGTCATCTCGTTTTACAATGTCGAATTCAATAATCAAGGTTATACCAAGTTTAACGGGATTACACAAGGTCAATGACATTATTGTTCCTCGGAAAAAATCAATACTTTCGCGTCTGCACACATCTCACAATTCACGATCTAGAACAAGGTCACTTCCGATCTTGTCAGATACAAATAAAATGTATACATCTGAATAATTTCAAGTTAGAAGTATGGTCGAGCATAAAAAGTCGTATGAAACTCGCCTATAATGGTAATTAAGAAGCTCGTATGAAAATTATAAAACTCGCTTGCGCTCGTTTCATAAACATCCATACTCGCTTCTTAATTACTATCATTATAGGCTCGTTGCATAATGTACTATTGTTTAACAGTCTATTGGAATTTGCCGAATTGCCCCATACATATTTCGCATGCAGAAGGGGAAAACAAGGGATAAGATTCACGTCCTTTTACAGATTTGAGTATACGATACATTTAACTTATTGGGATTTTAAACAGAAATACGTCTTGAATATTTACAATATGGAAAAGTTAAATATTTTATATTCAGGCTATTTTCTTTCTCTAACGAAGCCTGTAGAAGGCCCTGTTGAAAATATTTCATCTTGCATGTGTGATTAATGTATGTAGTTTAAAAGAAACATTACACAAACAGATACATCTCGAAGCGCATTCATTAAAGAATTATACACAACTGATTTAAGAATATTTCACAATGTATTTTCAGACTGTAACCCATGTCACACTTCGGCATAACATAATTTCCGAGCGTGACTGAATAACCTGGTAGGAATAAGGTCTGTTAATACATAATCGTGCTATTGCCAGAGAATTAAACATGATTAAATTCCGAATCATTAGAACAGCACGATTCGTGGAGCTCTCATTATGAACTTGACTTAATTATTGGCCTACAAGAATTATTTAAGACTTCCTTTTATTTAATCTTATTAATATTCCTCGAATTCGCAAACAAATGTTTCCGTGGCAACACCTTCACTTTCTAAACCACACGGTTCCTAGTAATCTAAAACACAATTTAGAATTACTACATCTATGTATTTCCTATGGGATATGTTAATTATTAGTTTTAACAAAAATGTAAATTAATTAAAATACGAAAGCTCGTCGAGTCCGTGTTTTCACCGGATTGCTATTTGTTCTGTTCTCCACTATTTCGCCATGCAACGAAAATATTCTGTGTACGGTCACTTTCTCAATGAATTAGTTGCTAGTTTCTGACCAATAACAATCAGATTTGACTTCAGATATAGTCTGCGAAATTTTTAGTGTACTAAATGCCCCTAGAGAAGTTCTTTTCTTCTTAACTTTGGCTTTCTCTTCTGTTACTTCAAAATTAATATAGTTTAAATTCTCTGAATGTTCTCTATAATTGCAAATTGTAAACCGAGTTTCGTTAAGAATTGCCAATTATAAATTATTACCGCCAAAATCAATACACAAAAATTAATATACACGATGATTTAAGAGGAATAGTAGATATTTTAAGTGACGGTAGCATGATTATTCCGAGTAAAAGTTTTTTTAAACATGTGTTCCATTATTTTACAAAGTATATGATTATATCTCGTGATCAGAACGTAGAACGAAATGGAAATGTAAAAATTGAAAATTAATCATTTGAAATGATAGAAAAATTAAATTAACTTGGAGCAACAGTAACAAATATAAATGACACTCGGGAGAAAATTAAACGCAGAATAAATGTAGAAAATGTCTGCTATTATTCGGTTCAGAAGCTTTTATCATATAGTCTTCTTTCCAAAAAACTGAAAGTTAGAATTGTAGAAAAAAGACCAGTGTATTAAAGAGTTGTTCTGTATGGTTGTGAAACTTGGACTCTCACTTTGAGAGAGATACAGATGTTAAGGATATTCGGTAATAAGGTGCTTAGGAAAATATTTGAGACTAAGAGGGATGAAGTTACAGGAGAATGGAGAAAGTTGCACAATGCAGAACTGCACGCATTGTATTCTTCACCTGATAGACTATAATTAGGAACATTAAATCCAGACGCATGAGACGGGGAGAGCATGCAGCACATAAGGGCGAATCCAGAAATGCCTATAGAGTGTTAGTTGGGAGGCCGGAGGGAAAACGACCTTTAGAGAGGTCGAGACGTACATGGGAGGGTAATATTAAAATTGATCTGAGGGAGGTGGGATATGATTGTAGAGACTGGATTAATCTTGCACAGGATATGGATCAAACCTCCGGGTTCCTTAAAAGCCATTTGTAAGTAAGTAAGTAAACTATTTATATTTAATTAATCTGGCTGGGCGAAAGAGAACATTGTCTGGCCTGAGGTGTGCCATAATAAAATTAAATTGTATTTAAAAACAGTAACACCACATTTTAAAACTAAGTAGATATATTTATCACATATTAAATATGATGAACCGAAAGTATGATTTTTTGAACCTATAATCTATTATTACATGCATCATGTATGATACATGCATAGTGTTCTACCGAAGGGCAGGTCTTTCACTGCAAACCCAGCATTCTCCAATCTTTCCTCTTTTCTGCCTTCCTCTTAGTCTCCACATATGATCCATATATCTTAACATCTGATTTCTTATTCCCCGAACTCTTCTTTCGTTCACCATTCCTTGCAATGCATCCTTCAGTAGACAGTTTCTTCTCAGCCAGTGATTTAATTCCTTTTCTTCTTCCTGATCATTCTTTTTTCATCCACTCTTTCCAACACAGCTTCATTTCTTTGTTCATTTCACACCTCCATTCTTCTCCATATCCACCTTTCAAATGCTTCTAGTAGCTTCTCTTCACTTCGTCGTAATGTGCATGTTCTGTCCCATACAATGCCACACTCCACATAAAGCCCTTCACTAGTCCCTTCCTTAGTTCTTTCTCCAGAGGTCCGCAGAAAGTGCTCGTTGTTCTGTTAAATCTTCCTTTGCCATTCCTATCCTCCTTTCGACTTCTTGGCAGCAGCTCACGTCACTGCTTATAGTAGACCCCAAGTATTTGAAGCTGTCTACTTCTGTACTGTCTCATTACGAATTCGCACATTTACTGTCTATTATTATTATTATTATTATTATTATTATTATTATTATTATTATTATTATTATTATTATTATAGTCAAGATATTAATAAACTAATAGTACATTATGTAACGAGCCTATAATGAAGGTAATTAAGAAGTGAGTATGGATATTTATGAAACGAGCGCAAGCGAGTTTCATAATTTTCATACGAGCTTCTTAATTACCATTATAGGCGAGTTTCATACGACTTTTTATGCTCGACCATATTTCTAACTTGATATTATTAATTTTTTAGCAATGTCCCGTATGTTGTGAGATGTGCGCAGACGCAAAAGTATTGATTTTTTCCGAGGAACAGATGTCCACATTGACCTTGCTAGGCCATAAGAACCTACAGAGATAACATTGAAATGAAATTAGACATTGAAAAACGAGATGACAAATTGAATTTATTTGAATATTATTTACAATTAACGCTAATTATTATAGTAACAGAACATAACCTTCTGCGACAGTATTGGATTTCCAGCCTCCGTGACTTTTCGCTAATTCTCTTTCGTTTGCATATCCGAGAATAATCGATACTTGCGGTTTTATAACGGTAGAAAGCTGACCTATCATTGGCTGAACAGTTGTAACCTGAGTCGTCATTGGCTGAAAGACCTGACCTTTAATGAGTAGGTGTACTTTAATGACATGCATTAAAGGTCTGCTACCAGGTGTATAATTACTACATTTCGGCATGGTCGAGCATAAACTAATTTATATTATTATGATGTACCGAAGTACATATGATATTTCCGTCAGGAATTCTGCGTTACCATATGATGAAGGATGGATAGAACAAAGACAATTTCTCTCCGGCACCGGGACTCGAACCCGGGTTTTCAGTTCTACATGCTGAATCGAATCCCCTCAATTTAAGTTCTACCTCTCAGTTTTCCCTTTAATGGCCTACCCCAGCCATGTCGAAAATGCGACTCACGAGCACATTGTGGCTCGCAGTGCATTTCCCTTGCTTCCTACCTACAACCCCCACCCTCTCACTCACTGGAGTCAAACTCCGTTCCATTTGTATTTGTCTCTGACCTGCGAGTGGCTTATCGTAGCAATGTCTCTCTCGAAACCATGTACCTCTATAAAAACAAAAGTTTCAAGTAGGATGGGAGGACGCATTTTTTGATGCCAATATGATGAGAATATTAAATGTATGATTTGTTCACAAGTATTACGAGGAAAACGGTTGTATAACATAAAACGGCATTATAAGTTACTACATGTTACTGATGAAACATTAAAAGGTTAAGTGTTATTATTATTATTATTATTGTTATTGTTATTGTTATTGTTATTGTTATTGTTATTGTTATTGTTATAGTTATTGTTATAGTTATTGTTATTATTATTATTATTATTATTATTATTATTATTATTATCTCTGTACGTCAATCCTTTTTCACCAAATGTATGAGTAATACGGTTATATCTTCAATTTAAACTCACAGATTAACAATGTGATGTTAAATGAAAGGTAGATGTAAGGACTTGACAAATGTTGAACTTTTCAAATCTTTGGCAAAAAATAAATATTTGAAGCTTCGTTCTTTCGCTTGCTCTGTTGAAGCCATGTTCGCTACAACTTACGTTTGTGAAAAATTATTTTCAACAATTAAAGTAGTAAAAATCAAATTTAGATCACGACTGACAGACAAATATCTTCGTGATCAACTACGACTGGCAGTAAGTGACATAATTCCTGATTTTGAAACTTTGTCGCAGAGACATTCTGAAGACAGTTAATTTTAGGTTGTGATAATGTGTCCTGTTTTCTTGTTCATTTCTTTCTTCGTTACACGTACTAAACATTAGTTTGTAGCCTTGTACTGTATATAATTTAATTTAAGTGCTTGACTTAAGGAAAATGAAAATCCGTTAATAAGTCAGACAGTTGCTTCACTTTCCCTTCGGGTGTCTGCCTCCCTCCATAGGTGCTATGCACGTTGCAGCTTACTCAGTGGCTCGGCGCACGATGGCATTTTCGACACGGCTGGCCTACCCTCATGTACTGTGTCACAGAATATGTGACAGTGGCATAATGTCCAACGCACTATGTGCAAAGGTGCACTCATTACGAGTGACTAAGTGGCCGGGATCCGACGGGGTGAGCGCCGCGCCGTCTCGAATCACCAAGTGATAAACTAATTTAGAAATGAACTTTTTATTAGTGATGAAAATATCACATGGAAGCATAATCGTCAACCCTATTAAATTCTATGTATAAAAGTTCTTTAAATGATTATTTATTATGTTTAAAATGATTTTAGAAGTATAATAATGAGACACATAATTAAAAGTGAAAAATAGTAAACAGCTATCCATCTAACAACAGAACATAAAAATCAGGAATATAAGGAAATATTAAAATAAACAAAGAATGGAGAAATTTTAAAATTAAGTACAGAATTTAAGAATCATTTCAAATCATTATTATTATTATTATTATTATTATTATTATTATTATTATTATTATTATCATTATTATTATTATTTTTACCCATCTAACAACAGAACATAAAAATCAGGAATATAAAAAAATATTAAAATAAGCAAAGAATGGAGAAATTTTAAAATTAAGTACAGAATTTAAGAATCATTTTAAATCATTATTATTATTATTATTATTATTATTATTATTATTATTATTATTATTATTATTATTATCAGATAAAAATACAAGTAAAAACGAAACAAATTTTAGACACAGAAGTAAATAAATAAATTTATAGGATACCGATCAAATTAAAAAAAACAAAACAAAACGAAGATGATGTCAAAAAGAGCCAAGTAAACAACATTTATAAGGAAGCAGAAGAAAAACTTACAAACTCCATTCGAATGTATAACTGTGAAGATTTTGTTTCAGTCAAGATAATCAGTGATCTTTTTGTACAGCCCTGATTGGATCTGTTTCACATCTCTACATTCTTCACGAAATTCATCCGTAATACCAAATAACACCGTTGTTTTACAGATGACGTAACATATCGTTAGTCCTTTCCATTCCTACTCCTGATTACTATTGTCTTTACAAGGTCCAGATCGTTGAAAAGTATACAGTATCGGAAATCTTCTTTAACGTGGTTCGAAATACAGTATGTCCTTAAATCCCTTTCATTTCCCCATCACGCTTCGGAGGATTGCGTCACAAAACAATCCGTCAGTGGACACAGCTGTTGTTACTGCATTTTTAAACACACATTTGTAGCAGACTGGGTATAGATGGTTTCGTTGGCCTATTATTAGAGGGTACAGAGGAAACAGGGTGTAAAATTAATTCCAATCGTGTAAACAAGAAAGGAAGGCGTGGTGTTCTCTTACCGATGAAGTAGTAAGATTCGTTGCATATAAAAGGAGAGGAAGACTTGATACCATCATCACAACCAAGTCTGTTCTCAGAGGAGTGACAATACCACAGGCAGAAACAATGGCTTACTTCAAGGCAAGATTTAGTTATTTTTCACACATAAGTTTAAGCAGTTCTAAAATTTTTGTTTTTCAGTTTATATCGTGCAAGGTTACAAATATAAAAATCGTTCATTTTCACATCAATTGAAAAGGAAATTGTTGTCTACTTACACACACATTAATTTAATTAATTTTTCATTTTTCATTGTTTGCAACAACACAAAAGTTGTGAAAAGTTGCAAATATTTTTATAAATATTTTTGTGTTAATTGTTGAAAGTTTATATTGCTATTTGTTTTTATTGTCAAGTGTACTTTTCTCAAAATTATTTCGATGGGTTTGAAGTTCTAAAGAATAACAATGTATTGAAGAAGACGAAGAAACCATCTGGCAATATATAATAATTGAAAATATTAAGGATATACTCTTATACTCTGTTCAGCGTGAGTATTTTTTCCTTGCAATGCCCGAAGTGTATTTATGTTAGTACTTCGATTGCAAAAAAAAAGTTAGATATTTGTTTAGATTTTTCAAAATCTACTAACAACGTAGCTTTGGAATACTTGAAAGTTGTGTACTTTTACTGTATATTTGGACACAATGTATTTGGATACAATTTTGGAACAAAAGTTAGTAATAAAATCTATATTTAAAATTTAAAACATAAAAATTATTAAATCAAATCATATCCAAAAGCAGCCAAGAAGAAAATATATTAATATATCTGGTCTTTTAAATTACATCGAAAATTTTACGTGGAATTTGTTTTCAATGTTGTCTTTGTGCTTCTAATCTACATGATTTCAATAGCATTTCTGTAAAATATGTTATAGTGAATCAAGAAATAATAAACAATTTTCCGAATATATATATATATATATATATATATATATATATAAATATAAATTATTTGCAGAATATATTTTGTTTTTAGTGTAATATTTTTACAACACTGTGACAAGTTATAAAATTAGGTACATTGGATATTAAGACATTTCAGTGGTTATGAATTAAAAAAAAATACAATGCATTTGACATTTCAAAATTAACACAAATTTTTGGTATGAATTTAATTTCTTTTCTCTCTCAGTGAAAAAATTATTTCCATGTAGTCTACTGACAGACTAACCTACATCAATTTTTTAACATGGTAAAATATTTTATAAAGTTCTAAGAATACCAAAGGTCTCGGGTTCAATGCCCGGCCCCGAAACAATTTTTCCCTCGAAATTATTGAAATTAACTTTACAGGGAATTATACCTGAAAGCTTGATTTGCATAATACACGTCACTGTTCGTTAACAGAAAACCATAATTTAAGTCACACAGAGTTAGTATTTTAGTTATTTTAGTGTGCACTCAAAAGTTATAAGTTAAGAATGCCTAAAGATTGTGTATTCGACGCGCAAAACTATTAATGTAAAAAAGAGTTTGAAAGTATTAGGCCTATTTCAACATAACTTTCAGCCTAAATTATCTAATAAATAAGGACACCAGACTCAACTACACAAAATTTCTAGGACTTTTTATAGACTCCAGTTTAACATGAGATAAGCACATCGAATACATATGCACAAAGCTATCAAAAGTTTTATATTTGTTAAAGAAATTAACGACTTGCGTTTCTCAAAATTATTTAAGATGTGCCTACTTTTCTTTCTTTCAGTGAATAATCCGATATGCCCTAATTTTCTGGGGAAATGGAACCAAAATTGGAAGCGGCTTGATTTTACAAAAGAAAGCCATTAGAATTTTATGTAAATCAAACTATCTGGAATATTTTCGGCCACTTTTCAGACAATCACGGATTTTAACAATCATAAATTTGAATATATATGATCTAGTACTTTACACTCGACAAAATATCGACAATTACTCATTAGTGGCCAATATACATGATCATGAAATTAGAAATACCTAGTGAACAAATTAATATTCCAAATTGTACATTACACAAGAGCAACACAAACTTTTTAATTATGGGGATTAAATTATATAATAAACTTCATTTCAGATTGCAGTTGTGGCAGCACTGGTGGCGAGCTGTCTGGCCGAACCTGGCTATGAAAGCTCCCCTTATGGTTCCTACGCTGGCGGCAACGGGCCTTACGGTTCATATGCTGCCGGTTCCTACGCTGCAGGCAACGCTGCTTATGCTCTCAACGGGGGATATTCTCACGCTTCAAATCTGAAGTATTCAGGCTCAGGACCGAGATACGCTGGTGCCCTCAACTCAGGATACGCTTCAAATCTAGGCTACGCTCACCCTACAGGACTGGGCTACTCCCAACCTTCTAATCTGGGATACGCTCATGGGCCTGCGGGTTACAACTACGCCGCCGATGCTGCTGATCATTATGTAAGTATAGAGAAAGTTTGTCTATATAATCCTATTGAACACTTTGTGTTACGTTTTAGTTACACAAGAGGGATAATTAAAATAATTATTTACGTTAAAGCTCTATGCAGATAACTGTAGTTACACGTTTAGTACAGCTCTTAAGTATAGAAATCATTAATATGTATATACTTAACCCATCGTTCCAATGTTGGAGCATAGGAGGTTTCAGTTCCTACAAGGAATGTAGTTACACTGATTTGTCGACAGGGGGCAGAGCGAAAAGTGATAAGCTCTTCGCCTCAAACGCTATCTAGTATGCAACTAAGGTATTACTAGGACGCGAGAGAGAATAAATTTGGTCCAGAGGCTCTAATTTAGACTTAGAGGTTTTTAACGTGCCGGAAAACTTAGACACGAGGCAAACGGCTTGAAGTCCCTCCATGAGGACTTGGATTTCGGGTAGAAATGATTAATATATCATGATATTAAATACGGTAAGGCTATAGTTGAAATTAGCAGAATAATACTACAAAAGATGATAGAAATACTCAGGTTGTTATTTTAAAACTGTAGGCTTTGAATGAAGAACAAATTTACATACGCAGATATGTATTGTTGATAAACATGATTACTATAAAATAATACACAAACATAACTCAACATGTATGTTGACTTGATCTGAAAGTCCCATATATTCGAAAGGAGTACACATTCACATGCTTTTTTTTTATAATATACAGATACTAAGTGTAGCTGTGATTTTATATAGCCTAGGTTCTGAGTGACTAGGTCTTTATATAAAACTGTAAATGTCGTAATGATTTCCTTACAAACGGACAAATTAAGTAAAATATGTATTTATTCATACAGAATTAATTACAGTCATTTATTTCTGGTGAGATTTCACTACATTTTAATCTCGAATTTTTATATTAGAGTCCAAATTGTATTTCATCGTCTGAAATGTAAAGAATTTCCAAGTTTATACAAATAGTATAAATATAATAAGCAGAGTGAATTGTCTTTCAACCATACAAATTTTCTGAGATAAGTTTTCAGAAATACAAAGCTAATAATTTCTTTAGATTTAAGAGAGATCGTTCTGAATTTCGAGCAAGTATATACGTTTGTGCTAATTTGTGATTTCGTGCATTTCATATGTAATAGTAAAAGCTGAACGAGATAAGTGAAATGTGTGTTTATTTATGCAAGGGGGACTATGTTTCGTTTCATGTGATCAGCTACGCGTTAAAGTCAATTCTCGGATTTATATCAGAATTTGAAAATATATTTTCAAATTCTGCAACGCAAGATTTTGATAGTTGCTATAAACACTAAAAAAGAAATGTAAATGTACTTTCAAAGACTAAATGCTTGCGTCGTTTATATTTTTAAATATGAAATTACTACTGACCATTATAAAGGAATCAATTTCAGTTTCGAGTAAGTGTCTACGAGGCCAAAACTAACGTGAAATGAAGTTCTAGTTTGTGACTTTATGTGAATATAATTGTAAAATTTTCATGGCATCGTTAGGACTATAAACTCAAAAAATTAAATAAATACTTGTTAATTGATAGGATATCATTGAATTTGACTGAGAGCAAAATAGTTTTATTTTTTGCATTAGTTTATTATGATTATCGGTGTTCAGCCAATTATAATAAATGCTCAGTGATTACCATCAGCCTCAATTCACAACCGCAAGCGACGCGGTAGAATGTCTCGTATACTCTGGAAAATGTATGTCCTCTATTATTTCGGGAGCTGCAAGGATTCGTGTTAATAGAGAAAGAATACACCATGTTTTCATGTAGCCCCACAGAAATAAGTCTAATGGAGGGAGGTCCGGGCATCTTGCAGGCCAATTTACAGGTCCTCGAACACCAAATCGTCCACACCTGTGGAGTAACGGTTAGCGCGTCTGGCCGCGAAACCAGGTGGCACGGGTTGGAATCCCGGTCGGGGCAAGTTACCTGGTTGAGGTTTTTTCCAGAGTTTTCCCTCAACCCAATTTGAGCAAATGCTGGGTAACTTTCGGTGCTGGACTCCGGACTCATTTCACCGGCATTATCACCGTCATCTCATTCAGACGCTAAATAACAGCGTCGTAAAATAACCTACTTAAAAAACACCAAATCCAAATAACATATTCTAATTTGAACCTTATAGTATACGGTATATGATCCGTTCAGAGCAGAGGTGGTGTAAGACAGAAATGGACAATGAGGGTTAAAATATACATTCTATAAAATACAGCACAAAGTAGCAATTAATATTCAATTTATTTAATCCATTAGTAGTCAGTGGATAGCACGAAGGACATATTAATTGCTACTTTGCGCTGTATTTCACAGAATTTTTACGTTAAATCTCATTACCCAATTTTGACTTACACCACTTCTGCTTTGAACGGCTCATATAAAACATCATTATCAGATACGGAGTAATTTCAACTATCCTTTTTTCACAGCAGCATAAAGTCTTAAAATGCAGGTTTCTCTTAACCTGAAATTTTTCTTTGTTTCTCTTTTGAACTGGGCCGTCAAAAATGTCAAATAAATTAAAATTGCGTTTGCCCATTGCGTTACTATCGCCTGTACAATAAAAATATTTCTGATGTTACGTAAACAGGTTAAAGTTAATTATTTTAATTTTCTAGAAAACTTTTAAATCTTGAATTTGTATAAGTTATTTGACGAAAATTGTTTGTACCGATAGCCTCGTAGTGCAAAATAAAGTTGTAATAGGAATCCAATTACATACAAAAATTAATTTTCAGGCTCCACCAAACTATGAATTCAATTACGACGTGCAAGACGGCTCAACCAATGACATCAAGGAACAATCTGAACGACGAGTTGGCGACAAGGTTGACGGCCACTACAGCCTGGTTGAGCCCGACGGCACAACTCGTACAGTCCACTACACCGCTGACGATCGCAACGGGTTCAACGCCGTGGTCACTCGCTCTGGCGACGCAGTCCACCCTTCGTCTGCTGCCGTCGCTGCTAAAGCACAACGGAACCTCGCTGCTGCATCCGGCTACCCCTACGGAGGATACTCTCCTTCCGCCTCTGCCGGCCTCTACCCGCATGCTGCCAAGTACTCCGGCTCCTATCTGGGATCTGCTGCCCACCCTCACGCAGCTGGTCTGAACTCGTATGCGCAGGCGCCCTTCTATTCAGGATCTCCTAGTCCGAGCTACGCTTATGGTGCACCAGCTACAGGTTACAACAGAGGAGCTCTCGGAGCTGGGTACCGCGGGTCCTTCCTAGGGTCTGGGTACGCTAAGAAAGCTCATTTGAACGGCCATGGAGGATATTACTGATATCCTTGGATTACAAGGGCATATTCATCGTAACATTACAACTGGTGCTATTAAACGCTTATCACTGCTCATGTCGACAAAATATTTCACGAATACGCTGGTTCTCACTGTCATATTACTAGTAAACTTGCCTACATATTTTATGAATAAAAGATAATTTTGAAACTAATGTTCAGTAGATCTACTTACTTACTTACTTATGGCTTTTAAGGAACCCGGAGGTTGCCGCCCTCACATAAGCCCGCCATCCGCCCCTATCCTGAGTAAGATTAATCCAGTCTCTACCATCATATCCCACCTCCCTCAAATCCATCTACGTCTCGGCCTCCCCAAAGATCTTTTGCCCGCCGGCCTCCCAACTAACCCCCTATATGCATTTCTGGATTCGCCCATACGAGCCACATGCCCTGCTCATCTCAAACGTCTGGATTTAATGTTCTTCATTATGTCAGGTGAAGAATACGATGCGTGCAGCTCTGCCTTGTGTAACTTTCTCCATTCTCCTGTAACTTCATCCCTCTTAGTCCCAAATATTTTCCTGAGAACCTTATTCTCAAACACCCTTAATCTCTGTACCTCTCTCAGAGTGAGAGTCCAAGTTTCACAACCATAAAGAACAACCGGTAATATAACTGTTTTATAAATTCTAACTTTCAGATTTTTTGACAGCAGGCTAGATGACAAAAGCTTTTCAAAAGAATAATAACAGACATTTCCCATATTTATTCTGCGTTTAATTTCCTCCCGAGTGTCATTTATATTTGCTACTGTTGCTCCAAGATATTTGAATTTTTCCCCTCTTCGGAGGATAAATCTCCAATTTTTATAGTTCCATTTTGTACAATATTCTGGTCACGAGACATAATCACATACTTAGTCTTTTCGGGAATTACTTCCAAACCTATCTCTTTACTTGCTTCCAGTAAAATTTCCGCGTTTTCCCTAATCGTTTGTGGATTTTCTGCTGACATATTCACGTCATCCGCATAGACAAGAAGCTGATGTAATCCGTTCAATTCCAAACCCTCTGTGTTATCCTGAACTTTCCTAATTGCATATTCTAGAGCGAATTTAAAAAGTAGAGGTGACAATGCATCTCCCTGCTTTAGCCCGCAGTGAATTGGAAAAGCATCAGATAGAAACTGGCCTATACGGACTCTGCTGTATGTTTCACTAAGACACATTTTAATTAATGGAACTAGTTTCTTGGGAATACCAAATTCAATAAGAATATCATATAAAACTATGTACAGTATTAATAAATCAATCCACTAACTCCAATCACCCATACAAACTACACATCCTGATATACTTTACCTATTCCATTCATTCATCCATATCTCTCAATAATCCATCCATTAACACATTATAAGAATATTATCCACCTACACACGCATCCATTTTATTAATCTATTTCATCCATTTATCCATCCAACTATCCATGGTAGTCATGCATCCACTAATCTCATCCATCTTCCCTAACCATTCAATCTTCATACATCCATCTACCCTTCCAACTACACATTTATATATCCTATATATACTCGTATCAATAGTCTCTAGACACACACCTTCATCTCAAATAGCAGAAATAAATAAAATGCTCTCTCAACTAATAACATTCAATAAAAGAATTGTATTCCAATGGATACCATCCCATTGTGGAATCCTGGGAATCGAGAATTGGGACGCTTTAGCAAAGAAGGGCAGCACTGCTACTTACAGACCTGTTACTAAATCTACGTATTACTCTGTGAAAAGATTTATTGAATCTACATGCTTAGACTTCAACAAACAAAATTTGATAACACAATCTCAAGGGGAAAAAATGGAACTTTCTGCATCATAATCCACAGCTGATTCCTGATTTACCACGCAAATCGTCTGTAGCTGCATTTAGATTGGCAACAGGCCATGACTGTTTGGCCAAGCATCTGCACAGAATTGGAATATATCAGTCCCCTAACTGCCCATTGTGCAACTCAAATCAAGAAATGGATTCAGAACATCTCAAAATCTGTGCGTCAGTGGCTAACTATGACAATATCTTTGACAAATATTGGAGTGCAAGAGGTCAAATGACTTTATTGTCAAATGCCTGGCATTAGAAAACAACAACATATATCCTATCTATCGAACCATCAATATACTTGATTATTCATAAACAATATCCAGAATTCAACTTATCCTAGTCATTTCATACTCCTACATTACCAATCTTATGAACCTATTCCATCCATTCTATCCGTCCATCCATACGCCAATCCATCCCAGCATACGGATCTCAGTCTCATGTCCTTCATAATCAGAACGTGTGAACGCAACCAAAACGACATTAGGTTGTAGTAGGATCAATGAAACGTATCCTGGGCGATGGCTCGGTCGCGGTGGAATCATTTCTTGGCCACCGACATCATCCGACCTTACGCCATTGGATTACTGTGTGTGGGGTTGCCTTAAGAGCGAAGTCTACAGGCGCAAAGTGGAAACAAGGGAGGAATTTCTCGCTCGCATTTTACATGCTGTGCTCAAGTAAAGGAATGTCCGAATCAGCTCAGATCAGCAACACAGCAGCTGTCTACAAGAGCTGTAAAGTACCTTGAAATTGACGGTGGACTTTTTTAAAATGTTCCGTAAAGAAAGCTACACAATTAAACAGAACATTAAGAACAATGTTTTAATTTACTATCACCTACACTTTTCCCGTTCCTCATTGTTTCTATTAGTTTTCTCTGAAACTGTTAAGAAGAGGACTTATGTTCATATAAACTTTTTTGTTCAGAATCACTAATATTATCACCCCTCAAACTATGTACCTTTTTTCCTGAGTCATCCTGTATAATGCAAGGCAAAATAAAGAAAATGAGTGACAAACAAAAATATGAGGATTAAAATAGGTTAATTGATAATAATTGAAATAGTAAGGAAATGAAGTAGGCAGTACATACCTACAGAAACAAGTAACTATGTACATAAATAAGGACCTCATACAGACGTCGCACTGAGGAAAGTGCGTGACATGAATATTCATAACGATCTTGTCACGACATCAGACGAAGCCTTTTTTCTGGGTTATTAAACTCTTCGTAACAGTCTCCAATACGCTGAATTCTTCTCGCATAACTGAGATGTGGCTCATACGTAAAAATTACGTCACGTCAGTAACGGAAAGCCCCTCAGGCAGAGAGTTAAAATATGAGTATAAAATAAAAGCACATTAGATAACATAGAGAGTCACCTGTAGCTATGGCAGGCCATGTTAACAGCGTGGTACCGGGAACTTGAAATTCGCTACGATGATTATTTGAACAGGGACTCGAATGAGTTCTATTTCCTGTCTGTTTAATTCAAGTCCTATATAATTATAATTATCTTATACTGGCGACATAAATATTACAAAAACCAGTACTGCCATTGTGACAATCATTCACACCAAAGCATCCGCAACTGTCACCAGTATTTCAACCATCACAACCACAACACAGCAACAACCAAAACGTCGCAAATTTCTAGCGCAATAATTAATAATAGATCCCTATTAGAAACAACAACCACCAAGTTTCTTGGCTTAAAAATCGATAATGTGTTAAATTGGAAGGTGCCAAATCTAGGGAATCGTGTAGGGCTATTTTAAAAAAAACTACAAATAATGCCCATGGCTTGTCAGTATATCTTTCCATTAATAATCTTCCTCGTATGTAATCGTGAAAACTTTGTAACTAATTCAACAGTTCATAGCATAAATACACGTAAAAAAAAATGACTTCCATACTCCATCAGCAAGTCTATCGTGCTATCAAAAAGGAGTGCGTTATATGGCCTCCCTATCGATATAAAAATTAAACTCAAAACATAAAATTATTTAGGGCCAAATTAAAGAAGTACCTAATTTCTCAAGCCTTCTATACTGTAGGTGAATTCATGGCATTCAATAACACTTCATGAAATTGATACTAAAACTTTGGGTTGTACTAGTAGACTATATTGTAAATCTCTTCTGTATATATTCCAATTAGACTGTGACTATAAATTAAGATTTCATAAGAGAATTAAGTTTTTTGACTTGTTCCATATTCTAGCTGTAAGCAATGTATGAATACCATGGAATGTTAATAAATACAATACAATACAATACCATCAACAGCAAAGAAACCATCAAACTATTAACAGTACAAGAACCACCACCGCTGTTAAAAAATACATTACTATAATAATACCGAACAGCTGTATATTAGCAGCATTGATGAGAGTGTGAAATGTCGCGGAGCTGACATCTAGCGGACAGGTGTGGTGTTACGACCACAAATACAAATATTAACATAGCAAGAATCAGACTATTGTTTAAAACGTGAGTTACTAATGTGGAATAATATCTGGGACACTTAAGAAATGTTGGATAGTATTTAATGTGATATTATTATTATTTTATATCAAAGCTACATATTATGAGAAATATCACTTCGTATTATTTTCCGTCATTAATTTTTACAAATATGTTCTTTGCTTTAGTGAGACAATAGTAATATGCGTTACAAGAGCGGTATGTTGAAGTTTTCATGTTCGAGGAAAAGTTTGAAAAAACGAAACGTAGTTGAGCTTTTTTAATTTCCGAGAATTGAAAGAAAACATACCGCTCGTGTATCGTACATTATTTTGTGCGAAGATCGTTTATTACATACCTGAAAGAGGAATTTCTAATTAGTTGCAATGAAATCTCTATCTTGGTTTCTGTTCAATGACGGCAAATTTGCAAAACAAAAATATCTATCTTCAACACTGTTGCTTTAAAATGTTTTCTGTGTTTACTATACTCCAGCAGGCCGTGACATACGTCTGTCTTTTTTTCCCCAGTCTATAAATGCGAACTTAAAACAAAAGGTAAGGTATGTAATGATTTATTTTTCATTTTAATATTTTAACAATATTATTTATATAACATATTGCAGTAATAACATAGGCATCTGGAATCTTGTTGATTTTTTCACGGCTTCCTTAATGTTACTTGCATCACGAATGCAGTAACTTTAGTGGAGTTGTAGAGTTTACTTAATTTTTGCAAATATTTAAAAACAATAATTAGCAGTGCAATTTAGGTGAAATTGCAGTGGTAAATTTCAATTTATAATTATTACTATATTGAACGTCTCTAAAAATAATATGTTAAAAGCCTAAAGCAGTAAAATCAATATGTCACTTAAGCGGTAAGAAGAGGGAAATTGTTATGTGTGTTAGGTTGGGAATACTGAATGTGGAATTTTAGACTTTCCGCGGATTGGTTTTGTGCGGAAACCAAGCAAATACGCACAATCTCGCACAAAATTAATTCTGACATTAAGAATGAATTTATAATAACGCTTCATATACACATTGCTGACAGTTGCAAAGATAATCTTGGTATAGTAATCTGATGATTCTAGTAAAATTAGTAAGGACATATGGACAACAATAAAACTTAATTTGATAAAATTTTAAAATTTCCAATATATTTTAACTTCTATTCATTTATTAGGCCTAAATAAAAAACCTAATTTTTATTGTTCTATCAACACAGAGACGAAGGCATTAGGCCTAATAAAGAATTTTGTTGACTCACGTTTCATGACGCCTCGGAAATCAAAACTACGATTTGGAGCAGTTTGTAATGCTGTAAATGTAGCAGTTATAAACAGCACATATACACCTTGACATTTTAACACAGCACTAATTAATAAAACTATTTACTAGCACAGCAAAAATCTACATTATAGTAGATTACAGCTTGTTTCGCGAGTTTCAGCACACCCTGCCGCCTAGATAGCAGCACCTGCGCCATTCGCGCAAAGAACTGCTAGCTGTCCGGGATTATTATAGTAAGGTATTTGCTGTTAATACTACACCAATCTTCACAACTACTAATTGCATAGCTACCACATCAACTAATAACGCCACAACATTCACAACAATCATTAGCAGTACAGAAACCGCCAAAATCATCAACATAGTAATTACCACATACAGAGTGTTAAAAAAAACTGTATCGAATATTTTAAAAGGTGGATCAAAACAAGAAAATAATGCCTAATAAACATTGGTCCTACAACATATACTTTCTGAGATCTGAACACTTGTTCATAAGAGGTGCTCAATGTGACGTCCATTCATGGCAATGCATTCCTCTGCCCTTTGGCGTAAGGATTCACGCTCTCTATGAAATTTGTTGTTAATATGTTAATACGAAAGTCCTGATAACAACTCACAGTGTGTCATTATTTCATCAATATATTCAGTTAATCTCTGTGGTAGCACGTATGGCCCTATTAATCTATCACCAAGAACGCCTGCCCATACGTTGATTGAGAATCGGTGCTGATGCCTTGTTTCTTCAACTGCATGAGGATTTTCCTAATGACTTGAAACTACTTTAAAATAAATTATATTATGGAAAAGTTCCAATAAATAAGAAAGTTGTAGATGTCAGCAAAAGTATGCAGTACGTACTTCCTGAATATCATCAATTTTATGAAGAAATTCTGCAGTGGCCAATAGAAGAAAAAACAATGAAGATGACTGAAAACTTCATAGGAAGTGTTTAATGAATAAACTTAAAAACTTTTATGTTTTTAATTGCTTTATTTCAGAAGTAAGTGATATTGCCTTAGCAAAATAATGTTCTTAACAGTTAATATTTGTTAGCCAGTAATAGTTAAAACACATTTAAGAACATAAAAAATCATTTCATTATGCTTTACTTACTGTTTATTATTAAAAGGGTACAAGTCCATCATAAATAATATTTTTTACAGTTACGTTTTAGTGATATTAACATTAGTTCATGCATGTAAATGTAACTTTACACCTTTGTCGTCGAATAAAAAATATCTGATTATACTACAAAGTTCCATTAACAAAATAAACAGTTTTTGCTTCTCCTTTAAAATTGACAAAAGTGGACATATGACCTTTAAAAAATAATTGGTTCAATTAACGAAGACTATTTCTAGCTATCAGTAAGTAATATGTCTTGTGTCTTGAATAATCCTATATTCATTCATTCATTGTTCTGGCCGAGAGCAGGTCTTTCACTGCAAACCCAGATTTCTCCAATCTTTCCTATTTTCTGCTTTTGTCTCCTCATGTGATCCACATATTTTAATGTCGTCTATCATCAGATGTTTTCTTCTGCCCCGAACTCTTCTCTCGTAATCCTATATATCGCTCTTAATTCTGCAATAAAACTGCTTATTCATCATGAATTGTCGATATGAGGGCATGTAGCACTCCGTATTATGACGCCTTACATGCTATCGTTTAATGCTTATTTCAAGCCGCACGATCGTTAATCACTTAATTCTTTATTGATTAGCAAGACGTGTTACGAAAAGATTGCTTCTATGTCTATTATATAACGCATAACGTGAAAGAACTTTCGGAATTGCTTCACTTTCAAGGTCTCTATTGAAATGTGCTGGAAGCTAACCGAAGCGAATCCATTGCTCCAGACTGCAGTTGGTAATTGCGTTATAACGAGGAAAAGCAGCGAAACGTAGAGATGAATTTAAAGATCACAGACAGTAATAATTTGAATAACGGACATGGACCTTCCTCATGGTTAATACGTGTAGGAAAAACCATCGGCTCGAACAGCTTGAACGCCGGACTTTCACTTGTTCCGCACCCAACTCTAGCTCAGGAAACTGTCGGAAAAATATCAGTATTTTAAACGCGGTAGACCGCATTGAATGGTACAGTTCTCACGACTACTCTCATCCATCCTGCTTATTGTATTCAACTATTTTTCCACACGTAAACGTAATATATGCGAACTTCTTCTATAATTTAAAAGCCAAAGAAATACTTCTTATAACTCATGTGACCCTTACGGTAGCGAGAGGTTAACGTTCACAACTTCTGACTTCTTTCTCTCACAGAAATGCAAACACCCTTGTTCTCCTTGCACTCCATTTGTTTTTCTTCCCTTCCACTTCTTCTACTTGTATTCTCATTATTCTATTTGTATCCCCTTGTTCTCCTTCTATTCCTATAGCTTTCCTTGTATTCTCCTTGTCCTTCTCTCATTCCCCATGTTCTCCTTGCTATCCTCTTGCTCTCCTTGTGTTCCCCTTGTTCTTTTCGTCTTCCCCTCTCTCTCCTTGTATTATCTTTGCTCACCTTGTATCCCCTTGCTCTCCTTGTATTCACCTTCCTCTCTTTGTATCCCCCTTCCTCTCCTTGTATTCCCCTTGCTCCCTTTCTATTCTCCTTGCTCTCCTATTCTCCTTGTTCTTCCTGTCTTCGCCATGTTCTTCTTGTTCTCCTCCTTCACCTTGCCATCTCCTCACTCTCCTTTTATTCCCATTGTTCTTCTTGTCTTCCTCTTGCTCTCCTTGTATTCCCCTTGCTCTCCTTGTATTCTCCTTGCTCTCCTTGTATTTCCCTTTGCTCTCCTTGTATTCCCCTTGCTCTCCTTGTATTCCCTTTGCTCTCCTTGTATTCTCCTTGCTCTCCTTGTATTTCCCTTCCTCTCTTGTATTCCCCTTGTTCTCCTTGTATTCCCCTTGTTATCCTTGTATTTCCCTTGCTCTTCTTGTATTCTCCTTGCTCTCCCTGTATTCCCCTTCCTCTCTTGTATTTCCCTTGTTCTCCTTGTATTCCCCTTGTTATCCTTGTATTCCCCTTGCTATTCTTGTATTCCCATTGTTATCCTTGTAATCCCCTTGCTCTTCTTGTATTCTCCTTGCTCTCCCTGTATTCCCCTTCCTCTCTTGTGTTCCCCTTGCTCTCCTTGAATTCCCCTTGCTCTCCTTGTATTCCCCTTGCTCTTCTTGTATTCCCCTTTCTCTCCTTGTGTTCCCTTTGCTTTCCTTGTATTCCCCTTGCTCTTCTTGTATTCTCTTTGTTCTCCTTGTATTCCCCTTCCTCTTTTGTATTTCCCTTGCTCTCCTTGTATTCCCTTTGCTCTCCTTGTATTTTGTATTTCCCTTCCTCTCTTGTACTCCCTTACCCTCCTTGTATTCTCCTTGTTATCCTTGTATTCCCCTTGCTCTCCTTGTATTTCCCTTCCTCTCTTGTATTCCCTTACCCTCCTTATATTCCCCTTGTTATCCTTGTATTCCCCTTGCTCTTCTTGTATTCTCCTTGCTCTCCCTGTATTCCCCTTCCTCTCTTGTATTCTACTTGTATTCCCCTTGCTCACCTTGTATTCCCCTTGATCTCCTTGTATTCCCCTTGCTCTCCTTGTATTCCCCTTGCTCTCCTTGTGTTCCCTTTGCTTTCCTTGTATTCCCCTTGCTCTTCTTGTATTCTCCTTGCTCTCCCTGTATTCCCCTTCCTCTCTTGTATGCCCCTTCCTCTCTTGTATTCCACTTGTATTCCCCTTGCTCTCCTTCTATTCCCCTTGCTCTTCTTGTATTCCCCTTGCTCTTGTTGTATTCTCCTGGTTCTCCCTGTATTCCCCTTCCTCTCTTGTATTCCACTTGTATTCCCCTTCCTCTCTTGTATTCCCTTACCCTCCTTATATTCCCCTTGTTAACCTTGTATTCCCCTTGCTCTTCTTGTATTCTCCTTGCTATCCCTGTATTCCCCTTCCTCTCTTGTATTCCACTTGTATTCCCCTTGCTCTCCATGTGTTCCCTTTGCTTTCCTTGTATTCCCCTTGCTCTTCTTGTATTCTCTTTGTTCTCCTTGTATTCCCCTTCCTCTTTTGTATTCCCCTTGCTCTCCTTGTATTTCCTTTGCTCTTCTTGTATTCCCCTTACTCTTCTTGTATTCTCCTTGCTCTTCTTGTGCTCTACTTGTTTCTCCTTGCTCTCCTTGTAGTCCCCTTGCTCTCTTTGTATTCTCCTTGCTCTACTTCTATTCCCCGTGCTCTTCTTGCATTTCCATCGCCCTCCTTGTATTCCCCCTTGCTCTGCTCCTATTCCCCTTGCTCTTCTCGCATTCTCCTTGCTCTTCTTAAATTCTCCTCCCTCTCTTTGAATTTCCCTTGCTCTCCCTGTATTTCCTTTGCTCTCCTTGTATTCCTCTTGCTATCCTTGTATTCTCTTTGTTCTTCTTGTCTTCCCCATGTTCTCCTTGCCATCCCCTCGCTCTCCTTGTATTCCCCTTGCTCTCCTTGTAGTCCCCTTGCTCTCCTTGTATTCTCCTTGCTCTTTTTATATTCTCGTTGCTCTTCTTGTATTCCCCTTTCTCTCCTTGTATTCTCCTTGTTCTTCCTGTATTCTTCTTGCTCTCTTGTATTCACCTCCCACTCCTTGTATTCTCGGGGCAGAAAAAGATAAATCAAATGATAGACGACAATAAGATATATGGACCATATGCGGAGACTAAGAAGGCAGAAAATAGGGAAAAATTGAGAATGCTGGGTTTGCAGTGAGACATCCTGCTCTAGGGTAGAACACAATAAATGAATGAGTAGCTATGTGTATAGTGTGTGCACTTCTCAATCAAGCTGCCCGATGTTCGTTTCTCGGTATGGGCAATAAGTAACTCTCTTCATCGCTCACTACTAGCAAGAGTAGCAACAGGCATTCCAACCGTTAGAGTACACAAAACTAAAGTGACTGGAGTCTGTTCAAAAACAAACATCAGTTTCAATACGCAGCAAAAGCCTACGTCATGAAGGAGTTAGTTCATGAAAACAAACCCTATCAAATTCAAGCAAGGCGATTTAGAGATTGTCGAGAATGTACAGACCGGGAAAAAATGTTGGGTAAAACTTAATGAAATGAGAAGAAGTGCAATTTACTGCATTCAAAATCAGTGCAGTTTACATACAGGAAGTTTGAATTCCATTGCAATTTACCACCGCTCTTGGAGGGAACATGGAAAAATGGAAAACAAGAAATCTTCAGGTACGTCAAGAATCGTCACATCTGTTCCACTCGCAAGGAGACAATTGCGGAATTACAGGCTTCCATCCATGATGAAATTGCAGCCATTCCGCGCGACAAGCTGGCACGTGTGATGGATAGCTTCCTGAGTGGATTACAAACTTGTGAAGTGAATGGAGAGCATTTACCGGATGTAATTAAAAAAAAATATGCATTAAAGTAAATGAAAAAAATGTGTACATTATTTGCAAATAAACTACATTTCTAGGATGCAACATTCTTATATAATTCAATGTTCTTTTTGTACCATACATTTTGCTCCACCTTGTATTACTGTTTGCAAAAATAAAACTCATGTTAAGGCACTTGTGACAGATTTGTGATGATTTGAAGATATGAAAATGATGTGATGATTATAATGATGGTAATTATTATTATTATTATTATTATTATTATTATTATTATTATTATTATTATTATTCATTTTTCTGTCCAAGAGTAGGTCTTTCACTGCAAACCCAGCTTCCTCCAATTTTTCCTATTTTCTGCCTTCCTCTTTGTTTCCTCATATGATCTATTTTATCTTCATGTCGTCTATCATCTGATATCTTCTTCTACCCCGAACTCTTCTCCCGTTCACCATTCCTTCCAGTGCATCCTTCAGTAGGCAGTTTCTTCTCACCCAGTGACCCAACTAATTCCTTTTCCTCTTCCTGATAAGTTTCAGCATCATTCTTTCTTCGCCCACTCTTTTCAACACACTTCTTTTCTTATTCTGTCTTTCCACTTCACACGTTCCATTCTTCTCTATATCAAAATTTAAAATGCTTCTATTTGCTTCTCTTCAGTTTGTCGTAATGTCCATGTTTATGCCCCATACAATGCCACACTCCATATAAAGCACTTCACTAGTCTCTTCCTTAGTTTTCCAGAGGTCATCAGAAAATGTTCCTTTTTCTATTAAAAACTTCCTTGGTTATTGTTATTCTCCTTTTGACTTCCTGGCAGCAGCTCATGTTACTGCTTATAGTACACACCAAGATACATTAAAGATTATACATTACAGTTATATGAACACTAATAAATACAATAAAATTGTTAAAAAAAATTTAGTAATAGTCAGACATGTTTCGGAGATGCTTCTCCATCTTCAGTGACTATTTACCACGACGGATGGTTCAGGTGATCGAACCATCCGTCGTGGTAAATAGACACTGAAGATGGAGAAGCATCTCCGAAACATATCTGACTATTACTATTTTTTTATATTTTTATTGTATTTATTAATGTTCATATAACTGTAATATATAATCTTTAGGCTAATGTATTTTATCAAATCTATGAACACTGTATAAATGACCTAACATGTGTGTTTTATCTTTAAATATAGTACATGCCAAGTATTTGAAGCTGTCCACTTGCTATTATTATCATTATCATTATTATTATTATTATCATTATTATTATTATTATTATTATTATTATTATTATGAGTTTCTGCTCAGTCATAATATGTGATGAAATCTTATGTTCAAATTATTTCTGTTAAGTGATATGTTTGTTATGTTTAAGTCTTACTGGTACAATAAAGGTAAAGTCATTACATCATAGACCGTGGAGGGCCACAGGATAGAGAGAGGTTAAGACTCCGACGTGTACGGACAATTGCACTAGATGGCAGTAGAGATGTCAGTTTTGCTCGACTGCCGCCCTAATTCCCAAGGAAATGTCCATGTTACTCATTTCTGTTAGAGGTGGATAAACCCCAGAGCCACAGTGCGGTCAGAAATATTGAATCAATAGAGAAAAGTAATGGCCCCATAAGGGAATGGAACCCGCGACCTTCCGGCTTTCAGTGTTATGCCTTAAGCGCGCGTTCCTTACTGGAATATTTTCTGTATATTATTTTGTTATTATATTTCGTGTCTGATTACAAAAGCAATACGATTGAAATTTCCGAAATACAGTATGTTTGTCATTTACCGTAAATGGTAATATGGTTCTTTTTATACATACATCTTTGGACTCTATCGATCTTACTAATAAACCGTGTGTAGTTTTTATACGAGACTTATGCGGAGTTGAGACAGAAAAAGTTACTAATAAACCATGCATAAGGGATGGATGTATAAATAGTCTGTAACTATACAATGGGAATTGCTTTGCAGTAGTTATATACACGAAACCCCTTGTTTAAGTGTTGTATATAGAGAAAAAATGGCCGCCCCTCTAACAGCTGTTTGTATCGACTGACATTTTATGATGATGGTTGCCTTGTAACCACAGAAGAACAAACCAAAGAGCATAGATTTTTTTTTATGTTTAATATTGGTCGACCAGCAGACTTGCTATACAGACCACTGTTAAATTATGGAATATCACATGCAGAATATCATGCTGAGGTTCGCTCTAAAGGCTCCTCTAATTAATTTAAATTAATTAATTAAACATTTTTGTGAATTGTGTGAATGAAAATATGATGATTTTCCGTGTTAAATTTATGAAGAGTCGTCAGTATCACTAAGAAGGATATCTTGAGGAAGTTTCCTTTTGAGTCGAGATGGCTGACAAGATCTTGCTCCAATGTTATATGTCACAGCTTCAGAAACACCAGGAAGTTTGTTGAAGAAAGATTTTGACATTGAATGGATGTACTGTTCTAGTGGAGGAATTCCCAATTCTTGATGCAGTTGTTGATTTCTTACAAACCAGGGGGCATTTGAGTACGCAGGAACTTGTTCTGGAGAACTTGTAGGCGATGCATGTGAATCTTATTTGCTGTCCCCCACACTGGCGCTGCATAAGTTAAAAGAGGTCGTACAAGCGAGGTGTAGAGTAGCATTGAACAGTCCAATCCAATTTGTGAACGTCTATTAACCAAAGGGTATAATTTTCGAATTCTAGAAGAGGTTAGTGTAACAATGCGAGTTATATGGGCATTCCATGTAAGTTTCGTGTCTAATAATATTCCCAAATATTTGACAGCTTCTTGACTAGAGAGCCATGTAACTTGTTCATTTAGAAGAACCAAAGGAGGTGGATTATGAATAGGCCTTAAAGAGAAGATTTTAGCTTCTGTCTTGGTAATGCTGAGTAGTAATCTCCAGTCAGAGAACAATTTAGACAGCTCCTGTAAGGATGTCTGAAGAAAGAGCATAGAATAATTAGAATAATATTGCTGTAGCTTGTACTCTTTAACCAAAATATAGTGTGGTAATCGATCAGAGCCAGTTGTACTATCGATACTTAACACGGCACACTAGAGCTCTCTACCGGATGCAATAGAGAACCTCAGTTATTCTATTATCTTTCGTAATGAAGTAATGACGAAACTATGACGTAGCTGTGTAACAGTTATACTGTTATACACGACGTATGTAGTGATTATTAGTAAGCAATTTACACACGACTTAATAAACGAGCTACTCACTCTATAAGACAGTTAAACGTCAGTATATAGAGTTTTTATTAGTAAGACCGTATATGTACATTCACTAGATAATAAGATCTAAATTTGAAACTTGAAATGCTAATATGCGTAACAGATCGTATGTTACAATAAAAGAATTAACGTCTTTCACTACTCCGCACCTTACAAACTGTACAAGGCACGTATTATGTTAAATTGTAAACAAGGATAGTTACTGAGAGCTGGCGTGCAAAGAATATAGCGATGTAATATCGGTATTATGTAGAGTAGTGTTAATGGGTTTATATAACACTGGAATATTCAACAATAGGCTAGAAGCAGAGAAGGTGTGGGGAGGGGGAATTATAACTGATGCTTAGAAAACTCAGCAGGTGAGCTGACGAGAATGGTAGAGCCTTTAGAACTAACGTATAGTAATTTATACATACAACACTGTGCTTCAAATCGAAGTTCATGAAGTGAATTAATAAAATAAGACCAATAAGAATACTACAATATAAAGAAAGATATCTCCACTTCGATTTCAATCAACACACACCATGTCAAAAGAGATATCATAGTCATCCTCTATAACAGAGCTATCCATCTGCAACAAGTCTTATAAGCGAGTGCACCGATCTCGGTTAGGAGCGTTTAAGTCAGGGTTGGGCACCACGAATTTTACTCTCTCACGGGGAGCCATATGACTTCTCTTCAAGTCCACACCTGTGGAGTAACGGTTAGCGCGTCTGGCCGCGAAACCAGGTGGTCCGGATTCGATTCCCGGTCGGGGAAATTTACCTGGTTGAGGTTTTTTCCGGGGTTTGGCCTCAAGCCAATATGAGCAAATCCTGGGTAACTCTCGATGCTGGACTCCGGACTCATTTCACCGGCATTATCACCTTCATCTCATTCAGACGCTAAATAACCTAGGATGTTGATAAAGCGTCGTAAAACAACGGATTAAAATAAAAATAAAAACTTCTATTCGATCCCTTTCTTCCCTGCTGAATACCGCACAGCGTTGATGCAGTGACGGATGAATATTAAGCGTTCCCGTTTAGTTTTTCCATTCGCTCCCGGTGCTCAGCCCTGGTTTCAGTAAAAGATATTAGTTAACCATACATTAGTTGTTTTTGTGTGACAATATTCAAGAAACGCGAACTCTCACAAATACCACAGCCTAGTATATACAGTCACGAAGCTTGAGTTGTGAGGGTGTTAGGAACAATAGACTGTGCTGGTACTATTTCGCATTGTCTATAATGAGGCGATATTAGCGATCCTAGTGGTGAGCAACTATCTATGGATGCATATTTACTATGTATTGAGCTTCGTGACTGTATATACTAGATTGTGCTAATAACCCCTCTAACGAAAGGATATGCAAACAAATTCATTGATAAAATCATAAGAAACACAAAAGCAGAGCCTAGCAGTGTTCGATAATGAAAATGTATAGGGGGAGATGATTTGTAGTTGATATACTGATTTTTACGTAAAGATTAATTTTTGGTCCTACAGAATATATCTGTTATGGTAATAATGTTTATTAGAGGAGAAAAATTCGATCGAACCCGGGTCCTTGGTTCCACATACCAAGTGCTCTAACCATTGAGTTACGCCGAAGTTCAAAATATACTATCGTGCAAAAAAATACTGTACAATACACTCGCTCAGCTTGTTTTTCAAACTTTTCTTCGATTTTACAAAAAAACACTTCCCAACCTTGTATTGTAATATACTATTTCCACACTTTTAATTTTATTGCATTTACTCACATTGAGTCTTGTCGACGTGCTGAAGGGTCGTCCCTATCTACTCCCAGCCACTTAATACTATTACTGAACCTACTACCCCTGCTGCTACTGGCTACTCACATTCAAGTACTACACGTTCCACCAAATTTCATGCTAAGAAGTTCAAATGTTTAAAGCGCGTTCTGAAAAGTATGGTTAACAAAACTACAGAATGAAGTTAATATTCTGAAAAGTACAAAATAGAATAAACTATACAGATACTAAAAGAAATATATATATATTTAAACTGGCTCGTTCAAATTTTTTCAGCTCACTCAGACATTCACAATTCAATTTTGGTTTTGCTGTTAAATGTTATGTATGTCAAATATATTGTAAATTTTGTAGGAATGGAAATTATATTTGGAAGATTTTGAAAAGACACAAAATTTTTAAATAATATTAATAACTCATTTCATGCCAAGAAGTTGAAATGTTTTGCTGCATGTTCTGAAGAGTACTGTTCACAAAACTGTAGAGGCTTTTTTAGATAACGTAAATATTTTCAAAATTTAAAAAAATAAAATTTAGCCTACTACTTGGACACTAAAAAGTATAACATATTTAAACTGAGTGAATTACCTTTTTTCTGGTCATTCCTACATAAAAAAATTCGAATTATGATTCTGCTCTGTTAAGTTATATGAATGTCAAAGATCCTGTACATTTTTAGGCCTGTAACTCTATATTTTGTGTGACTTTGAAACGATCAATTTTTTTTAAACAATTTTAATAACTCAGAAAATATTAAACTAATACTAATGAAAGTTGGGGGCATTAGTACCAATAAGAAGACTTGCTGTATACAAGAAATAAGTATCTAGTTTAAGGGGGAGATATACAGGTCTTTGAAGAAAAAAAAGTCATTTTTATATAAGGATTGGACATTTATCTTTATGCCAGTGAGGGAATTTTTTCGATATATAAAATATTTTGGTAGCTATGACCATAAACGTGCGAGCGTGCACTTATTTAGCTCTCCATACATAAGATATATTTTAGCTCATTTCCCGCAACTTGTATTTTTCAGAACCGTTTTTTGTTAACTAGATAAGTTTTTAAGATAACGCAGTAAAATTTTGCATGTAGCTGTCTTTCATAGTCTTGAACAAGATGAACTACAATTGGACGGGGTTACGCAATAATAGACCAAGCGCCAAAAACCTGTTTCGAGATATTGGCCATTGAAATAAATGTTTTTTTTATAAAGCACTTTATTCAAGAAGTATTATAAGATCCATATTATTAAAAAAAAATAGTACAAATAATACCAAAAAAGGTATTGTCGATTTTTAATAAGAGACCAGCAGTTGAATTAATATTTCAAAGCAAAATAAATAAATTAATTTTATGCAACAACGAATTTTTGCTTATAAATAGCAGCAAAATTCAGATATCGCATTCTTTCTTGAATTTTTCCGAGTTAAATTAGCCTGCCACCAACAGATTTGTGGAAATATCTCTTTTTTATATTGTCGGTTGGTCTATTATTGAGTAATTTTTCCAATTATTGCTTTGACATTTATAGTTCATTTTAAAATATTAACTAAGAAACATTAAAAATTTAACTCTACTTTTATTGTAGACGTTTCAAAGATTGTAGTTCATTTTGTTCATTTGACATTCAGGAATAAATAGAAAAAATTAATGGCTCAGAAATATTCATATTTGTGGACATTATCATAAAAACGGCACATCAGTGCACAAAAAGGTCCCTTTTTGTTATGATAATTACTCATAATGGTGAAACTTTTAGTAAATCTTAAAATAGTCTATAATTTCAGAAGCAGTGAATACTGAGCATATCAAATTGCAAAGTGAAAGATTCATTAGTTGCTGAGAAAAAAAAAATATTGCATTTACCCAATTTTTAGTGCTCAAATCTGTATATCTCCCCTTAAAAATAGAGAAAATAGAAATTTAACTGAGATAACGAAATATTACAATCTGCATAAATTTGTGTGGGGACTAAACCGTAGGCGATACAGACAGAAAAGTAACACGAAGAAAAAATCTTTATAATAAAATTATTGCAACACACAAGTTCACAGGTTTTCAAGGTAAATGAGCGGCAGTAAAAGCAATATAATTACGTTATATTTCAATCCACTATTACATAAGGAATCGTTGTCTTTCAAATTCGGCGTATTGTTATATAACAACATTATTAATGCTCTGGTTCAAAGAGACGGCCTAAAAAATCAGAGCATGTAACCTACGCCCAGAAGGCTAACAAACGTACGTATACTCATTGCTTCTGCCATAAACAGATGCAGCAAAACTCCTGTCACCATGGAAACAAGTCTAGTAGTCTTCTGGGAGCGCTAACACACTCGTGCACATCTGAGGAGAAAGGGAAAGTCCGAACATTTTTTAGCAATAAAAATTAGACCAGAATAAGATCAACATGCCTACTACATGTTACACGCTAACAAACTTCCCTCCTTTCGTCCCTCATGCTGACCTGCAATCTTCAATTATAACTACGTGCGAGGCCCTATTACATCGAGTTCAATAAAATTCATAATAACGGTCGATCAACGAATAACATATTTTACATTTAAAATATGTGTTACATTGCAGGTATACATATTATGCAGTATCACATTATATAATCTGGATATCTAAATTACAAGATTTAAACACAAGATTATACAGGCATATATTGTAAATAAAAAATTTTGCGCCAGTACCTATAATATACTGGGTCAATGAAAAAGTTCGTAACTTCTTTTTGCTGTAACGATTTTTTATTTGAGATGAATAGAAAACAGAAATTAATATATTCCCGTATCTTGTGACTCTGTCCTTTTCGCTTGGGAAAGCCCTCCTGCATTCCACTGCAAGACATTTAATTTTACCTACACACAACCTCAAGATTAAAACAATTAACTTAATACAACTTAAAATTAAATCTAATGAAGGAACTAAACAAAATCCTTAAGGAACTAAAAGCTAAGAACTAAACAGAGGTATGAGGCTTCTCGCTTTCCAGTATCTGGCACATTCTGTCAGTGATTTTAGAGCTGGGCAGCGTTGGAGATGATCCCTATTCATCGCTTCTTGAAGATCACAAAGGGTATAGGTTGGATGTTGATAAATACCGAAACGGTGGAGATGAAGCGCCAAGCAGTCATGTCCAGTTGCAAGGTGGAAATGCGCAACTGCCAATCTTCTTGGTCCGTTAGGTATTGATAGAAGGCCCCTTCTCCAGTGTATAGGTAAAAGATAAGTTATCTATGTACCTGTCATTCGCATAAATAAATAAATAAATAAATAAATAAATAAATAAATAAATAAATAAATATTGTGACTCTCTGCCAACGTTGGAGTAGTTTATCGATTCTACATCTGAAGAAATCTCTTGGTCTGAAGATACATCTGTACCTAGATCATATATGTCATCATATATATACCTTTCGTCTCGTTTCTCTTGTCTATACTCTAACCACGACGTAAATACCAGATCACTTATCTGTGGCACGCTAAGTATACCTCTTCATAGAACATCTTGTTATTCCTCATCTTTTACAATATCCACCTCGCGTCAATGGAATTCCTTGTCACAAAGTATTAGGGGCTGCAAGACAACAAACACCTTTAAGAACAGCTTAAAAGATAACCTTATTAGCATTTCACTCCAATCATACTGATTTAAAATATCACTGACTACATTGCTACTTTTTTCTTTAGACATCATCCTGATAGTGCTGTATTTTCAAAATTGTCTCATAATAATCTCTTTCTATTATCTAATATTATTTTAAATATATTAACATTCTAAGTATTTTACTTTAATTCTGCTACACAGTTTATTTCAGTGTTTAATTAATACTTCATAGTATTTTGTTGTTTAATTTGTAAATAACTCTTGTATACATGTAACTCTCATCTAAATCAAATTGTTGAATTCTTTGTAAGTTCATGCATATGTATATACACTTTTTGCTGGTTGAGTGGAAGAGAAGGCCTTACGGCCTTAACTCTGCCAGCTAAAATAAATCATTATTATTATTATTGTTATTATTATTATTATTATTATTATTATTATTATTATTATTATTATTATTATTATTATTATATGTAACATAACTCTTCGCTACGTTAAAATCGGCAGCACTTTGAAGAGAACGACCGCCAGGATCGCCACCCGTCCGCCGTAAACGAACACGAGATGGCAGCACAGTCGCTAATGTAATTCAAATGGGAATTATGACGTGACTCCTTATGTACCAAATAGATGGCAGCGTAGTAATCCTGACAAAAGTTGTTAACCTCAAAGCCTATAAGCCAGACATATCTGTTACATATATGATCTAGGATCTGTACCTAAGAGCGAAATGGATGGAAGTCACAAAAACATAACTTTTCAGGAAAGCAAAGAACCCCAAAGCAAGTAAATGAAGAGTAATGGCCTTTCCATCCTTTGATATCTGAATTTAAAGAAAATACGGATTTTGTGCATTTCCAGCTTTTTACAACTGATAGAGGAAGAAATTCTGATCAAAATCATATGCTTTTCTCAAAATCAGTAAAATTGGGCTTCCATCTTTTTCACTGTGAGTACAGAATATACCTTGAAAATCTCATTAAAATAGGTCCAATAGGAAAGACATGGTAGTCAGTCTACCATGTAACGCCAAGATGAGAAGGCCACATCATCTGAAAACCTCCACTGAACATCTTTTACATAATGCCTCTCACCACGGCGAATAGACCGAGATTTTCTTTTACATCCACTTCATACAGTCTTCCAATACATTGAACGTCATAAAGAACAAGCCTAGTCTTCAGTTTTATATATAATAATTTTAAATGTTTTTAATTCATAATTCAGGCACAATGCATGCCTCTCAATATATTGTATTATAATTATGTTCACTGGAAGGCTTTCTATCTGTATGTCAATTTAATTTTAAGACTATGTACGCCATTTAACCATTTTATGTAAAGTATGCATGGTCAGACTATTTACAAGCGTTTAATAAATGTGTTTAAATAATATTTTCACCTAGTTCAAATGTTTGTTTGTTAGAAAACTATCACCTGAAGATGACTTAAAAATAAGTCGAAAATATTCGTGATGTATATTACCATTGTATCTTGATGTAACAGAATCCATAACATGATAAGTGATTGACTGAAAAATAAAAACTAATTTATATGATATTATTTCACAAACTTATCTGAACTCAACATGACTTTTAAATTTCTTGCATTGAAGCTGAGAACTCAAATGTAAATATGATTATGAAATGTGTATTTCTAATAGAGGGATAAAAGCGTATCATGTAAAATAATTACTTACGAGGAATTTAAGCTCAAAAGAACAAAATGGTAGATGTTTTTCCATTCATACTATGCTAAGGATTGTATGTTAATAGATTCATTTACATTTTTAAAACTTGTCAACATATCACTGCAAAACATTAAAATGAATACTAAAACATTAAAAA
Source organism: Periplaneta americana (assembly GCF_040183065.1). Lineage (NCBI taxonomy): Eukaryota > Metazoa > Arthropoda > Insecta > Blattodea > Blattidae > Periplaneta > Periplaneta americana. The sequence goes on along the minus strand of NC_091132.1, from coordinate 44,433,229 downwards.
TTACAACTAAAACTTTAAATATGATACTAGCATTAGAACATATTGTACACGGACAACTTACGAACTATCTCGACGAACACAAACTCCTCGATGACTATCAATCGGGTTTTAGGCATGGACACAGCACTACTACAGCCCTACTTAAAGTGACCGAGGACATCCGTGAAGCTATGGATAGGGGTGAAGTAACGGCACTAACTCTTCTCGATTTCAGCAATGCCTTTGGGTCTGTTGATATCGACTTGCTTCTTGCAAAGATGAAGGCTTTGCACCTGTCAGACAATACCTTGAGCTGGATGGACTCCTACCTACGGGACCGCCAACAGTGTGTTTCACTTGATAATCAGTTCTCCCAATGGCGATACACAAAGGCGGGAGTGCCGCAGGGCTCCGTATTAGGACCACTACTTTTCTCTATCTACATTAATGACGTATCAAAGAACTTACAGTATTGCCGATATCACCTCTATGCCGACGACCTACAACTTTACATACATTCCAGACCCAATACGATCAATGAATCGATTGACAAGTTAAATTGTGACCTGGCCACTGTCTCCACTTGGGCGGCCAATTTCGGACTCGCGCTTAATCCAAGTAAGACTCAAGCCATAATTATTGGACATAAGCGTTTAGTTAACTCCCTTAATAACAGTAATCTTTCAGTTGTTACCCTTAACAACACGCTAATCCCTTATTCATCTGTCGTAAAAAATCTTGGCTTCTTTTTTGATAATAATCTAAGTTGGAATTTTCAAGTTAAAGAAACGATAAAAAAAATCTGTTCCTCCTTTCACTCTTTGAGTCGCTTGAGGAACTTCTTGCCCCAGCAACTAAAACTTACCCTAGTACAAACCCTAGTAATGCCGCATTTCGATTATTGTGACGTTTTGTTAAGTGATCTAAGTTCTGAACTGTCAGTCAAGTTACAGCGAGCTCAGAATATGTGCATCAGATACGTGTGCAACATCCGACGTTATGATCACATATCACCGTCCTTCGCAAGTCTCTCGTGGCTCCGACTTAAAGAACGCAGAACTTTACACTCTTTGTCTTTACTCTTTCGAATTCTGCACACCTCAACACCAAATTACCTTTCGTCTCGTTTCTCTTATCTATACTCTAACCACGACGTAAATACCAGATCACTTATCTGTGGCACGCTAAATATACCTCTTCATAGAACATCTTGTTATTCCTCATCTTTTACAATATCCACCTCGCGTCAATGGAATTCCTTGTCACAAAGTATTAGGGGCTGCAAGACAACAAACACCTTTAAGAACAGCTTAAAAGATAACCTTATTAGCATTTCACTCCAATCATACTGATTTAAAATATTACAGACTACACTGTTGCTTTTTTTCTTTAGACATCATCCTGATTGTGCTGCATTTTCAAAATTGTCTCATAATAATTTCTTTCTATTATCTAATATAATTTGAAATATATTAACATTCTATGTATTTTAGTTTAATTCTGCTACACAGTTTATTTCAGTGTTTAATTAATAGTTCATAGTATTTTGTTGTTTAATTCGTAAATAACTCTTGTATACATGTAACTCTCATCTAAATCAAATTGTTGAATTCTTTGTAAGTTCATGCATATGTATATACACTTTTTGCTGGTTGTGTGGAAGAGAAGGCCTTACGGCCTTAACTCTGCCAGCTAAAATAAATTATTATTATTATTATTATTATTATTATTATTATTATTATTATTATTAAAACCATTAAAAATAATACCGAATTGACTTTAAATGCAACAAAACCTTTACAAAGCATAAAAAACTTGAAATATTTGTCGAAAAGCGTAAAATCGAAACAACATAGAAAATATTAAAATAATACAACAAATCTTTAAAATTAATAGGTACCGAAAACTTTAAAATTTTTACTGAAAAATGCCATCAAAAACCTTGTAAAAGAAAAAAAACGAGCCTCTTAAAGGTTTAACATTGAAAACCTTATAAAAAAATTGAAAATATTCAAAAACAACATTTATAACATTGAAAAATGATTAGAAAGGTAGCCTATAAAATGTAAGAAGATTGTAAAGTTACGAAAAGACAATGGTAGTGTATTATGACCAGGTCTGTTAAAGGAATCCCATCTAAAGCATTTAGATCCGTCAATGAATCTTGCAAAAAAGTTTGCTTTAAGAATGCTTCTGTGCCACAACAAATTGCATTTTTCAATTACTTCTGGAAACCTGCAGATAAAATAATGTCCAATACAATATTGCAGTTCAGGGTTTAGTAGCAACTAAGCCGAAAAGAAGAGTGATAATAAAGAAGAAAATGCATTTTCAATGTGAACGTATCAATATGCAAGGAATATGTTTTAACAAAACTAATTTTCATCTACTGGTTACTCATGTGTCTTCAGATAAAATATTAGTGTTTTGGTTAATACAAAATAAATAATTAATATAAGTATATTTTAACACTGCTTTTCAATCAATAGAAAAAAGGGGTTTTTATATTTTTAATGTCTAATGTAAATGAATATGATGTACTTTCTATATTTTAAAGTCGTTCAACATGTAAGAATTGTATTAAAAACATTTGTAGAAACATAAATGTAAAAACTGAAATGGATAAACCTTAAAACAAAGCAATTTCTAGATTTAAATAATTCAAACGTATTTTATTCCATTTAGAAAAATTTCCTTTCATTCCATCCATCTCCTCAGTTACACCTAATTAAAAGAAAAAACCAAGAACACACGTCCCTATTAGTAAACATGTTTCTCTTCAACCATTGATGATCTTGCAATCCTCTTTCATACATTCCTTTGTATAGTCTATTTTAAAATAATTTTCTGTGTTTCCTGCTTTTTTTGTGCACTTAAGATACCAATTCACCGCAAAATTTCGCATTTTGGGACCATCGCAATTGTTTCATTTAAATATAACCAACACCACATTTTAAAACCTTAAAGAAGGTCATGCTGTAATTTCTCTCCTGTTGTTACAGACTACGTACGTCTAGTGTAAGAAGCCTTCAAATTCTCTAAGTGCAGTTACATAACTGAAGACCTGGTATTGGAAGGAAGAGAAACAAAAAGAAAAAAGAAGCGCAAATAATGTGAGGCAGTGTCGAACCACGCATGGGGGGCGTTCCTGTCCTCTTACCGGCCTGCAAGGGTCAGGGAATATATAAGTCGTGGCTCTTGAATGGATCACTCAATAAGCAAACACGGTATTCTCAAGACAGTGTTAGTTCACTCGACACCATGCTTAAAATCTCTGTAAGTACGAATATATTTATCAGCTATACTTGTAGAGCATATAATAATAATTAAATTGTGAAACAATTATTTCTGCATAAATTAGAATATCTTCTGACATTGATCGCGTATTTCATTGAAGTATGGATTAATAACTTTTAGCTTAAAATTGACGTTGTTCTGAAGTATGTACAGTGTATGAATGGCAAATACTTAAGTGTTATTGGTTAATACTTAAAATTTCCTTACATGAGAAACTTTTCTGTGTTAATTGAAACTGTTACGGAATCTTACCTTAGTTAATGACTAGTTTCGGTCTTGATATCCGCCGGGATCCGCTGTAAAACAAAAAAGACAGAAGGTAAACTTTTTTTTCAATATCAACACAAGAAACCAAAAGGTTCAACCTACTTGTCTTAAATCGTACTAAAACCACGGTTGTACAATTTTCGCTAACATCTTTTGGTATGAAAGTTCCTGATTCGCTCTTGTATTTTAAAATTCATACAACCAATAGAAAAGTGCGATCCCAAAACGCGTTCAGTTCATTTTTATGAAAGAACTGGGCCAGTTTTTTTTTACCTAGAGACTATGTGCCGTATTCATAGACATTTTTAGCGCGGGCTTTAGGTGGATTATCAGCGTTTTTCGTATTCATAAACCAGAGTTAGCGACAGGATATGATTTGAATTCTGTACAAGTAATCAGTGGATGGCCGGGGCTAGCTTAGTACGCTCGTAGCGCGTGCTGCGAAATGTCTGTGAATAGCACCCTAAGTGAATTTTCAAGTGACAAGCACAATAACACAAGCTTTTAGACAAGGATCGGCGTGTTTTGGAAGAAAAGAAGCTTTAAGGGGTTAGGTACAGCTTATAGCAGTAAAATTTTGGAAATATTTAACATTTTTTCTCCATTACTGTATTTTATACAATAATGAAAATTAGTATGCGTAAAACACTGTCCTTCTGCTATCTGAAAAAAAAATTTTCGATTTAAAAGAAAATTATATATATATATATATATATATATATACATACATACACATTTTTTTTTTTTTCAAAATTCAAAATGGTGGCAGTTCACTGTGCAATGATGAAGCGTTTCCTTCATAACTGAAAAACTATCTAACATTCTGTGATGATTTGTTTTTGTGTATTTATGCATATTATATCTACAATACGATGTAAAATCATTTCTCTACCTTTGATAGATTGCCCAATAAAAATAAATTAATTAAAAAAAATGATCAAATATCAACATTCTCTTCTAACACAAATAAAAAATAGGCCTATTATGTATTAAGGATTATAGTTGAAAGAGCATGATATTGTAAACATGAGTTTCATCAATAAAATAAAAGAAAGAGAACATGAAAAAGTTAACAAGTTTATGAGTTACGAGGGAAACGCTTCATCACTGCACAGTGAACTGCCACAATTTTGAATTTTGAAAAAATATATATATATATTATATATATATTTAAATAAAAGTAAAAAACTTTTTTTCATATATCAGAAGAATAATATTTTAAACATACCATTTTTCATTATTGTACAAGATACAGTAAAGGAGGAAAAAAAATGTTGAATATTTCCAAATATTTTACTGCTGTAAGCTGTACCTAACCCCCTAAAATATAATAATACAAGTCAAAATAAATCATATGTACATATAAATAAAAAAATGGCCAAATGGGATCAAAATTTTCTCTTCTTTTTCTAATAATAATTGAAGGGTTCAGAACCATACTGGGCCAAGCGCCATTTACTAAAACCGTAGCCATGAAAGGACAAGGTCGAATAGCCAAAGCTGGTCTCGTATAGCCTACATGTGCCTCAGCAGAGGTGAGCGATCATCCAACCAGTACGTGGATAAGATGTGGTGAACATGATGATCCCCTTAGCCGCAATGACAGGATTTCGCTACTCAAAATGGGTCCCAAATTTCTCATGGTGCTCTGTAGTTACCTTTTCCATACACAGCACAGTGTGCAATTTTCCCAGTCTAGGTGGACAAAAATCAAATTTCGACTTGTTTAGTTAGGCATAGATGAGTATGAATTCGTGCTATTTAACATTTCAAGTTGTAAGTAATAGCTTTTACTGATTTATCAGCGGTAAGCTATATTTTGAAAGGTATGAACAAGGAGTTCTTCCTCCTCGCTCCTGTTCAGTCGTAGATAGAGAGGCTTACTATATGGATGAAAAGAGCCAATTTTTAGTGATTTATTGTGTTGTGAGACATGGAATCTGTTCAGATAGGTACGTTATTACTAATATAACGTCAATTATAAGTTTGGAAAATATTTTAATTTTTACAGTAGGGTTTAAATGTTACTATTTGAAAAATATATGTTTTTAAAGTTCTCCAAATATAATGTGAGTCTTAGCATAGTCGGTCACGTCCGGTTACAATTATTTTACCATTTAATGCAGTATCATTTAGAGTTTGAATCCTTGTTTTAAAGTGTGCGCGTTCTTGCGTATTTATCAGTAATTTTTTTTTTTCAGTGGTGGGGCATACGGTAACTGTTCCATATTTCGCTTAAAGCAGAAAATAATCATGGGATGAGGAAGTATTTAATCATTGTGTCAGTGTTTTCGGCCTACAAAATTATTCACATAATATCGAACATCATTTTAAAAATACATTTGACACATTTTTGTCTAACCTTAACAGACGCACAGTGAATCAGAATTTAAATCATTAGCCGGACAAAATTAATAAGTTCTCTGCACTCTAACGCATTGTTATGAAACTTCGTACATACCTTACAGGTGGCACATATATTTTGTGTACAGACCCTGATTACGTTTGCACGGGTGCTTTTATGGGGGGTGCATTTAGACAGAACTAATAACTTCTCTATCTAACAGATTTTTATGAAATATTGAACGAAAGTTAAAGGTAGCATATATTTATTTATTTATTTATTTATTTATTTATTTATTTATTCTGTGCACAAACTATATTCATGATTCCATAATAGGAATTACTCCTTTATAAGGACACATTTAAACAAAATTGATAAATTTTATCTAATAATTTTTTATGAATATTTAGGCCTATACAGAAGTTACGGGTGGAATATATTTTTGTCTACAAAGTCTAATGATGTGTTTTATAAGAGGAACTGCATCTTTATAGTGGTGCATTTAGACAAAATTAACAATTTCTGTCCTATATATTTTATGAAACTTTGTACAACAATTAGGTCTACGGGTAGCATAGAATACAGATGTGATCAGAATTTGTACACAAAAAATAACTTATATGCTACCTGTAACTCCTGTATAAAAGAGTGATGGAACGGAGAAAAATTCTCTCCGGCGCCGGGATTTGAACCCGGGTTTTCAGCTCTACGTGCTGATGCTTTATCCACTAAGCCACGCCGGATACAACCCCGACGCCGTTTAGAATCGTCTCAGATTAAGCTCCATCTCTTGGGTTCCCTCTAGTGGCCAAACAGTCACTCATCTGAGTGCACCTCAACACATGTATGGACTTCGGTCCTGCGTTCATAGACATCTATGACGTAGTGCAGAGGGCGGCCACTAGAGGGAACCCAAGAGATGGAGCTTAATCTGAGACGATTCTAAACGGCGTCGGGGTTGTATCCGGCGTGGCTTAGTGGATAAAGCATCAGCACGTAGAGCTGAAAACCCGGGTTCAAATCCCGGCGCCGGAGAGAATTTTTCTCCGTTCCATCACTCTTTCATCATGTGATGACGCAGAATATCTGCATGGAAATATCATATGTACTTCGGTACATCAAAATATATATGATATGCGTAATAAATCACTTTGTGATTTAAGACGGCGCCCATACCGTCGGATCCCGGCCAAACAGTCACTCATCTGAGTGCACCTCAACACATGTATGGACTTGGGTCCTGCGTTCATAGACATCTATGACGTAGTGCAGAGGGCGGCCACTAGAGGGAACCCAAGAGATGGAGCTTAATCTGAGACGATTCTAAACGGCGTCGGGGTTGTATCCGGCGTGGCTTAGTGGATAAAGCATCAGCACGTAGAGCTGAAACCCCGGGTTCAAATCCCGGCGCCGGAGAGAATTTTTCTCCGTTCCATCACTCTTTCATCATGTGATGACGCAGAATATCTGCATGGAAATATCATATGTACTTCGGTACATCAAAATATATCCTGTACAAAGTTTCATAAAAATCTGTTACGTTGGAGAGAAGTTAATTTTGTGTAAATGCATCCTCAGCAAAGGGGTACTTCTTCTTATGGAACCATAAATAGTTTGTACATAAAAAATATGTAAAATGCTTCATAAAAATCTGTTAGATAGGATAGATGTTACCATTTTTGTCTGAAACCACACCTATAAAGGGATAGTTCCTCTTACACAAACGTAGTCTGAGTTTGTACACAAAGAATATGTGCTACCTATAAGATCTGTATAAAGTTTCATAACAATCCGTTGGAATGCAGAGAAGTTATTAATTTTGTGCAGCTAGATTTGTGTTAATGCACACTGCGCACGGGGAGAAATTTCATGAGAAAATGTATTTCCTCATGAGGATTCTAACCAGCAAGGATTCCTTACTGCCAGTCCAAGGCATGGAGCTTTAAATCACTCGGCTACTTCGTTAAATAACCAAAAAATTGGCTGAACTTTAACTGGGGCCGGAAATGTTACAAATTGACTTGAAGCATTCTATTTGTTTGTGCATTAGTTTACGTCCTCGTGAGTAGCCTGGCGTTGGAATGGAGATGAATACGCACCCAACAGCTGAAACTACTCGGTCAGCCATTAGCAGGCAGGTCATGATCAAGAACTGGTTTTCCTTCACATTGCACCGGCGGTCACTGCCTTTCTATCCCATTATCCCTCCTCCCCCCTCCCTTCTCTCTCGCGAACTTCTATCTTTCTGATTCTCCAGGCACCGAATTGTAACAAAATAAAAATCGGTCTTGGGTACATAAAATTAATTATAATAAGCAAGAGAACCTTAAATCTGGTATCAAAATGTCACCCTCAGGGTCGATCGGGCCATATGTTAAATCGAAAAATCGAAAAAGAATTGGGAGGAAAAATTTTAAAAGGTACGCAAAACGCGTCCTTACAAGGGGTTGGGGGCTGTACAAAGCTATATATGTGAGCTCCAAGCCTGTTGGCCACTAGTCTCACTCCGGGTTACGCTGCTCCACTGAAGGAACTCTAGAAAATTTTGAAGGGGAAGCCGAAATTGGACGTAACCTCTTAGGTACCACATACGCGAGGGGGACTGAGATTTGATCAACCGATCACGGAACGGGAAGAAGAAGAGCTGGCTGGTGTTTGCCGTTAGGATGGCAAGACGCATGTGAAGGCCGTCGGAAGAAGCGCCGTGAAATCTAAATCTGCAATTTGAGAGGTCCCTGTCCTTTCAATTGCGAATAATTGAGTGACCTCCTATATTTAATAGACAATTTATATAAGTTCTGAACTAGGGCATATTTCGTTTATAATAAAGGGAATATATATGGGGAAGGGCATATAGGTCCGTGGCCCATTTCTTAAAGGGCTCATCCCGACATTTGTCTTACGCCTGAGGAAAACCACGGAATACCTTAGGCAGGATGAGTTGTCTCATATAAGAGACTAGCCAATTTGGCTATTATGTAGGAGGTGATTGTTGTCATGAGCCTTGTTGATTTGTCTCAATTCCGAGACCAGCCATTTGGCTATATGATGGCTCAATTGCGAAGAGGGGGGAGAGATGTAATGTTAATTAATTTAGAGTTAATTAGGGAGATTCATGGGGATATGAGTGGAGGTCCGTGGCCCATTTCTTTTAGGGCTCATCCCGACATTTGTCTTAGCGCCTTAGGAAAACCACGGAAAAACCTTAGGCAGGATGAGCCATATGTTATTAGTAGGGATGGTATTTGTAGGTTTTTACTTTTTTTTTTTTTCCTTGCTTCTGAACTTCTAATTTCTTCAATACTTTTCCCAATCATGATCATAGGAGCCGTATATGTGAATTCTGTTGAACCTTAAAAAACCTAAATTGTACCTTAGTAAAAGGTATCCCCGTAACATGCCATGGAGGCACTTTTGGGGGGCATGGAGATAGAGCCCCATGCTTTCCATGACCTCGGCACTAGAATGAGGTGGTGTGGTCGGCACCACGCTCTGACCGCCTTTTACCCCCGGGAAATGCCCGGTACTCAATTTTATAGGAGGCTGAGTGAACCTCGGGGCCGTTCTGAAAGTTTGGCAACGAGAAAAAATCCTGTCACCAACTGGGATCGAACCCCGGACCCTCGAGTCCGTAGCCAGCTGCTCCACCAACGAAGCTACCCTGCCGCCAAATTGTACCATAGTACCTACAAAAAAACTAAATCATTGTTGATAAGCGTTACCCTGTATTTACTGCGTTTTATATTGATTTTTTTTTTATTTTGAGAGAAATATCAATATGTAATTTCATTCTTCATATTATAGTTGTAATCCCCTGGTAGAGGGGCAGAGAAGGCCTGATGGCTTTATCTCTACCAGGTTAAATAAATAAATAATAATACTAAAATACATTTCAAGAGAAAGAGAGAGAGAGAGAGGGAGAGAGAGAGAGAGAGAGAGAGAGAGGAAAGAACACTCTCGACGTAGAGGAGGCTACCTGAATCCCTAAGCTAAAAATCTATACTTAGCTCCCTTGCTTTCCTCAAGGCACATTTCAGTGACCTTCCAAAATATATTGAGTACTTGGAATCTTCGTCGCTACAACTGAAAGATGCAATTGGTGTCATTAACTCGCTTCTACAGGAACAAGTACCAGGACCCGTGGGTGAAGCCGTCACATTAAAACTGAAGAAAGTATTGCAGAGGAATCCAGGGTCTGAAAAAATAAAAAATGTATGCTCCATTCTCTCAATTGTGAGTTGCCGTAGGTACCTGCTGCAGTGTCAGCAATAAAATTTGCACCTATGACGTCATGTGCTGTCAAAAGAACCTTTCCGTCCTTCAAATGTATTTTGAGAGACAATAGAAAAAAACTTTTCGGTCGAGAATCTTGAAAAGTATTTGACCATATAGGGTAAAGGTTGCTAATGTTGTGATACGAGTAATATTTTGATAGTTCTTTTTGAGAATTTATTACAATTTTACTGAGCGAGGGAAGGACTAGTTTTGTGCAGAAACATGTCCACGAGCATTCCCTTAATACGTTGACGCAAAAAACCGATCTTCCTCTCGCTCTGTAAAATTGTAATAGATTCTCAAAAAGAACTATCACAATATTGCTCATATCACAATATTACCAACCTTTACCCTATTGCAACCAGGAACAGTATCAATAAATAATGTTGTTTTGTTTGTGTGTTTGTTATTACTTTTTAAAATAATTCTTGATCAAGTTTGAACAAATGTAATTCAAAAGTTGTGTGTATACTATATCTTTTATCTATTGAAAATTAAAATAATTATGCATGTAGTTATATCAAGGCAAATTATAGTAGATGAAATGTTAATTGCTACAATAATTTATTTAAACTACAAATAATGTAAAGGGAAAGGAGCAAAAATTTCGAATCTTATAAATTTTGAAAATAGTTTGTTTCTTGAAAAGATCAGTTTCGTGCTCCATGTTGTCTTATTAAATAAATATTATTTTTTTAAGAATGACTGTAAGGATACATTTTTAACGTTAGGGTAGTTTTTGCGTCCCCCTTTCAGAGGTTGGACATAAAACCTACAAAAAACCTATTTCACCTAATCCAAAAACCTAAAATCGTCTTCTTAAAAACTTAAAAATCCGGTCCCTAGTCATTAATCATCTTAGAGCAAATTGTCTAGTCTGCTAAACTGTCGTGAGACAAATTAACCTGCCTGTAGTTTTCAGTGTTTTTCCTTACACACTAAATAGTAGTAGTGTTTGAAATGGCGCGTCAGAAGCTATGGCTATTTGAACTCTATAACGAAAGTCGATAAATAACCCCTAAGTACATTTATATCAGATTGACCACTCCCATGTAATAAAATGACAACACAAAATATAAACAACCACCAGAGTCTCCACCGTCGAAAAGGTATTTTTTTGATAACGACCTCTAGTTGGAAGTATACGTGCTACTGCAGTTCCATTAATGGTTATAACGTGACCTCATTTGCTGTCGACAGATGGCAGCATTGGAAGTCCATTTGGCCTAGGCTGATCACTGATCAGTCTGTAATATGTGATTAGGGTAAATAACTAAAGTTCAATAAGAGTAGACACAGGCCCAGATGTATAAAACTCACTAACTGTAGGTTATTTTTAACTTAACTTTCGTGAATAATTCGAGGTTAGTTCTTACACAATAACGGCTAAGAAGTGATACATCGTATCTGCAAAAATGACCCTTATTTTTATATTCACAAAACTGGACAGTGATTACTATTTTGTTCTCAAGTAGAAAAACTTACAAAGCAGAAAAATACCGTATTTAAAATGTTTGTTTCTTTTGGAAAAAAGAAAATATTTTTTAAACAGTTTGTTTTATTAAACTTCAAATTTATCACGTCTTAACCATCAATATTATGTTGTGTAAAATTAACTTACGAACATGTAAACTAGGTTTAGTATTACCTTATAATTTGCAGTAAAATATATGGTAACATCGCGAGACATGAATTAAATTCGTGTGTAAAGCGAGTTGATTTTTTAAATGTTTCGCCAATGACAAAGGAAATATAATCTTCACCGCCTCCTGAATATGCGTCTCTATAACTGTGAGGGTAATGAACATTGCATTCAGAGCATGATTTCGTTTTGTTTGCGATTGTAATCGAGGACGTAACATTTGTTTAAATTCTTTTACTACAAATTTTCGTAACCGAAGTCTCATTTTAAATTGTTTGCCAAGAGAATTTCAGGTAGGTATTATATGGCGAATCCTTGGCCTCATCTCACCAAAATACCATCTCAGCATCACCAATTTCATCAACGCTAAATAACCCAATAGCTGATATAGTGTCTTTAAATAACCAAGTAAAACAAAAGAAGAAAGACCAAATAATAAAAAGTTAATCGAAATTTTACCCAAAATACAATTCATTTAGTCCTTAAGAAAGTAAAAAGGATGTAGAGAGACATAGATGTGGAAATTAATACGATAAATCTTCTTTTAATTCATGAATTTTTAAGTAGGTTATTTTACGACGCTTTATCAACATCTTCGGTTATTTAGCGTCTGAATGAGATGAAGGTGATAATCCCGGTGAAATGAATCCGGGGTCCAGCACCGAAAGTTACCCAGTATTTGCTCATATTGGATTGAGGGAAACCCCCAGAAAAAACCTCAACCAGGTAACTTTCCCCGACCGGGAATCGAACCCGGGCCTCCTGGTTTCCCGGCCAGACGCGCTGACCGTTACTCCACAGGTGTGGACTAATTCGTGAATAATATGTAGGATCAGAAAGAGATTGCAATTAATGAAACTTCTTATTTTCTTTGCTTCAGGTCGTCGCTATTCTAGCATTGGCTGCATCCACAGTGGGAGTTCCCGTGCCACCATACGACGAATACGACCACTACGCGCCGGTCAAGTTGGCCGTGTCGCACGCACCGGTCGCTATCGCACACTCTGTGGCCGTGCCAGTGGCTCACCACGAGACCGTGGAAGTCGAGCACTATGTAAGTCTTACAGCAACACACGAATTAGGCTTTCTTAAAATAATGATTGATTCCTTAGACTTCTCTAAAACAAATAACAATGAAAATGGAAATAATTAGGGACAGGATTTTCATGCACTGTCATATCGTAAAATATGCATGCATCCTTGCACTATCAAATGACCAAATATGCACAAGGAAGGAAAAGAACACTGAAAATATGCACCATCAAAATTGAAACTTACATTTTATTTTCGATGGCACAATGTACTACTAACAGTTTTTAAAAATTTCTAAGATATTCTTTCCCTTGATCCACTGTGCCACAAGATCTCTTCTCGAACATTTAATTCGGGACATTACACCGCTTCACAGATCACCACAGATCACAAATACAGTAGCTAATTCATAAAACACCTGTACATGTAGCCTACTAGACCTTCTACCTATCTACCTTTCCAAATTAAAAGCATATTAGGGGAAGCATGTTAGTGCTATTATCGACAAACTACAAAGTATGGGAGGGAGCAGAAGAGGCATCCTTCTAATAATAATTTTAGCCTCAGGGTAAGGCTTGTATAGAACAGGAGTGTGGAATTCCAGTGTGACAACACAATGAGAGGAGTAGCTGGTAATGTTCAAAGTCCTCAGGTAGAAACCATGAAAACCGTTAGCATTTCACTTATATTTTTCAGTACATATACTCAAATATTGTACGAGGTAACATTTACAAAATGCAGTATCGTGCGATTTAATATAAAATATGCAACAAAACTATACAAAATATAGAAGTAATATGCAACATAAACCTCAAACTATGCATTATTAAACTTAAAATCTAAAAAACATGCATTGTGCATGAATGTACCACTAAAAAGACCAAAAAATGCGAATATGCACGGAAAAAGTATACATATCTCGAATCACTAAGCCATGAAACGGATATTTACAAAGTTTGAGAACTGTAGCAAGCTTATATAAAAACATGCATTTGCATGGAAATCCTGTCTCTACTTATAATATATAATAACAATGGTAGGTATTACTCGGGACAAATAGGAATACCGCTGTTGTCCGAGGACGCCACTATCATGTTTATATGCGTGTTAAGGCGGGAATGAGGAGTGGAGGGGAAGAGAGAGAGAGAATGTACACATGAAGTAAGGATGTAGTACCTACCCGAGACATGTAGCTCAGAGCGTAAACTTATATCGAAGATATAATCGTAGCAGAGAAGAGGGCCTGGAGGAAGGTAGTAGGCTACGTGTCAAAATGTTATCTATAGCTATGAAAATGCGCTATGTTATAGGCACAAATTGCGTGTCCGAAATGCTAGCTTTCTCGCATTCTTTTGTTATATTTCACACCGATTTTTGTACCCTTTTCCACCGCTTTCGCTGTTCTTTCCACAGCTCTTTTCAGAGGAAAAGCTACACCACTCTTTTTTCTTCTTTACGAACTTAAATACATTATATCATTTTTCTACTTTGCGAACGTACTTTTCCCGTGGTGACTTCTTAAGCGGAGTTTCCATGTTTCAAAATTACACACAATGCTATCACTACGCATAGAATACTTCCGAGTGGGATTCCGCTATGATATGAAGTATAGGAAGACGAGTTGGATATATCGCGTGTGGTAACACTAGCTACGGGTGAATACTACTAACATAAACATTTCTGAATCTTACATTGAAAAATGTACCTTGAGACTATTTGATGTATGTATTATTAACAAGATGGTTACCTCTTTTCACTTTTATCGTGAAATAGTAGTTCACCTTGTGTACTAGAGATGTAGCTCTCGCTCGCTGTGTTCGTTGCATTTGTCTTTCAAATCTCGTCTCGTAATTCTCGTGCGCTTCGAGTCTTGCTCATCATTCTCGAAATAGCATTTGGTCGACGTGGAAAGATTTCGTAACTTTTAATAACATACATCATTAAAATAAATAACATTATAAATGTTTAAATAAGACAAAAAGACAAAACAGAACAGTATTTTAGTCATCAAAATGTTCTGGTTCTATTATATGATATTACCTATGTTATATAAAAAAAAAAACAATTCTCTAATAAATTTGCATTTCCAAGGAACACAAAACATAACGTTAATATTTTTTTTACTTGAGGCTGTACACTTGATCTCAAACATATGAAAAGGAAATTCCTAGCCTTTTAATAAGGCCTAGTAATTAAATAAAGATTGGGGAACGGATTATTATACACTGGAAGGTAGAGATGTTGTTTCACATAGGCTACTTGATTGTTTATACATATATAACAGTTGCCAAAGTATGCCTAGATAAAAGTTCAGGTATAAACAACTGTGGCGATTCAAGACTACTTGACGTTCGGGACTTCGGGAGTGATTAATCTCGACGTCTCGAAACACTCACAAGCATCTTTACGTCAACGAAGCGACGTATAGAACACTGTCTTGCGGGTTTTCGGCTTTGCGGGCGCTGTTAGCATTGCTTTCTCGATCGTTATTGTGCATCATACAATAGTACAAACAAGAGAACAATTGCTTCCCTTTATTTTGAACGCCCCTGAGCTCGTCAGCCGAGCAAAGTCATGAAATGCTTCGCGCGCGTTTCACATCCATTCGCCGAAGTGTGTTGATGTGGAAAAGGAATATTCTAAAATCTGATTTCAATCTACAGTAAGTTATACTTATTACCTGTTCAATAACGTATTTTTGAATAATCATTTTTGTATTTTAAATTCACTCATTCTTTCAGTTTTCGATCAAGGACAAGTCCTTTACTGCAAACCCAGCATTCTCCAATCTTCCCAATTTTCTGATATCCTCTTAGTACCCGCAGGCGGTTCATATAGTTTAATATTTTCTATCATCTTATATCTTTTTCTGCCCCGAACTTCTTCCCGTTCACCATTCCTTTCAATACATCCTTTAGTAAGGATTTCTTCTCAGCCAGTAACCCAGCCTATTTTGTTTTTCCTCTTCCTGACCAGTATCAGCATTATTCCTTGTTCACCCACTCTTTCTAGCACAGCTTCATTTCTTCATCTGTCTGTTCATTTTACACTCTGCATTCTTATCCATATCCACATTTCAAATGCTTCTAGTTGTTTCTCTTCACTTCGTCGTAATGTCCGTGTTTTTTCCCCATACAATGCAACACTATACTCTTCCTTAGTATTTTTCCAAATGTCAGAAGAAAATGCTACTTTTTCTATTAAAAACTGCCTTTACCACTGCTATACTCCTTTTGACTTCCTAGCAGCAGCTCATGTTACTGCTTATAATCATAGATAGAAAGTTCATATCCAAAGAGTAGATGTCATTTGTGCCTCGCCCTACTCCCGCTCGCTACAGATGATACACTGTATGTTCACATAAACAACGCATAATGGCATTCTGTGGAGCTGTGTAGAGTCGTGAATAGTTTGCAGAATACTGTTAATTTATATTAATATTTTAGATTCTGAACAAAGTGAACTCTTCTGTTATTATTCTATTATTTATGTAATGTTAATATTATACATGATTCCAAAAAAGTTGTTGTTTTCTAATGCCAGGCGTTTGACAATAAAATCATTTGACCTCTTGTACTCCAATATTTTTCAAATATATTATCATGGTCAGCCAATGAAGCACAGATTTTGAGGTGTTCCGAATCCATTGCTTGGTTTGAGTTCCACAATGTTCAGTTAGGGGACTGATATATTCCAATTATATGCAGGTGTTTGTCCAAACAGTCATGGCCTGTTGCCAATATAAATGCAGCTACAGATGATTTTCGTAGTAAATCGGGAATTAACTGTGAATTATGATGCAGAGAGTTCCATTTTTTCCCTCGAGATTGTGTTATCAAATTTGATTCCAAAAATGTAAACTCATCTGTTATTAAATATTAATAGAAACAGGAGTGTGTAACACATTTATTTTTCCCCGATTATTCTTCGTTAAATGTTGACGTCTCGTGCTGCTATGCATTCGGTTGCGTTACAGTCCAAGTTGAACATCGGAATTACGATACGAACTTCCACCTATCATTACAATAGAAATGTAAATTTTATTGAAAACAATTATAGGTTTAATATTACGTGCCACATACGAGATTCACTATTATATTCACAAAGTAGCTGTTCACCTGATGTTAGTAGATATAGGCCTACTGTATCATATTTAAGATTTGCTCCATTAACGTCTTGTGACGTAGAAAGAATATTTTCAGAGAACAAATATTGTTTTTTTTTCTGAACATAAAAGAAGTAATTCCTTTAATAAAATGAAAATGTTCATTGATATTTGTTATAATGAGGCTAGAATCTTAACTGTATATTTTGTATGTTATTTTATATGTATGGGTAAATTATTTTAGTTTAGGACGATTGGAATATATGTTTGGTTATACCAATCGTCTGTACATGTTTGTCGTTCTGGTTCACTGACATCGAGAGGTGTAATATTACTTTTCATTCGGTAGAGATATAGTCCAAGCTCACACAACTTAACGGTTTTGGTACCAACTTCCTAGTTCTGCTTATAATACAGCCCAAGCTATCCACTTCCTCTACTGTCTCATTTAGAATTCGCACGATTAACTTCTTTATTTTTCTTCCGATATACATAGTATTCGTCTTCTTTAAATTTATCTTCATTCCAGATTACTCACAATTGTCACTGAACTCAATATATATATTTTCAATTGATTCCCTTTATACTGTCGACACAAGCGCTTCTATTTTTTAGGATTCGAACATCTTACTACAGGTATCCTACAAGCAAAACTCAGCTCGAACTCCTCGCGACGCGCATGCTATACCCCTCTTACTCCCCCTGCATGCTGGGAACAGGAGCATACATCATCTGCGCGAGACAGTGACGCTGGTTTCTGCGCACTGAGTTTTCCTTGTTGGATGCCTATAGCTCCTTATATTACATTGATCATCAGACCTGTGTTCATTTGGCATACTTTGCTCAAAATGAATTACAGAACTTGATTTCTATAATGTTGTCATATTTCATTAATCACTCTGTGTAACAGTAACTTGTTCAACGTAATTTTAATACACAACACATTCAATGATTCTAATAGAGTATATTTTACAACTATTGCAGTGTATTTTTACTTTGTTCTTTAACGACGCTGTATCAACTACTAGATTATTTAGCGTCAATAGGATTGGTGACTGCGAGATAGTATTTGGCGAGTTGAGGCCGAGGATTCGCTATATGAGCCGTTGATAGCAGAAGTGGTGTAAGTCAAAATTGAGTAATGAGGTTTAAAATAAAAATTCTGTAAAATACAGCTCAATGTAGCAATTAATATGTCCTTCGTGCTATAGATTGACTACTAATAGTTTAAATAAATTGAATATTAATTGCTACTTTGCGTTATATTTTACAGAAAGTTTACTTTAAACCTCATTACTCAATTTTGACTTACACCACTTCTGCTCTGAACGGCTCATATTAAGTGACATTTGCCTTACGGTTGGGGAAAACCTCAGAAAAATAACCCAACCAGGTAATCAGCCCAAGGGTCCACACCTGTGGAGTAACGGTTAGCGCGTCTAGCCGCGAAACCAGGTGGCCTGGGTTCGATTCCCGGTCGGGGCAAGTTACCTGGTTGAGGTTTTTCCGGGGTTTTTCCTCAACCCATATGAGCAAATGCTGGGTAACTTTCGGTGCTGGACCCCGGACTCATTTCACCGGCATTATCATCTTCATCTCATTCAGACGCTGAATAACGTAAGATGTTGATAAAGCGTCGTAAAATAACCTACTAAAATAAAAAATAAATCAGCCCAAGGGGGATCGAACCCGCTCCCGAATACTGCAGTGGTAAAAATAAAGTGGTAGTGGATACAAAACACCTGCCTTCTATTTTCTGTTGCCCAAAACACTAAATCAAATTTCTGTCCTTTATTCTAGGCTGCCCCTCACTATGAGTTCAAATATGGAGTGAAGGACGAGCATACCGGAGACATCAAGGAGCAAGCTGAGAAGCGCATCGGAGACAAAGTAGAAGGATACTACCAGCTGGTTGAGCCCGACGGCACCATCCGTACTGTTCACTACACCGCTGACAAGCACACCGGGTTCAACGCCGTGGTCCAGAAGTCCGGACACGCTAGTCACCCCGCACCCGTCCTCAAGAAGGTTGTGGTTCCAGTCAAGAAGGTGGTAGCAGCCCCTGTCATAGCTTACAGCCACGCTGCGCCCG
Organism: Periplaneta americana; assembly: GCF_040183065.1. Lineage (NCBI taxonomy): Eukaryota > Metazoa > Arthropoda > Insecta > Blattodea > Blattidae > Periplaneta > Periplaneta americana. The sequence continues at coordinate 44,414,196 of NC_091132.1, read as the reverse complement.
TCTACAGCCACGCTGCACCTGTCTACAGCCATGCCGCCTCTACGTATTCTTACCACTAGCACCATTATTGTTGAGTTAAGAGCACCTTCACCAGTAAATACCCATCAAGCTTCATTATATATCTCTCTTCTTGTTATATGACACGTGTTTTATGCTCTGTTGTAAATAAATGCTTCATTTGATTTTATTCTGTCTCAATTATTTCAATAATTCCAGGAGAAAACTCCCCCCCCCGCCCTCTCTCTCTCATACACACATATACAGGGTGATTCACGAGAATTTACCGTCCCTTACGGAGCTTATTTCCGAAGACATTCTGAGCAAAAAAATGCCATATAAACTTTTGTCCTAATCTCGTTATTTTCAGAATTACACTAATTTCAAGTTATTTGTAAAATACCATTATTCTTTAATTTTAAGGGTAAAGGCTGGTTCACAATAAACCGGGAACGGAAACGACAACGAGAACAAGAACGGAAATATTGTTAAAATAAATGTATTTAACAATATGTCCGTTCTCGTTCTCGTTGTCGTTTCCGTTTCCGGTTTATTGTGAACCAGCCTTAAAGAATACTACACATAAAGAATGAACTATTCAGGAGTATCATTTCTTTAATTAGCTAGACTAGACGTCATTTCGGAAGGCGGTTAACTTCTATATGCGCCGTAGCATTTCTGGTATGTGACGTCACAAGCTTATACAGTAGAACCAATCAGAATCAGTCTATAACAAGCACTTCCTGAGTTCGTTTGTTCACGTGCGAGTGTTTCAATACATTGAATAAGTAAAACTAACATTTACTGTGTGTATGTAAGGTAAATAAATGGAAGAAGAGACTGTAAAAACACAAGTATTACACAAGCAGGCGCGGAAAATAGTGTTTAAGGTATATAATTATTATAAAAACGTTAACGAGCAGAACGCTGCCGGCCATCTTGATGCTGGCAGCAACGTTGCCAACATGCAAGAAACGACTGCAGAAGCATGTGGTGTGGGATTGAGAACCGTGCAAAGAATATTGTTAGTGGAGGAAACAGGGTTTGTTTGGTGTCATGCTTACAGTAATCAACGGCTAAGGTCATTATTGTCTTTTGATAATTTAAATTCTCTCCTGCGCTATTTGTATTGCACGTGCGTGAAGTACGATGTGGCAATGTTGTACGCTGCCTTGCTATCTCTATCTGTCTCTCTCGACGCAAACGCTAGCAGACTACCGCCTTCCGAATTGCCGTGGACTCTAGTATACTGAAGCTAAAAATGTGTTGTGAATTCCATAATTGCTTGGTACAGAATTTTTTTTTCGATTTTTAATTACAAAATAACATTTTGTTACGCATTTATCACAACAAATGTTACAAATCACGCCACTCTTGTAAATTCTTTAGGACTGTACTTTAGGATGCATAATTAAACTGTAAAGAATCAAGTTCATAAAGTCGTATGATTTGTAACAATTTTTGTGATAAGTGCGTAAGAATGATGTCATTTTTAGTTAAAAATTGACATTTGCACATATATTTTGGTTACATCCTGTATATATGACCGACATTTTTTTATGACCGATACCCTCAAAAATTTTTTTATTTACTTACAATTTACATTTACAATTTACATTTGAAATGAATACATAATTATGAATAGATACCCGAAATGAGCATAATATGCGCGTGCTCGGGTAAAGTCCAGTACCTAGTCTACATAAATTTTACAGAGATCAAATAATAATGCTGATAATAGAAATAATAATAATAATAATAATAATAATAATAATAATAATAATAATAATAATAATAATAGAATAATCGTGACGGACATGATACAAATATAGTAATACAAAATAATTCATTAATAATAATAATACTAATAATAATAATAGTGTTAAAACAAAAATATTTACAATAATAAAACAAATACTAACACGGATAAAATAAAATATAAAACCATTAGCGAGAGTTAACACAATTTAAATAAGCATATAATAACCGGAAAAAAATGACGAACTCGAAAATCAACAGAAAAGTTCGTTGTATCGCAGACGACAGCAACCGCAGTATTGACATTGTGTTATGCATTAATGGTAGTAGGGAGGAGCAGAAAGTCTACGTAACTGCCGTTCTCTTCGAATCTTCTCGTACAATCGTGGGAAGTTAATGCTGCATATAAAAGTTGTTTCGAAAATAATGGTAAAAAATTTAGGAATGAGAAGTAAAACCGAAGAGAATAATAATAATAATAATAATAATAATAATAATAATAATAATAATAATAATAATAATAATAATAACAATAATAATAATAATAATAATAATAATAATAATAATAATATCTGTAACTAAGTGTTTAAAATTCTCTTAGATCACTATCATAACAAAGTATAGCAATTTAGATCTAATTCGTTTACATACAGAAAACCATTACAAATATAAAACTAAACACATTTACAATAGGTAAACAAAGTACTGGCATACCAAGAAAAAAACTACTGGAAGTCAGTTTTGAGAATGAATTGATCTGTGCGAAGACGTAATAGGCCAAGAAGTGTAATCCGTGCAGTATATAGTATACTAGCTGAATTTAAGTTATTACAGATACATGAGAAGGATCGTGTACAACGCACTTACTACTAATTACTCTTTCAAACATCAACTTCTACAATATGTGGTCAACAGTTCCATAACTGCATAAGCAAGCATACAATCTAATAAAAACTAGACGTTATAAATAAACGCACGCAGAAGTAGGGCACGTGTTGGTCAGCGATTATCTAGCGTTACGGAATGGAATGTGGCAGAAAGAACTGTTGTAATTACTGTTTTCGTTCATTTTTTTTTTGCGAAAAATGACGTTAAAACGATGCAATTCTTTTCATTTGCATTATTTTATACCCTGTCGTTAATTTTCTTCGCCTTCAGTTAAAGACATTCAGTCATTTGAAACCGTTTTATTTCTTTGAAAGCCTGTGTAATGTGCATTTCCCTCCAAAGATACCAAGCATCTTTACTTTCACTCTGTTAAATTAGTTTCCAGAACGTTTCATAACGAGCTTGAAGTATAGGTTTCACAATGAGAGATAATATAAATATAAAAAGGCAAAACCCTTCCAATAAACATACTAAGTATAAGCTTATCCTTGTGTCTTATATATGAGAAGCTTATTTTCAAAACGACTCTTCTTCATTCCCATAATTTTTGCGGGAAATCACGAAAAACGTTTTTAGATCTATTTTTTTACCAGCTAGAGAAGAGATATTATGAAACCAAGGAGGTTGGGTGCATTTAGAATCAAATGGGAGCCCGAGACTCTTTGAGTCCAAAGCTGGAACTAATATTTTGTCGGAATTTTACTGTGGACAGGAATCAGTTTGATTACAATAGCCACATTTAACGCAAGATTTTAGTGATTTAGGTGTTCTGAAGTGAAATCATGACAGTTGTGTGTAGAGCTATACAGGGTGAAAGTGAAATAGTCTTGTAGATTTTCAAAGCGAACAGCTCATATATTTTTTTTTTTACAATAGCTCATATTGCATGTAACAAAAACTATAATATTGTATTGGTGGAAAGTCCATAGTTTTTTCTCAAGTGTTTAACAGCCTTTTATTCGATAACTAATACAAGTAGGATCATGATTTTTATCCATATCGATAGGAAAACTAATAAAGAATAATTTATCCGTCTGGTGTATTTCAATAGTGTGGGCAGTTTTCGTGTAAATTTAATTTTAAAAATCTCAAAATTCAAGCCACTGTATGGTGTGAGTTGGTTGCAACACAGCGCCAGAGAACAGCTCTTCTAGCGAGACATACCGAGTTCGTTGATCTCTTACATCTGTATCACGACAAGACTGTGTTAGCGGCGATGTTGCCGGACTGCTGAAACTTCGAACTTAATTTTCTAATGAACCGTGCATTTAATCACAAAACTTAATATAGGTTTTCTATTCATTTCAGAGTACCCTATCGTCCCTTTAAACTTGTAAGGTTATTTCACTTCCACCCTGTATATGAAGAATGCATGGACATAGGAAGTTCATTTTCGTTATCAGGTGGGAAAGAGACTTTTTTTTAAATGAGTTCCTCATATTATTGTTTTACAGTTTGGTAATTTAACTAATTTTGTAATATTCTACGATATGGCAACTATTCGATAGACAATTACAACTCATTCTGCAAGACGAAAAAGATCAAAATAATCAACCGATAACTCATTCCAAGTCATTTTAAAATACGTTCAGATTGTCAACCACTTTGAATATTAAAACTGATTTGTAATATATTATATCTGTAATCTTGAACGCATGGGTACTCAATGATTCCTAGAAACGAAAAATATTAGCATTTAGAAGAAACATCAAAAATAATTTAAAGCTATTATTATATACGTAATAAGATAGGTTAATTACATAAATTAATCCAGAATTAAAATTGTATAAATGCTATTAAGTCTCAAAGTCGTAGATGATTCGGATATGTAGACATAGAATGAATAGGAAGAATTATTAAATACCGGTTCATTCGATAAGTAATGGCAACAATGCTATAAATCAGTGCTCCTAGCGATGATCTTTGAAATCTTGTACTAGATAATAGAGCAACGATTCTTTAATAAATTTGCAATATTGAAAGTCTCAAAGAAGCCATATTTTGTAAAAACAGTGGCTGTTTCTGATTTATAATAAACAATACAGCCCTAAAGATACCAACAAAGATGTTTCATAATATACATCCAAGCTGCAAGAGAAAAAAATGTAACTCAGTGCTTTAGGGCATTACAAGAAGCCTATGGGAGAGAAATCCTACTATACTGAACTATTTCAAGTTGGGTGGAAGTGAGGCATTCGCTTTCAATCAAGAGTTGACATCGGAAGAGCTTTAGATTGATCAGTGAGAGAGATATCCAGAAATGCTGCTGCAGATGAAGTCCGCGTCTTCCAAGGAATTTGGCAAGGTTTTGTTGACACGGCAGGAGACTATATTTGAAGTGTGTGATGTCAAAAGTAATCTAAATGAATTTAGTGTGAAACAGTAATTATGTTGCCATTACTTTTCGAATGCACTAGTGATGGGCGAAGTTGTTCTTTTCCCGGAACAGTTCCGACGGTTCCGGTTCCGAAAAAATACTATGTTCCAAATAACAGTTCCGAAATAACAGTCACCAGTGGTGATGAGTCGGAGTCGTTGAGTCGTTCAAACGAACGGTACAGTACCCTCCCTCTTCACCATGCTGATCACACTGGAGCACTCATAGGCATGACATAGTACACATTCTTATCTATAGATGACACTGCAATGCACATTCGAATCGATTTTGGAAAATTGCTGTGCATGCGGACAGAACTCAAAAGCTTAATGTTAGTAATTAAACAGCTGTTGACTACAAGGACAGAATACAACACTTTGTTTTCGTACATAAAGTTATAAAGACATGGTAGCCAACTAAAAAAAATAACATAACATTTAAAACATATGGTATGTAATTTCTGTTCTCTCTATTACATAATAAAAAAAAAACAAATCATTAATTTTTATTTTTACTTTTCTTAATGCACAGTTATAATAATAATAATAATAATAATAATAATAATAATAATAATAATAATAAATATTACAATTTCATAAATAATAAAAAAGATATATATTGGCAGTACTGAAACCTGGAAATCCCGCAGTGGGTTAGTAAAATGTTGGAATCGCATCTTTACCAAAGTGTAATTTAAACTTCGCATTAAACCTCGCTCTCCAAATCAGTACTTATATGGGTAGTTTCCAACAAATAATGCTACAACATTTTCGTCGTTCTTTGATAACAGAGAAGATATCACAAAAACTTGTGCTTGTCAGACTTAACCTCAACAAACGACATACAGACATTGTAACTAAACCACTCATTACCATTTACGACTTTAACCTTTGTATAGAATCAGCTGATCAATGAATTAATAGTATGCGTACTTTATGACTTTGTAGAATGTTTCTAAAACAGAATTAGTCAACTAATGGTGAAATAAACTATAAAGCGGGAATGAATATTACAGGTTATTAAATACTTACTATAACATTACTGATGATTGGCCAGTCTTACAAATGTTGATATTAAAGTTCGCGCCACCGCAAGGATTTCAATTTCCATGCGCCCCCCCTCCAACCACGTGAGAGTTTCAAGTACCAACTTCATCCAACGAAGTTCCAAGTACAACATAAAGAACAACGAGAACAGTGTAACCGCAGCTGTCATTGGTTCATCGGAACAAGCTCCGACGTTCCGACTGTTATCTCGGAGTCGGAACATACCTTGTGCAACGCGGTACTGCGAGCCCTCAACAGCTGGGCAAGTGAGCAGCTCGGAGTCGGAACACTGTTATTTCGGAACAGGAGGTTCCGACCTACTGTTCATTTTTGCAACAGTTCCGAGACCGGAACAGTTCCAAAATAACTGTTGTGTTATTTTTTACCCATCTTTAGAATGCACTAGTAAATACATAAATGGAAACTAATAAATTGAAAAAAAAAATACAGGTCAGAACAAGACATAAATGATAGCTTGGGTAATGAAAAGATTTGTAAACCATTGAAATTAATAACTGGATAAAATGAATTCAAGATAGGAAGAAAGTGGAGAAAAATTGTTGGGAAGGCAAGCCCTTAAGCATATGAAGTTTTAGAGCTATAAGAAAAAAAAAGTCACTCGGTAACCAGCCAGATCTCATTTCGCAATATAGTGCTACCAACATTGATAAGCAAACAACATAGTTTGGTAACATAGTAAGAATGGTAACTTGTCGCCGTAGGTAACAAGAAATGAAGAAAGATTTTTTTTTCGGGTTACACTTAATGGGGGAGGTATACAACTGGGCTGTAAAAATTTAGTGAAATTCATCTTTTTATATGTCAGCTACTATAAAAGCTAAATAAACAAAACTTTTCATGCTTAATATATTATGTACATTTCACTCTATAAAACGCTATTCAGAATATTAAAATATCTAATAACTACGTGTAAAAATAATATCATATTGGCATAATTTTTATAACTGTAAAGCATTTACGTAATAAAATATCGTATACAATTAAACATCTGCATGATTCTTTTACTGGAATGTTTCAAAGACCTACATCAATAACATAGCCCAGGACCTTTCACCTATTGCTTCAAGAGTTCTTTTTTCTTAATAGTTATCTTCAATAGGCTATTAAATTGTCTAACATTTTTGAAAAAGAAAAATATATTTCCTGAAGGAAGTATGCAACTTCGATATTACTTTTACATGTCATTATTAGCTATTTTAATATTCTGAATAGTGTTTTATAAAGTGTAATATATGTATATTAAGCATGAAAAGGTTTGTCCATTTAACTTTCATAGTAGCCGAGATATAAAAAAAATGAATTTCACTAATTTTTTGCAGGCCAATGGTGTACCTCCCCAGTTAAGGGTTATTTTAATAATAATAATTGTTGGAAATAAGGAAAGTACTGAATATGATGAAGTGGGAACAAGGTTGAATTTCAATGACAACAATAAGAACAAAATTACTGTGATAAATGTGTATATATTTATAACAATAACCATATAATATGCGGAATTATAATGCGTCATATATAAATATAATGACAGTGAGATGAAATAATAAGTTAAATCTATATATGTAAACATGCCTCTACAGATGAAATTTCTTACGTAAACCACAATGAAAAATGGAAACGACAAAAAGAATGAAGATCTACAAATGATATAAGAATAGAATTCATGATGAAACTTCTTTCTTGCATATCTGCATGAAATCTGAAATAATTTCCGAAAATAAAATATGTCTCTCTAATTTCCAATAAAAATGTTCATTTTAGACGTTGTTGGAAACTATGATAATGGTGGTTTAATAGATTGTGTAGCGTCCTAAATCACGTTAGATATTAATACGATTTCTCCAGACAATGTTACTTGCTAGTTTCATCAGAATTCTAAAGACAAATGTGAGAAAAAATGTAATGTTTGAAATCGTCACATTTACAGAGAAAAACACCGCAAATATTGTAAAAGAATTGGTAGTCTCTGTGACAGATATTAACGTTATTATGCATGTAACTAATTTATAGAATGTATTGATAGAGTTATAGTTGACGAAAGTTAGAGAAGTAGATGTGGAAGCGATTAATCACAAAATTTATGCAAGTTGCAATAGTATTAAGAGAGAAGAAACTGGGTGGGAAGAGTCTGAAAGCAATAGATGGGATCAATAACATTACAGAATAAACGATATACGAGAAAGTTCAACGGAAGTGTAAGAGAAAATAACATGCATGAGTGCGTTAACTGTGCCACACGCTATTCCACCACTCTGCATACCAGCGTGCATCCTAGGACTGGCACTTCCGGGGAGAAGAAGTTATCGTTCTCATCCGTGACTTCTCAAATCTCACTACATTTCTTCTCACTTTAATCTTCGCGGATTTTCCGTTGCCGTAGGAGACCCGTGGTTAAGATAATCTCGTTTTCTTTAGTAATGACCGCCGTAGCTACTCAGGTCCAGGCCATGGCCGTAGCTGTATTCATGCCCTGAGCTGTAGCTGGAGTAGCTAGTAGCCTCGCCAGAAGAGTGGGTAGCGGGGGCGTGGGAGTATGTGATCAGAGGGGCGGAGATGATTTTCTTGATAGGGATGATCTGCTTGATGGGGATGATTTCTTTCTTGTGGGAGCTCTCGGGATGGCTGGAGTGTCCGGATTTGGTGACCACGGCGTTGAATCCGTTATGTTTGTCGGCTGTGTACTTGACGGTACGGGTGGTGCCGTCGGGTTCAACAAGGCTGTAGTAACCCTCCACCTTGTCTCCGACACGTTTCTCGTGCTGTTCCTTGATGTCGTGGGTGTGATCGTCCTTCACTCCGTACTTGAATTCGTAGTTGGCTGGAGCCTGCATGTAAAAATACATTTAATAAATTTTGCACAAAATAAACTGAATATATACGAAAGTATGATTTGAGACTTTAAAAACTATCAATATCATGCCAGGTTTTTGGGTATTTTAACCATGTCACAGATGTAGAAATAAATTTCCGGTACTAGGAAAAAGTTTTTGGTACTGTAATTGAAGCAACAAATAGATTTCCTCGTTGTCATTTCCATACTTTCTTTCATGATGGGAAGCTTATCTGAGACAAGTACAGAAAGGTACAGATTGACACTTTAAATTTGGATTTCATACAATTCGACATTTATTTCTCTCCTTTTAGACCTGTTACTTATCTGGACATTATCACATTATGGACATTTTTATACTGTTTGACATTTTAGTATTGGATAATATCTCTGATAAACGATGGAGCCAATATGTAACTTCGAAACGTTGTGTGACTCTAGGTAGAACATGGTTCTAATACCCATAAACTTCACATTATGAATGTATAAGATTTTAGACTTTCACTGTTCTAGCGTGGTAAGATTTTTTCGGTTATTTGTACCTTGTCGTAGACTGAAACATCCAAACACATCGGAGCTACATACAGTAATTATGTGCTCCATTATCAGGGACCGGCAGAAAAAAGAAGCAATCTATCTATTGAATACGGTGGAAGTTGACTGTTAGTAAATCGCTTTTGAATTGAATTTATAGGCCTAAGCTACAAACCTAAATTAAGATTGCGGCAAGTTCTTATTGAAATTTGTAGTGAGAAATACACCACTGTCTGGGGAAGTATGACAAATTACTAGGTCAAAATCCTCATTGAGTTTGCACACAGGACACCAATTTAAAGGAAAAGAGGTCTAAAGAATTGTAACTGCTAATACGAAAAATATTAATACACAAGAAATTGATTTAATAAGTAGCGTTCTGTTCTTCTAGTACATAATTAGATATGCTTTATACTTGTCGCTAGCAAGGTTACATTTTAATCTATAGTATAAGTCAGACTGAAGTTACAGCAAATCAAAGTTTAAGTACATCAGTGTCTTTTATGAACTGTGTTTTTTGCTCTCGATGAACACTTTTATGGAATTTTCTACCCTATGTGTCAATATCATACCCATTCTTAAGAACAAATTTTACTAAATATAAATGTGTATTTAAAAAACTGGTTGTTATACAGTGTTAAAATAGCTTCAAATATTCCTCAAAACTAGAAAACAAAGTTTAATGAACATGGGTCATAAAATTAATATCTTCCGACATATTAATATTTGTTCATCATCATCATCATCATTAGATGATTAATGTGATTTTCATTAAGAGAAAATAATTAAATATTTTGAGAGGTGGTAGTACTAATCAAAACTAGAAAACAAATTCCAATAAACACGGGTTTTAAATTAATATCTTCCGAGATACGGGCACTTGTTCATCAACATCATAGACGATTCTGAGTGCGATTTACATTAAAAAAATCTGTAGTATTAATCGAAACAAGAACGGAAAAAATTCATAAGCATGGATCCTAGAATTAAACTGTGTACAAAACAAGGGTTTTGAAATTGGTATTGTGAGAACAGCATATCTTCTAATGTATTTATTATGCTGTAATATAGAAATAGCTTCAGTGTCCATTGTTCACTGAATTACAGTGAACTTTTGAATACTTTTTAAAGAATTAAAAAAAAAACATCCTTATGTGAATTAAATATTCAATATATTAGGTTCATAGATGGATGAAAAAAAAAGACGAAAAATTTTCTTTAAGTATCAAATTCTAAATGATTAAGTTTCCATGAAAATCTAAAATCTAAATTTTATAGCGTAATAAAACTCTCTATGTCTCGCTTCGTGGAACGACACAGTAATACGTACAATCTTAAAGTTACGTAAACAATTATACTCACATTCTTTTCTGGTTCATGAGCGACTTCAAGAGGTACATGAGAGATTTTTAGTGGGGCGGCATGAACTTGAAGAGAAAGTTTGGGGAGCTCAAGGGGAGCGTGATGGAAAGAGACGGGAGCTTCCTCCAGCTTAAGGGGAGCATGATGGAAAGTGAGAGGAGCGTGAGCTACAGGCAAAGGCGCGTGGAGTTGCAGAGGAGCGTGTGAGAAAGACAAGTGACCGTGAGCGAGAGGGAGTTGTTGATAGTGCCCCAGACTCTCCAGACCTGGCGCTGCGAAAGCGGTAACCACCAGAGCGGCGAATACAGTGGCGATCTGCAACGAAATCAACTACTGACAATCTTGACTGCTTTACCGTTTAATTAACCAATTTTATTGTAAGGTAAAAGCATGCATCTTTCGGCTCCACAAACGCGTTTAGGGGTCAAATACTGGTAGAGCTTCATGATTTCATAACCTCGGTCTAGAAAAACGTGGTGTGGTAGGCACTACGCTCTAAACACCTTACATTCCAGAGAAAGATCTGATCTGCCATGCTCAACACAATTATAGGCACAGTTTAAATCAGTGGTCGTCAGCACTCACTGAAATGGGTAGAGTGCTTGGAGGGTAAGGAAATATGCTCCGTCGTGCACAAGGGATAGAGAGACAGCATACCCGCCAGCCAGCAGTGACGAATGCACGCTAGGGCAGTGTCTTGTCTGCTACCCCGAGGGTGAAGTGTTCTGATGACCGCTGATTTAAATCATGATCTTCTGCTTTACGGGTTAGGACTTCTAACTATTACACTTGTAATTTCAAAGGCATATTGGTTCCGTTAAGTACAATATTATTTGAAAAATGAGTTCTATGTTAAGTATTGACTGAATAGAACTCATTTTTCAATTATTACACTTGTGTTTAACTAGTAAAACGTATAAATTTTACAGGGTAAATAAATAAACTGTTAGTTCACAGGACTAACGGCTGCAGAAACTGAGAACCTAGTGATCTAATTGTGAATTTTAACATGGGGGCATGAGATAATTACTCTACTTGCCATTATAATTCACTCTAGTTTCATCCCTATTTTACTGATGGATGATGTACGTCTCGCTTCATTTGTTTCCGATATTCTTCTCCTTTATGTGGTAGCGTCTGCGAAGTACCTAATTCTTAAATTTGTGCTTACATAACTTAAAAACTGTACACTGAGAATAAAGATGTTTGGCGCTATCGAAGAGATTTAATAAATTCTCTGTTACTTTTATAATACAGCTTGACAATCGTGCAGCATTTCACGTATTTATGGGCATTATAAGATAGGAATTAGATTGTGTGAAGTTTATGATAATGTACGAATGAGGAAGTGTTTCAAGTTTTATGAAATATATTATAGAAACGAATGGAATAATATGATGTAAGGACACTTAGTGTTACAGAAGTAATAGCTAACATCAATTACCTTTTTATTGTTCAACATCATAACTTCACATCCCAATGAGTCATAAATATCAGAAAAATAAATTATGAACTACGTTTATTACATTGCAATGAAGTGATTAATTTTTATATAATTTTATATTATGAGGTGATATGTAATAAGCTATACGGAATGTATTCTTTTTTTAATTTCCAAATGCTTATCTCCAAAGCAACGTGTTTGCGAGAATACAATTTTGAATAAACTTTTCTTCATTTAAAGCGAAGAAACAATGTCATTTGATAACTGATATATTTGATATTGCACTCCTTGTTAACGTCATTAAATGTCAACTTGGTCTTTCAAATGGGCACCTAAACATTTTTCATCATATTGTGATTTTACACACATAAACTTTCGCCTGATTTTTTAAATAAAAGCCTTGTTTTTTTTTACAAACTAATTAACATAATTCAAATATTAGTACACGGAAAAACATTGAAAGATTTTGACTTAGATTTCTACTCTTTATTTTTCCTGTATTTATGTTCTATGGTTATGTTTACAATACAATATGTTTACGTTAAAAGTAAACAAAAGTAATCTAAGATGTAACCTTTCATAAGTATTAATGTTCAATAATATCTTTCAATTTTGTTAAATGTTTTAAAAATACAAAAAACTGACAGAAGAATGTTACAGACAAAAGTTGTTAGCTCTGTGCGTGAAATTAAAAGCGAATGAAAAAATTGTGGGTTCCCAATAAAATAAAAACAAGTTCACTTCAAAATGACATTTATACTTACTTACTTACTTACTTATGGCTTTTAGAAAACCCTGAGGTTCATTGTCACCCTCACATAAGCCCGTCATCGGTCCTTATCCTGGACAAAATTAATCCAGTCCTTACAATCATATCCCATTTCCCTCAAATCCATTTTAATATTATCCTCTCAGCTACGTCTCTGTCTCCCCAAAGGTCTCTTTCCCTCAAGTCTCCCAACTAACACTTTATATTCATTTCTGGATTCGCCCAAACGTATTATATGCCCTGCCCATCTCAAACGACTGGATTTTATGTTCCTAATTATGTCAGGTGAAGAATGCAATGCGTGCAGTTCTGCGTTGTGTAACTTTTTCTATTCTCTTGTAACTTCATCCCTCTTAGACCCAAATATTATCCTAAGCACCTTATTCTCAAACATCTTTAACCTCTGTTCTCTCTCAAAGTGAGAGCCAAAGCTTCAAAACAATACAGAACAACCGGGAGTATAAATGTTTTATAAATTCTAACATTCAGCTTAATATGACCTTCATAACCTCCACTTACTTACAAATGGCTTTTAAGGAACCCGAAGGTTCATTGCCGCCCTCACACAAGCCCGCCAGCGGTCCCCATCCTGTGCAAGATTAATCCAGTCTCTATCATCATACCCCACCTCCCTCAGATCCACTAAATAAATTAATAATGACATTTTTTTTCTTTTCATATAAAGAAACGTTTATTGAACATAATATTCTAGCAAATGCGTTTTCAAAATAAACTTCTATAAAGTTATCAAAAACACTATAGGCCTAAACCTGAATAACTTAGATACTCTAAGTTCAGAGATCAAAATAGTGGAAGCATAAATTCCTTTGGTTCTGCAACGTTGTAAGATATTCAAAGCGAGTTCTCAGATATTTTGGAGTAGAAGTGAATAATCTATACTAAAAATAAATCTGTAGACGAAATTTTTCTGGTAATTTTCGATTTTCCAAAAATAATTGGTCCTAACATATATAATTAACCATCCTGAAACCGAAAATCGCTTTTTTTTAATTTTTGTCTCTATGTCTGCCTGCCTGTCTGTCTGTCTGTCTGTATGTATGTATGTTTGTTACCTTTTCACGTGATAATGGCTGAACGGATTTTGATGAAAATTGGAATATAAATTAAGTTCTTTGTAATTTAGATTTTAGGCTATATGGCATTCAAAATACATTATTTAAAAGGGGGGTTATAAGGGGGCCTGAATTAAATAAATCGAAATATCTCGCTTATTATTGATTTTTGTGAAAAATATTACATAACTAATGTTTCTTCAAACATAATTTGCGATAAGTTTTATTCCTTAACAAATTTGATAAGACTGATATTTAATGAGATAAATGAGTTTTAAAATTAAAATAACTGCCATCTAAGGCCGTGTAATGAATTAAAAAACAAATGACTTCGTCTATAAGGGGCCTTGGACAGCAACAATCGAAAGCTATGAAAGATAGCCTACAGAGAGTGTTTCTGTATTTGTATGAAATAATATCGGAAGCTAAATTAACCGATTTGTATAATTAATTATTATTTCACCACTGGAAAGTGTAGTTTTTCTAGATGGACATAATGCTATAATGTTATTAGAGTAACGTCTGATATAATATAATATAATTTAAGTTATTTGAAGGGTTCAGTACCATAGTCGGCCAAGCGCCATTTACTGAATACGTAGAAAACAAGGGTTAAAATTAAGTTATTACCATAATTCAATGGAAACCTATAACAAGTAAAATAAAATATACACATTAAATCTAAATGAAGTCAATCTTCATTAAACTATGGTTGCATGTAATAAAAATTAAGAAACATGTTAAAGGAATTGTCACTGCACCAAATGAGTGTCTCTGGACCAAAATGATCGCATTTTAATTATTTGGATGCAATTTAAATTAAGTAACATATTAAACGATTTATCCTTCTATCAAACACGAATGTTTCCTGGATCAAATGTCCTATTTTAATTATGTAATTACTTTATATTTATTTCTAACGGGTGCAACGGCGCGCACGGGTACGGCTAGTATTCTAAATAAAACAGATAAAGAATGTGCTGTTCTTCGCTCCTTTAGGCAGATCCATGAAAGTTTCAAAAGATGGCGTTATATGATCAAATCTACGAGTATTGCAGATGAAGCGGACACACACATTATGAACACGTCGTAGTCTTTCAGTTAAATTTACATTTATATATGTTATTTGACTGAACATATGATCTTAATTTTTTGTGCTCACTTGGCGATTGTATTGATTTACTTAACATTGTACTATTCTAAAATGTAATTTTAAATAAATTAAACAATGATATGCAAGATATTTAGTGACTGGGAAGTAATTGACTTCATTTCTTAAAAGTATTAATAATTTACCACAACATTGTACTGAGTTCAATCGTAAACTTCAAATAATAAAATTTTAAACTAATTATTATCACATTACAATAGAATATTATGAGTATTTGACAGCTTATGCCGTCGCACATTTAAAGTTTATAATTATTTTAAACTGGATATTAAGTGCATAAACTACTACAAAACTGTAATAATAAAATTGTTACTTACCCTTCTGTAATCCATGTTAGATGACAGTCTTCGTCAATGTCTGTTGTCTAACTGGATGTTCTCTGGTGAGCTATCGGTGTAATCTGACAGCTTCTGGCGAAATGATTCCCTTTTATACTTCGCCGATAATCTCATATTAAGAAAGAATTACTCACATTTAAAAGTATAAAATCAGGAATTCCTCAAAATTACTTTTCTAAGACATTCTACCAGCTAATTGCTTGTCCTAGATAAGAAAAGTAAATGTGTGCTATCCCTCCATATCCATCATACACCGCTATGGAAAACACTCAATTCAGCGCATTCCGAAGCATAAACGCGCGTATTACATACGCAGGAAAGGTACGCTTTGGAATTGCATACTTGCTTGTAATTTTCGAATGTAGTAAATGGAATGCTTACCATAGCCATCGTAATAAATTCTCGTGTTAATAGAGTGTAAAGCAGGATAATAATATTTATATTTGTAGCCTATAGAAGACTAAATGGTATGTTTTACAACATCAATGCTTCAAATAGCATAATATGATGTCTTTGTTAAGACAAACTGGATTACAATAAAAGCCATATTCGCTGAGATTGTTTCTTTATTTCTCTCTACAAAACGTTAGTGTTTGAATGTTGCCATAAATTTACCGAATTGATATACTTATAATTTAACATAGCATGTAATAATAATAATAATAATAATAATAATAATAATAATAATAATAATAATAATCCGTGGCGCCACAGCCCTTGAAGGGCCCAGACCGATCAGCCGGCTGCTGGCTTCACGTTCATATGCCGAAGCAGAGGTGGACGATCATCCAACCAGAATGGAGGTATCATGTGGTTAGCACGATGATCCCCCCAGCCTAAAACGGCTGGGCTGGCTTTCGCTACCTATCGTAGGTCCCCAAGTGCATCACGATGCTGGGTGGGCACCGGTCCCATACACTGGCCGAAATTTTATGAGAAAATTTCTTCCCCCATGAGGACTCGAACCAGCGCGCATTCCGTAACGCGAGTCCTAGGCAGGATGCCTTAGACCACGATGCCACGGCGCGGGACAACATAGCATGTATCTCAATATATTTCCTGCGAAAGTTTGAAAATACGTTCAATTAGCATTTTTTAGGGATCTTATATGGCACAACAGAGTTTTAAGGGGTTACATACACCTTCGACACTAAAATGTATAGACCCTATAGTTTTTAAATCTTACTTCTCCATATCCTGGTTGAGTGGAAGAGAAAGCCTTATGGCCTTCAGTCTGCCAGGCAAAATAAAACAACAACTACTACTACTACTACTACTACTACTACTACTACTACAACTACTACTACTAAAACAACTATTACTACTACTAAAACAACTACCACCACCACCACCACCACCATCCTTAGGCTTTATTTTTACGAAATTTTATATGCTTAATTTCTGAAATTTGCTCTTTCACCTAAAAAAAAGAACCATTTGCCTACATAAAAGGTTTCTGTAACAGTGAATTATGAAAATTTTAATTTTACGATTTGCAGCAAATAGCTATTTTAAAAACATACTTCCAAGTCTTTTATATTATTTAGTAATTCTTTTCTTTTTTGTCTTAAAATTAATATTCTTTTTAGGTAATGCTAGAAGTGTTGATTTGTGTTTTCTTTAACTATAGATTAAAATTGCAAGTTTCTTGCTTATGTTAGTTAATTAGTTAGGATACAATTAATTATGATACTTAATCACTCATTTAAAGTTTATATGAATGCAACCTGTGTATATTTTTGTGTGGCTTTACTTTGTTTATAGTGTATTTTTTCCTTTTTATTTCTATTATTGTATTTGTATTTCGGGTGGTGTGGAAGAGAAGGCCTGATGACCTTAACTACACCAGAATAAATAAATAAATAAATAAATAAATAAATAAATAAATAAATAAATAAATAAATAAATGAATAAATAAATAAATTCATATTTAGGACCCCTAGCTCAATGGTAAGAATGTTTGCACTGTAGGAGGAAGAAAACATTTCCCATGTATGTAAATGTTTAAGAAATTGTTCAGGGATACACATTTTGTCTATAATTTCTATTGAAGAAGTCTTAATGGCTACGAAATTTTGTTATTGGAAGAAGGAATAATGATATTTTTTAAATCAAGTAGAAAATCTTTTCTGATTTTATTTTTCAATTTGATTAGTACCAGTATGTGATTTCGAAGTGGGAGACCAAATTAAACGCCGTAATACAATTAAGCAAGCAGTCACAAATAAAAAGAAGTGTGGAAATCGAAATGTTTTGAATTCTTAACATAAGAGCATTCTTCGTTATGTTAAACACTGTGTGTGAATATAAAAAATCAAATTATGATTAATAGTTACACCTAGATCTTTTACAAAATATATTCGTTCTAATGGTTCATCCATCATTCATTGTGTAATCTGCTCTTAACACACTTTCTCTCAGTGGCAACTTTAGTTACCTTTTGTTTTAAAAATTTGTAATAAACATAATATTAGGTTGATACTTTTTGTGATAAGAGATCTTCTACACATATTATGTTCCCGTCATCTCAGGCACAATCCTTCATTTCAAGATCAATTGTTGTGGAGTACAAACGCGAAATTCTGCAGTGATTTTGAGTGTGTCTACTACATACATGAAACTAAAATGTAATTACTACTGTTAAATCCTATGTAATTATTCAAATCTTACTAAAATACATTTCAGAATGTTCACTTAATATTTTAAAGCGAGTTGATTACAATGGTTTTATTGTGGGTATATCTTACAGTATTGTGAAATCATGTGGTAACTTCAGTTGTCAATCAGCGCTACAGTATGCAAAAGTGTGCGTATTTCGTTCCATAATATGTCATGATAATTTAATTACTCTAAGCCAGATTTTAAATACCAGCAAAATTCTCTCTTTAGTGCTCAGTGAATGAAATTTTAGCATTTTCTGATGCCTATAGGATTTTTTAAATTTATTTTCCATTATATGAATGATGCATAGATCAGGTACATGTGAAAAAAAAATGTACAAAATTAAAACGAAAATAGTTCTGAGCACTAATGGGTTAATAATGCAATACCCTTTTTCTCATTTCTCATTTCGCATTTCATTAATAAAATTGCAGTATTAAATTCGTTACTAATTGAAGGGTTCAGAGCCATAGTGGGCCAAGCACCATTTAATAAAAACGGAAAAAGCAAGGGTTAAAATTAAGTGAATACCATAGGTTAATGAAGATTGACATATCATTTAGTTTGAATGTGTATATTTCATATTATTTGCTATATGTTTCCATTGGATTATGGCAATAACTTCATTTGTTTTCTACGGTTTTAGTAAATGGCGCTTGGCCCACTATGGTTCTGAACCCTTCAATTTCATGTTACAATTTGCATTAAAGCAACCCTATTAGTAGCAAATGCTACACCCGATGAATTTCTACGAGCTAACTGAATTAAGATCAACACAAATCTGATCTCCTTTCTCCCTTGTCATGTCGCTTATAGTTCCATAAACCAAGTTCATTAGCCTGATTTTCAAATGAGTTGTACCTCTCAAATCTCTCCGAATGGCTTCGGACGAATAATCCAGAGCGGTCACTTGTCATTTAATTGCGCATTAGATATTGCAAACAGCTGCAACAACCTCGATCACCATGCCAACACGAAGTTTCACTTTGATGTCACCGCGTGGCGATCGACAGCGGGTAAACGCTACAGATTAGCGCGTTGTAATACTTTGTATACAAGAACGATCACATGAATTTGATATCTTATTCTTCCCAATAATAATACCTTTCAGCCTCCATTCACTACTGTCAGCCCAGTCTTCCTCTTGAAATCATCATTCTTGCATGCATTTCAATTAGAAGTGCGTAAAACGGTCTAGACCTCAAAATGAAAACTTCCTAGTTTAGTGCTGCTATATCTTGGCTGCCGTATATCGGATTTATAAAATAAAACCATCTGTCCTTCAGTAAGGGTGACCACAAGGATACAGGAAAGAAATACATATATAAAAGTTTACAATGAACAATGGAATTATATACAGGGACATCATTTTATTTTTACTAACATTTCTAATATTAACCTGGCTATACCTTTGGATCAACGATTAAGAACCGGAAACACCGTTTGCTACCCCCTTCCACGACTGGAGTTCGATGGTACTGGTGTAATATACAAACAAATCACTTATTAAGTATAGGAGGGAAGAAAAGTAGTTCATCCATTTACGTAAACTAGGAAATATCGCGATTTTGAGTTTGATAATTTTCATTAGGTTTTTGTTTAATCAAAATGAAGTACAGTATTAACATTGAGTGTTTTTACTCACGAACTGAGCTATCCATGCGGACGTATTCATTATTCAGTGTATATTATACTGTCTACAACACATTAGCATACACTATAGAGAATGAAGCTAAATTGAAAAATAATCATAATATGGATGTTTAAACACATTTTTTAAAATGCTGGCCGTTCATTTCGATACAGGCTTCAGTTCTAATGTGCATATTATCGCACTATAGACTATTGTACGTAATTACAATTACCAGGTTCGTACTTCGTATCAGTAACTCATGTTGAAATAATTCTGTACTTACTCTATAAAAAGAGACCTTACGTACTGTAAATTCAATCTTCACTTCTGCCCGGTCCGAAAAGATAAAATTACTCTGACATGCTATATAATGTCCGTCCAAGTGGTTACGTCGCAGCGTCGTAGAAAGGGAGAAAATCACGTGACAGTTAATTACTTAACGAGGCCCTTTTATGTAAGTTATTTTAAACAATTGTATGAGTATAATATTACGTAGACGACCAATTCCTAACAGAAATTAATGTTCTCGGAAAAGAGCTAAGACAGCCTAGTCACTAGCATTTACAGAGAGGCGAGTAGAAGCAGGTGGGGGAAACCGGGATGCGACGTAGGAAAATGGAAAATGATGCAATATTGAAAGCTCTTTCGTCACTGGAAAACGCGAACATATTTTTGGAACGTACTGTTTACTATGACCGTAAGGCTACTATGACTGTATATGCGGTCTTGGATCTGTATGGAGGACGGTTGAAGGAATGAGAGTGAAGTACATTAAAAAACTCAGGTACAATAAAAATTGAAGTAAAAATAAAATGATATCCCTATACAATAAATTTCAAGAGAAAATTAAGGTGAATCATATTACTTGAAATAGAGATGAAACTGCAAAATTTGAATTGAGTCCTTCAGAATTTCTCTAAGGATTGTCTCAACATTGTAAAATGTGAATCCCTTTGATTTTAGAAGATTATAGGTGTAAAAAAAGTTCAAAATGTTCTCCTGTAGTAAACAAGTCTCCTTGGCAACACACAGCCATCTAGGATAAAATGGATGCATCAGCAGACTTGTATCGATAACATCATTCGATTATCTAAAAAAATTAATATTATTATCGATTACAAACTTAAGTTCTTGGATTATACCTCGAAACGCGTTGAACGTAAACTTTCATTGTTATGAGTTCCTGAATTGATTAAAGTTGCAACACTTGCTACCAAGCTGACAATATCTAACAAATTTTTCATGATGTTCTTTCAGTAATAACTAAAAAACTAAGGATTTTCGGACATAGTGAACTTTTTTCTTTTTTTGTGAGGAACATGCCCCCAAGGTTTGTCAAAGTATTTATGAAACATCCTGTATACCTCAATGCTAGCCTGATGACACTGACATATGAAAAATCAATTTATCTTAAATAAATGCTTTGCAACATCATTCTCTAATGCATTTCACTAAGGACTGAAGGGGATTATACCATTTAGTATCATTTGAATAAACTGGATTAGTGATGAAACATGTGTAGGAAAATATTATGGTAAATTTTTGGCAAAACATAACACAAAGAGAAAAGTCCGACATTAGTATATACTATAATAAGTGAAAACAGAAATAGATGGAAAGAACACTTGATACCCTCTGCAGCGCAAGAAAGAAAAAGTTGGACCTGACACATCATTAGAAATGCAAGCAGTATTTGACTCATAAATCAGCTACACCTTTTATGTTGTCCATATGAGAACTCAATTATGTAACAATTAGAAAATCCTTAGGGCTGTTATAGCAATTTTCAGAGTATTTTTAAACTGCATGTAAAGTGTTTCTTTTCAAATCGTATGGACGTTACGTGAACTGCATTTCCACTTCATTTGCATAAGCACATCTGGTTTTGACTTGCTGTGTTTGCAAGTTTGTCTGAGAGACCTGGTTTTACTTCGGGGCGATATCGTTACTGACAGAAAGTTCACGAACCATACAATTATGTAAGTGTAATATTTTTAATGAAAACCGGTGCAAAATATACAGATGTCAGTAACTGTACACAAGTTGTATTAAACAATATATTCTTTCTTGAGTGATAACTTAAACGATTAGACCTACTGCAAAACAGGGAAAAATGTTGTTAATTTGTGTGTTTACTTGACGAAATAAGTTATTTTGAACTATGCTGTTTATGATAATTAGGAGGCGGATGTTGATGAAAAGTCATCTTCTTATTTTTCACATTAGGACGATGCCTATTAATATAGAAATCCTTTCTATGTCAATATCAACGTAAAAAAGTAATTTCTTATATTGCATTTTTTGACGTTTTTAAACTAATAGGTCATTTTTATATTTTTTTCGGAATTTTTTGGTAATTTTTAATACTTTGAAGAACTTTTAGATCATTTCGAATGCATTTTACTTTCTTCTTTACCGATAGGTCTGTAAAATTATTTTCTAACGAAATAGGTCAGTAGTAATTACCTACTGAATAAGTGAATAAGAGTGAAGTTTGAGTCTTATACGATGAAAGAGTAATGGAACAGAGACAAATTCTCTCCGTTCCATTACTCTTTCATCGTATGGTGACGCAGAATATCTGAATGGAAATATCATATGTACTTCGGTACATTAAAATAATATATTGAGTCTTACAGTTTGAAACAGACTCTAAAGTCTATCTCTCATTCCACTGAAGGCTTCATTTCACATAACGGAAGTAATATAAAATGCTTGACAACAACTTAGTTTAAGTGAGGACTTTGACCGCTACTGTTCTTTTGTCGGTACGAGAGTGTCTTCAGAATTTATGTTTCACCATGTCCTGCACAGGACGTTGTGTCCTCAACATGGTTCGGAAGGGATGTCTACTGTAGTAGACAGTATTTTTAACACAAAGATTTCAAGAATGCACGCTGCGCCCACAATTTGTTTTGTCATTCACATTCCCTCATCTGGAAGATTTGGTAACAAAAATGAAGCGCGGAAGGAGGAGGAGACGTAGAATAAAGGCACTGACATGGACCACCCATGATTGAAACACATTGTAAACTCTCATTAAAATCAAATTCTTCCCTTAAAACCTTCATTTTGTTGCATGTTCTTTTCCTTTATCTTAGCCAAATTCCAGGAAGTTGCCTTCTCTCTCCGAGATTTGCAGGGCGGTCATTGAAACAAGGTGACTAATTTTTAAGAAGTTGTGGTGCAAGTACGGTAAATAATATTTAAATGTCATTTTAATTTAATTGTAATGTCATTTTTCTATTAGTTTAAGGGTATTTTAATGATCATTTTAAGTATATTTTTAGGTCATCAACATCCGCCCCCTAATGATAACATTGATTCATAGCTATGATGGTAGGTCATTTTGGCAGTATTTCCCAATTTATTTCATAGGAATTTTCCCTTTTAGAGTAACTGGAACACCCTAATCATGTAATGTTAAATTTTATTACACGTAATTTTCTCAGCTCCTATCACTCGTTTTTTAATAGAATGGAATTTCTTTCTCAGTCGCTCATATTTTCTGCTGTTTTTCATTCGCTTTGTAATGCAGAGCACACTATATATATCTATTAATGGGTGTTCTTAATGAGGTATTTCACTCCTGTAACTATAATTTTTTCACAATATCCAATATCAAGCAAGCTGCATTCGAATTGCGACCCACAGATTGTGAAACGTGACATGTTTCACTTCAGAACGTCGTGGAACATTACACGAATTACGATCACGCAGGAACGGCTCAATGCAGGTGACAGGATAGGGTTATATAACGATCTGAAAAGTCAAAGGGTCAGATACGATCTCGGACCGCGGTGTAAAGCGAATGCCGCGAGGCCCGACAATCGACAATGGAACCTCTCACCTCTCTACATGGTGTCTGAAATTTTTTAAAAGAATTTTTATGACACGTGCCACACTAGGCATCAAAATTAATAACAATCGTTGCACTTAGAACGTACGAGAAACTACTACATTAAGCTCACATAATCTGTTGTACAGAACGCTGAACTGGAAAACGCACCGTCGAGATTTAAATGATAAAATTCACATACTGAAATATTATCTTCCGTAATGAATAATTAATAGAGAGGAGTGAAAATATGAAGTTTATGGAATCAAAATGTAATACCAGGGAAAAGTTGTGGGGTGATATTGTAAAGAACAATGCAAAATATATTTTCTCTAGATTAATATTTGGAGGTGCCCCAAAAGCAACATATTTTGAAATTTTCACCAAATTTTCAGGTTCAAATTTTTTAGCGAGTGAACATTCTCCAGTGATTTAATCTGAACAGGATACATGAAACAATACACGTTAAAAACTCGGCATATTTTTGGTTCCCTGTTGGTTCATCTTGAAGTGTCACAAGAACCTCAATTTATAAGAAAATTGGGAATAATCACAAAACTCTTAGGTATGATATAATTAATATAATAAAATCAATGGACAAACGATTAGGGAAAACGCGGAAATTCTACTTGAAGCAAGTAAAGAGATAGGGTTGGAAGTAAATCCCGAAAATACTGAGTATATGATTATGTCTCGTGACAAGAATATTGTACGAAATGGTACTATAAAAGTTGGAGATTTATACTTCGAAGAGGTGGAAAAATTAAAATATCTTGGAGCAACAATAACAAATATAAATGACACTCGGGAGGAAATTAAACGCAGAATAAATATGGGAAATGCCTGTTATTATTCGGTTGAGAAGCTTTTGCCATCTAGTCTGCAGTCAAAAAATCTGAAAGTTAGAATTTATAAAACAGTTATATTACCGGTTGTTCTGTGAAACTTGGACTCTCACTTTGAAAGAGGAACAGAGACTGAGGGTTTTTGAGAATAAGGTTCTTACGAAAATATTTGGTGCTAAAAGGGATGAAGTTACAGGGGAATGGAGAAAGTTACACAACGCAGAGCTGCACTCATTGTATCCTTCACCTGACATAATTAGGAACATAAAATCCAGACGTTTCAGATGGGCAGGGCATGTAGCACTTATAGGAGAATCCAGAAATGCATATAGAGTGTTAGTGGGGAGGCCAGAGGGGAAAAGACGTAGATGGGAGGATAATATTAAAATGGATTTGAGGGAGGTGGGATATGATGATAGAGACTAGATTAATCTTGCTCAGGATAGGGACCAATGGCGGGCTTATGTGAGGGCGGCAATGAACCTCCGGGTTCCTTAAAAGCCAGTAAGTAAGCAAGCAAGTAAGTAAGTAATAAAATTATTGGAAATTCATTCTTCTTATCTTGCAGGGCATTTAAATCAGAACATCTTTAATTAATACAAGAAATCTGACCTTCTACCCTATATTCGCAATGCCAGAGGGGAATTGGCTGCTCTTCCTCCTTTAAACACTATGTGATTCTATTTGTATGTACCAGATTGGGGTCGATCTAAATTAAAAAATAATAGCATTTAAATAAAGTGTGTTCAATTTGTAACCAACATTACTTTTAATTTAAATATCTATTCTTTATTAATTTCCATTTCTCATTTAGCTATAACCTTATACTATCCACTGATCGTTGCCGCCCACCGAATGGTAAAAAATGGTTTTGAATATCTGCGCAGAAAAAATGGTACTTGCATACGAACTACACCAACCGAGAATCGAACCGGGTCTGTTTGATCAGTATGCCATCACTGTGAATAGAGAGAGTAAATAAAGTATCCATGATATATGTAAAATATTATGAAAATTATCTGTAGAAACTTTCATTGAAGCACACACTTGATGGGACATAACTGGTATCGTAGGGTTTGAGATACCCAAAGCACTTTTGAACTTGTCACAATGAACATTGAAAGAAAACTAAATGTCTTAAGGGAACACTATGGTGAACTAATGGTGAAAAATTAAGAAAGTCCACTTAAAAATGTATTGTGACTTCTGTTTAGACCGAGCTCAAAAAGCTAACTAATTTATGTTCCCATAACTATTTTGAAACTTTTGAGCTAATATATTGTGAAAATTGTGACACAAGGAACCTTTTTAGTGACGTCAATATAAAATACATTTAAAAATATCATTTCAAAATCATTAGCCCTAATGACACCAAATTTTATAGTACAGATAATAATATTGTAGACATGTTTATGTAGTTTAAAATTAATAAATTTTGAATGAAAATTGTAAAATATTTAAAACTCACTTAAGTGTCCCCTTAAACATGCTCAAGGCTTCTGTTAGGGGATCACCTGAAACTATACCAAATAATGGCCGAATTGCTTACACAGTTTCCTAGGAATTGGTTAAAATATTTCAAAGCGCATATGTCGTACCCCACAATACCACTGGCGGGTTAATCACAGCAAACAACAAAACATTACATAAGCGTGAAAGTTGTATTGATGATATTCAGGTGTGGTAGCCACTATGGGTGCGGACGGACGGAGTGGACAACACACGCAGTTCCCACAGTCTTATATGCAGGAACTCTTAATAAATCTCGACAGAAGACGATAAAAAAATTTGGATTAGCGATACAAGCTATCTGCCAACACGTAGTTATGTAAGTGTACACTCATATCCTCTTCAACAGATATGCTACTTGCAGTTTACTAGGAACAAAGCAACAGAACCCGTTCGATTTAAGACTGACTTGAATTTAAGTATCGGTACACGTTTAGTTTTCTCCCCCGCCCCCCCACTTTCGATTCCCGGTAGGTGTAAACGGGGGAGTCGCTCATTCCTAAGGTAGGCTATAGTTTTTTATATTCAGCGTTATTCTTTCAATTTTCACACTACAAATTCAACAGATAAGCAGCTTATCAAATACTTAACAATGGCTGATAATACTAAAATTAGGGGCCATCGGCATGGTGTAGGTTTCAAGGGGCGGAATACTTGCTACGTTCCGGGTTTGAATAAAGTATCGACTGATTTCCTGGTACGTTTCAACCTCTGACTACTTCTTACTCCTCATAATGTATGAGTTGGGGTTTATTTGGGTATTGAGTGTTTTACTTACTTACTTACTTACTTACTTACTGGCTTTTAAGGAACCCGGAGGTTCATTGTCGCCCTCACATAAGCCCGCCATTTGTCCCTATCCTGAGGAAGATTAATCCATTCTCTATCATCATATCCCACCTCCCTCAAATCCATTTTAATATTATCTTCCCATCTACGTCTCGGCCTCCCTAAAGGTCTTTTTCCCTCCGGCCTCCCAACTAATACTCTATATGCATTTCTGGATTCGCCTATACGTGCTACATGCCCTGACCATCTCAAATGTCTGGATTTAATGTTCCTAATTATGTCAGGTGAAGAATACAATGCGTGCAGTTGTGTTGTGTAACTTTCTCCATTCTCCTGTAACTTCATCCCTCTTAGCCCCAGATATTTTCCTAAGCACCTTATTCTCAAACACCCTTAACCTATGTTCCTCTCTCAAAGTGAGAGTCCAAGTTTCACAACCATAAAGAACAACCGGTAATATAACTGTTTTATAAATTCTAACTTTCAGATTTTTTGACAGCAGACTGGATGATAAAACCTTCTCAACCGAATAATAACAGGCATTTCCCATCACATAAAAATATTATCCTTGTATTTATCTTGTTCTAATTTCCCACCACTGCTTTCATTGTATTTCTCTTGCTCTTCTTTATTTGCCCTTGTTTTCAGTGCTTTCCTCTTCTTCGCCTTGTTTTCTTCTTGATTTCATTCTTTTCCCCTTCTTCACCTCGTGTCGGCCTGGATAGCGTAGTTGGTATAGCGCTGGCCTTCTGTGCTCGAGTTGCGGGTTCGATCCCGGCCCAGGTCGATGGCATTTAAGTGTGCTTCAATGAGACACGCTCATGTCAGTAGATTTACTAGCATATAAAATAACTCCTGCGGGACAAAATTTCGGCACAGCGGCGACGCTGATATAACCTAGGCAGTTGCGAGCGTCGTTAAATAAACCATAATTTATAATTTACTTTTCTTCAC
The DNA here is from genome assembly GCF_040183065.1 of Periplaneta americana. Classification (NCBI taxonomy): domain Eukaryota; kingdom Metazoa; phylum Arthropoda; class Insecta; order Blattodea; family Blattidae; genus Periplaneta; species Periplaneta americana. The sequence goes on along the minus strand of NC_091132.1, from coordinate 44,386,362 downwards.
CTCGTTTTTCTCTTGTTTTTCTTGTTTCCTCTTTCTTATCCTTTCATTTCTCTTTTCATCTTTGTATTCCCTTTGTTCTCGTCTTCTCCTTCCTCTTTTTATATTTCATTGTTATGACTGTATTCCAGCTGTTCTAATTGTATTCCTGTTTTTCTAATTGTATTCTCCTTGATATTGTATCAACTTGTTCTTCTTGTATTCCCGTTACACTCCTTGTATTTCCTTTGGTCTCCTTATAACCACTGTACTCATTGTATATACTTCTACTATTTCTATTCCCCCTCTATTCCTTGTAAACCCTTGTAGTCCTTGTATTCCCTTGTTCTATCTCCGTGTTCTCCTTGTATTCCCCATGATCGTCTTGTATGCCTCTAGTTGAATTATCCAACAAAACTCATACGAGAACATAAAGATATCAATGTTTTAGACTAAAAAAAAAATATATATAATGTAATGTAATACAGTATAATTTATTTGAAGACTTGAAAATATATGATTAGTAATTTTTAATAGGTTATTTTACGACGCTTTATCAACATCTTAGATTATTTAGCGTCTGAATGAGGTGATGTTGATAATGCCAGTGACATGAATCCGGGGTCCAGAACCGAAGGTTACCCAGCATTTGCTCATATTGAGTTGAGGGAAAACCCCTGAAAAAACCTCAACTAGGTAACTTGCCCCGACCGGGAATCGAACCCGGGCCACCTGGTTTCAAGGCCAGAAGCGCTAACCGATGATTAGTAATACACTATAAAATTTAATGTAATATAATACAATTCATTTGGAGACTTGAAAACATATGTTTCGCCGCTGGGTTGCTGGCAGAGGGTAAAGAAACTCAAAATTACACCAATAAGCCATCATAAAATTTTTGGTAATCCTATTGTGTATGATCCTAAATTGCATCTTTAAACTCTGCAATGCTTGGAAAAAACGGCATAAGTCAGTTTGCACAAACATTTTGACAACTTTCGGAACATCTGCTCGCTTGGAAAAAGAGACATAAGTATTTCTACCATTGCTATAATTCATACAGAAGAAAATTAAATCGACATAAACCAGTGTGAAGACAGTTTTTTTCCTTCTTCCGTGAAATTAACATTTTTGACTTGTGCCACTTTTCCCGAGCACTACAGAACTGTTCTCTGATCAGACATATGATTATTCTCATTTTAAACTATCGCAGTTGAATAAAATTCTATCGACCTCTTTGCAAAAGTTGCCAAAGAATACTAAAAAAAAATCAGAAAAGTGAGATATACTGTTAATGTAATATGTTTCACATTTCCTCTTAAATGTAGTACTTAGTAAAATAATATACTCCGGAAAGTATGAAGAATATGTTAAAAACCACCAGACAACAAGACTAGTTACCAGTATTTAATATTTTCAAAGTAAGAAAAAAATATATATCCCCTTAAACTACGGCTACCAACACAACACAACAGTTAGTTGGCCTGCCTACACGAAAGGTGAACACGTTGCATAGCAATGTGCTGCTTTCTATGCTGCAAACTAGCGCCATTTGGTGTAAAGGTGAACTGAATGTGGCTCCTACCACCAGCTGAAGTGCTATACTTCCGATAGATGTGGCTGCGGTCACAACTATAAAAGTGCATATCTTGAAACGTTTCCGAAGATCAATAATTACGAGTGAACTCCCATAATCTTCAGATAAAACCATAAGGAGCAGTATTATCTCCAATACTATTAAACTTTCGTATAGCGGATTTCAGTGATTATGAAAATAACCATATTGTTTAGTTCGCAGATGATACCATCAATACATTTATATTTTATACTAGAAACTTGGGTATCCAAGATGCTTAGATTGAAGTTCGGAGTTATATATTATTTATACAAGTTCAAAACTGGCAAAAAAGATAATATTTCAAAGAGCTCAATTGTAACATTCACCAGAAGTCGCTCCAAATTAATCTTTTCCCAGGAAAAATTAAACAAAACATTTAAAGTAGGTACAATATAAGACTACTGATTTATTTTGAAACCACTTCATAATCAAAAGAGTTTTCGAAATCTACTCGTATCACATTTTTCAACTTTTATGCTCTTTTTTATAATCAATATCGTTGAGTTTCAGAGTACGAGTACAATTAATATGATACATTAATTCAGCACCTTAATACACAAAATATGAGTTTATTTATTCACAGCTTTCTGCCAAAAATCAGGTTTTTCATTGAAAATCCTGCATTCTCCAACCTTCCCTCTTAATCTCGGCACACAATCAATATACCTTAATGTTATCAATAATGTAATGTCTTCTTCTGCCCAATACTGCTTCCCATTCACCGTTCATTCCCGTGCATCCTTCAGCAGGTCAATGACTCAGTCAATTTCTTCTTGTCTTCCTGATCACTTTAAGCATTATCTTTCTTCAGCCACTCTTCCTAGCACAGTTTCACTTCTTACTTTTTCTGTCCATTTCCCACACTCCATTCTTCTCCATATCCACATTTTAAACGTTTCTAGTCGTTACTCTTCACTCCGCCGTAATGTCCATGTTTCTGCTCCATGGCACACTCAACACAAAGCACTTCACTAGTTTCTTCCTTAGTACTTTTCTCAAAGATTCACAGAAAATGTTCCTTTTTATATTAAAATCTTCTTTTGCAATTGATATCTTCCTTCATGATATGGGATATGTTACTACTTATAGTACACCCCAAGTATTTGATGCCGTCCATTTGTTCTACTACCTCATTTAGTATTCGCGAGTTTATCTTTTTTATTTTTCTTCCGATAACCACGATCTCCGTCTTGTTTGCATTTATCTTCATCCCATATAGCTCACAGCTATCATTTAGCTCAAGTAACATATCCCTTAGTATCATCTCTTATTCTCCTAACAACGTCATATCATCAGCAAATCTTATGCACTTTATTTATCTTCCTACAACTATCACCCCTCCCCTGTTTTCAGGTACACTTATATATGAAATTATGTAACAAGAATTTATCAATGTAAGCAATAAAGTGAGAGTTTATAACACACATATCAGACGTCATGCAATGGTGGGTGTTTTTCATCATGTAAATCATATTTGCTTGACGGAACTTAATTTCGAAATGTATTTTTTTATGTTGATTCGATTGAATTATATATCCATCATGCTATTCATAATTACATTTCATTACATTACATTTCGGAATAACTAAAATTACTGAGACTTACAAGGCAGCATGGTTTTAAGTGTCATAACTTGATCTAAGGGTTCGGAAAATATCAGTTATCTCGTATTGGTTGGATGATCATTCACCTTTCCTGAGTTATGTAGACGTGATGCTAACTTTGACCTATACTCCACATGTGCAGTCGGGCTACGGATTATTATTATTATTATTATTATTATTATTATTATTATTATTATTATTATTATTATTATTATTATTATTATTATTATTATTATTATAAGATTACGGCACTGTATAAATAATGTAAGAGCTTGGTAAATCTAAAAACACTTGTAACACTGCGTAACAAATTTTAACTTTTTTTTTTCTTTTTTTGCTCTGGGCAGTTATACACGTTTTCTTTATAATTTGAGCCTCCTGAATACGAATATCACGATAAAAACAGTTGTTGGTTACGGTTTTGAGAAATTTTCGAATTTATATCTATTTAAAATACTGCTTTATGTAATGATATTAAGGTTAAATATTCGCTGTTCAGAAGATTACAGCTTTCTTTTTCTGGATTTTCTTTTATACTGGGCATCAGGTAAATTACGAGATAAAGTTCAACAATAGTTCTGCTAACATATTGATACTCCACTGCCCTTGGTATCCTTTTTTCCATAGTTGAAATTTTTTAATGAAAGCGCTCACCATACTAATCACTGAAATTGTCAGAATTCTCGGGGAAAAAGTCAAGATGGAAGAGAAGGAAATGAATTTTCAGACACATGTTACAACCCATAGTTTCGTACGCCAATAGTAAATTTTGCACTAGTTCTTCATAGTTCTCACTTCTACGGTTACCCAGAAAATTTAATACAACCTCCTTGAATGCAATCCAGGAGGATTTCTCTTTTCCTTCCAACAAAGATTCGAAATGATTGTCGTTAATTATTTATGAAATGTGTGGTCCATTGAAAACTACCTCTCTTATTTTCGAGTCACTAATAGCATGAAATTTTTCCTGGATATGTTTAAATGCTTCAGTTTTCTTTATTAATCCTAACTTAATATGTGAAGGGGATAAAATTACTTTACTTTGAGGTACAAGAGGTTGCTGTGCAATATTTTACTTCCCTGGCTCTAGTTATTGTCGTTTTATTTTATAATGCTTATCTCGAGCGCGACTGTCCTATTCGCACAGAAAGCAGCAAAATTTTGTGTAGCCTAATTGTGTTCCAAGAAGCAATGCTACAACCGCAAATCCGCACATATAAACCATTCGTAATTTCAATATTATCATTAAAGCACACTTTAAAGAAATACACGTCTTACACAGAATACTAACACTACGGAAATCTCCTGATAAACTGAAGCGATTTCATATAGCGAATCTGTTTCTCTCCCTCCAAATGGGTTCGAAAAGGGCAATAAAACAATTTCCGCTTCCAGAAGTCGCTTTGACAAGGTGGTCTATTGCAAAATATAGACAATCGTAATGTCATTAAAGCTTACAGTGAAAGAAATGCACATCTCAAGTAAAATCGGGTAAAATCAAGCAAATTCATACCCTGAACCTGTCCCCCCCCCCACCAAATAAACTCGTAAAAGAGCAATAAAATAATTTTCGTTTCTACAAGAGCTTCTAGCATATTCGCCTACTTATATTAATATTGTTTTCACATAATGGATCGTCACATCTGTAAAACAAAATAGTTACACACGAAATACGGTGATTTTTCCAAAATAGATTGCATATCAAATGAATTATATTGTGCATCTCGAAAACTCGAACTGATGAAACATTTTGTTTGTTATTTTTGAATTCAGAAGGTCGAAATTATTAAGATTTTGTTAGTTTTATGTCTGGCGCAAAATGACTGTTGACCAGTGTAATTTGGAGGGAAGTTACGTTATAGGCGATCTTAAATAGCTAGATATTTCTATTATTGATTGTAACTTCCTAGTAAATTCTGGTTCCTGTAACTGTAATTTTCTTTACGAATTATAAGATTTTCTTGCCGCTCGTAGACAATACATATTCGTCTATTTTATTTAGAGCTGGGGACGGAGCGAGTAGAACTGTTGAGTTACTCGGTTCTATCGATTTATGTGCTTGGCAGCAAAGCACCGAAGTTACTCCGTTAACCGTAGCCGTTACCGGTCAGATCAAACATTCAAACAGAGTTCACGTGTTTTACTTGATTCTAGCAGACAACAACGTAGGTACTGTTGTCTTTAAATATTTTCTGCTGCAGGACAAATTATTTCCTTCTAATATTGAAGAGGAGTCCATCCTATTATATGACCTATCAAGTGGACCTAATGAACATTGACAGTCTGAACATAATAATAATAATAATAATAATAATAATAATAATAATAATAATAATAATAATAATAATAATAATAATATCTATACTAATAATAAATCTGTAGCCGAAATTTTTCTGGTAATTTTCGATTTTCCAAGAATGATTGGTCCTAACATATATAATTAACCACCCTGAAACCGAAAATCGCTTTTTTGAAATTTTTGTTTGTATGTCTGTCTGTCTGTCTGTCTGTATGTTTGTTAACTTCTCACGCGATAATGGCTGAAACGATTTCGATGAAAATTGGAATATAAATTAAGTTCGTTGTAACTTAGATTTTAGACTGTATGGCATTCAAAATACATTATTTAAAAGGGGGGTTATAAGGGGCCTGAATTAAATAAATAGAAATATCTCGCTTATTATTGATCCTTTTCCAATTCACTGCGGGCTAAAGCAGGGAGATGCACTATCACCTTTACTTTTTAACTTCGCTTTAGAATATGCCATTAGGAAAGTTCAGGATAACAGGCAGGGTTTGGAATTGAACGGGCTACATCAGCTTCTTGTCTATGCAGATGACGTGAATATGTTAGGAGAAAATACACAAACGGTTAGGGAAAACACGGAAATTTTACTTGAAGCAAGTAAAGCGATCGGTTTGGAAGTAAATCCCGAAAAGACAAAGTATATGATTATGTCTCGTGACGGGAATATTGTACGAAATGGAAATATAAATATTGGAGATTTATCCTTCGAAGAGGTGGAAAAATTCAAATATCTTGGAGCAACAGTAACAAATGTAAATGACACTCGGGAGGAAATTAAACGCAGAATAAATATGGGAAATGCGTGTTATTATTCGGTTGAGAAGCTCTTATCATCCAGTCTGCTGTCCAAAAATCTGAAAGTTAGAATTTATAAAACAGTTATATTACCGGTTCTTCTATATGGCTGTGAAACTTGGACTCTCACTCTGAGAGAGGAACATAGGTTAAGGGTGTTTGAGAATAAGGTGCTTAGGAAAATATTTGGGGCTAAGCGGGATGAAGTTACAGGAGAATGGAGAAAGTTACACAACACAGAACTGCACGCATTGTATTCTTCACCTGACATAATTAGGAACTTGAAATCCAGACGTTTGAGATGGGCAGGGCATGTAGCACGTATGGGCGAATCCAGAAATGCATATAGAGTGTTAGTTGGGAGACCGGAGGGAAAAAGACCTTTAGGGAGGCCGAGACGTAGATGGGAGGATAATATTAAAATGGATTTGAGGGAGGTGGGGTATGATGATAGAGACTGGCTTAATCTTGCACAGGATAGGGACCGATGGCGGGCTTATGTGAGGGCGGCAATGAACCTTCGGGTTCCTTAAAAGCCATTTGTAAGTAAGTAAGTAAGTAAGTAAGTATTATTGATTTTTGTGAAAAATGTTACATAACAAAAGTTTCTTTAAAATTAATTTTCGATAAGTTTTATTCCTTGAAACATTTTGATAGGACTGATATTTAATGAGATAAATGAGTTTTAAAATTAAAATAACTGCCATCTAAGGCCGTGTAATGAATTAAAAAACAAATGACTTCGTCTATAAGGGGCCTTGGACAGCAACAATCGAAAGCTATGAAAGATAGCCTACAGAGAATGTTTCTGTGTTTGTATGAAGTAATATCGGAAGCTAAATTAACCGATTTGTATAATTAATTATTATTTCACCATTCGAAAGTGTAGTTTCTCTAGATGGACATAATGCTATAATGTTATTACAGTAACTTCTGACATAATATAATATAATAAATATAATATAATATAATATAATATAATATAATATAATATAATATAATATAATGTAATATAATATAATATAATATAATGTAATATAATATAATATAATATAATAATATAATATAATATGTAATATTAAATACTATAATTTAAGTTATTTGAAGGGTTCAGTACCATAGTGGGCCAAGCGCCATTTACTGAAGACGTAGAAAACAAGGGTTAAAATTAAGTTATTACTATAATTCAATGGAAACCTGTAACAAGTAAAATAAAATATACACATTAAATCTAAATGATGTCAATCTTCATTAAACTATGGTTGCATGTAATAAAAATTAAGAAACATGTTAAAGGAATTGTCATTGCACCAAATGAGTGTCTCTGGACCAAAATGATAGCATTTTAATTATTTGGATGCAATTTAAATTAAGTAATATATTAAACGATTTATCCTTCTATCAAACACGAATGTTCCCTGGATCAAATGTTCTATTTTAATTATGTAATTACTTTATATTTATTTCTAACGGGTGCAGCGGAGCGCACGGGTACGGCTAGTATATTATAATATAATAATAATAATGATAATTATTATTATTATTATTATTATTATTATCATCATCATATTAGAGTGTTTGATTAATATTAAAATATGTTAAAAAAGAAGTGCATTTTATTTTTCTTCTATTTGTGTTTATTGGATTTGTGTTACCTCATCAGTCATAATTTTATTTGTATTTATTTCTACGAATTATGTTACCTAATTACTTTAATTTATCAATAACATTACGTTTCACCAAAGAGGACATGGTTGTATTGAAAGATAGTAATGTTATAAAATAAATAAACATTATTTTCTTCAGTTCAAGATTCCACGTTTTATTGATTATTTTATCCACTTTCCGTAATAGTTAATAATTGTGTATATTATTTTTAAGTGTTTTAGGCAGCACTTCATGGAGCCCGTTTCTTTCTATCTTCTTTTTTAATTAGCTGCAGCGTTTAACGTTTACATCACATGTTAATTTATTAGCTGTTAGTATTATAAATTATTTTATCAATTTTATTTCGTATGTCATATATAACAACACTGGAAGTTAAATAGGCCTTTCATGCAAAATATCTCCGCGAATAGTTGTAATCACGCAAATGAAATTTGCAACACCAATTTTGCAATGAAGAGAAGCACTTTTTTCTCGTCAATTGGCAAAGCGAAAGCGCTTTACTACAACGCTTTTAAAACACGCTTGGTTTCACTTTCAAAGTACGTTCTAAAATCGACTCACTCTATCTAAATTTTTAATCTGCTGCCACAAATTTGTACTCGGTACTGTACTCGGTTCAACCGAGTAATGACGTCACAGTAACTGCTCCGAACCGAACCGCTCCATCCCCAGCCCTAATTTTATTGTGCTGTTCACCAAGTACACTCAAAATACTTCTTTAATATGAAATAAAAATGTGTTAATAGTCTTTCCACGCATTGATGTTACCAACATACATGTTATTGTCTACGTACTGCCTAGAAAAATATATTTTAACACAGATAATGGGCTCTTTTGAAACAATACTGCAACTCCACCTGGGATAAAAACCCGACAGCGATTAAAATATCTTTACTGGAAAGAAATAGAAGAAACGTGAAAGATGTAATAAACTCCACAGTCACATCCAGTGTAATCGTAAATTCTCATATGCTAATTTTTGTTGAATCAATTATTTCGTAATAAAAATTTCAATATACATGCCTCATGCGTAGAATAGGTAACAGTGATGATTATTCCATGAATTAATTAATTGCAGTAATTAAGACATAAGATCCCATTAATGAGTCTTACACCAGACTTGAGGAATTGCTATGACCCTCAGGAGGATCCTGCTAACAGATGGGGTTTGTAATTTATATACATAATTCGGATCTATCTAATATGTATCTGGAATAGCAATAACTCCAGCGGAACGCATAATTCTTACACGGAGAGAAATTGAGGATGTCAAGATTTAAGATTTGCAAGTGATAATATATATAATATTCCAGCAGTAATAAATAAGATCATCCAGAAATTTAAATCAAACGGGTGTAATGACATGCTCTAAATAAATCAGACCGGAACATTTTGTAAGAAATATATATCGGAGATTCGAGAAATAAGTTATAGTCATATTAATACATGGCCACATGAAGAAGAAGTGTTATGTTTCGGCAAAACAAGAGGGCAACTTGCTAGAAAATAATATATATTTCACTCTTAGGAACAGTCTAGAAAAGAGAGATTAAGATTCTCTTCGTAACCACGCCTCATATGAACGCACGGAGGAATGAGGCATAGGACAGATTGTAGATGTAGACAAAGGTGTGTTGAAGAGCACTTGTTTCAGGTCCTTTGTTATAAAACCTCACAAGGAAAATTCAATACAAGCTCTGCTAAAACGCTGGATTGAAAATATTGAAAATTAGCGGCTTTTGCACTGATTTTTTATGACTTTCTATCTCGAAAACTAACTTATTGTCATTTTTGAGCTTGTATTCATTTCAGACGTGTCCTTCAGTTGGCAGGCTATTGTATTATATTGCCGTTCCTAATGTTTGTCTTAAATTTGTTGGTACCGTAATGAGAATATAATAGGTTTTCCTATGAAGTGGTATTAGTCTGAAACGTGATTTTGACGGAAGGGCTACGTTCGTTAATGAATTTTTCTAAAGAAAAACAGCAGGTATTATTATTATTATTATTATTATTATTATTATTATTATTGCGTGTTATTATTCGGTTGAGAAGCTCTTATCATCCAGTCTGCTGTCCAAAAATCTGAAAGTTAGAATTTATAAAACAGTTATATTACCGGTTGTTCTGTATGGTTGTGAAACTTGGACTCTCACTCTGAGAGAGGAACATAGGTTCAGGGTGTTTGAGAATAAGGTGGTAAGGAAAATATTTGGGGCTAAGCGGGATGAAGTTACAGGAGAATGGAGAAAGTTACACAACACAGAACTGCACGCATTGTATTCTTCACCTGACATAATTAGGAACATTAAATCAAGACGTTTGAGATGGGCAGGGCATGTAGCACGTATGGGCGAATCCAGAAATGCATATAGAGTGTTAGTTGGGAGACCGGAGGGAAAAAGACCTTTAGGGAGGCCGAGACGTAGATGGGAGGATAATATTAAAATGGATTTGAGGGAGGTGGGGTATGATGATAGAGACTGGATTAATCTTGCACAGGATAGGGACCGCTGGCGGGCTTATGTGAGGGCGGCAATGAACCTTCGGGTTCCTTAAAAGCCATTTGTAAGTAAGTATTATTATTATTATTATTATTATTATGTATTTTTGCCTCATGGATATATACAACTCAAAGATATTTACAACTAGATTAATTAATTTTTGCAGACGATTTAGCTCTGGTGGCATCCTCAGAAGATGAATTACAACTTTCAATTTTTAATTTTAACAAAATTGGAATTAAATGTGATATGAAAATCAATAAAGAAAAAACTAAAATTATGGCCTTCTGCGGAAAATACCCTGTGCCTAGCAAAATATGTTTAGATTCAAAAATATTAGAATAAGTAAATTATTTTACATATCTCGGATACACATCTTTTTTCGATGAAGTAGACATTTCACAGAAAATGTCTAAATATTCCAAAACAATGGGAATTAACAACATTATGAAACCTTCCCTAGTACAAAGGCATACTAGAATTCGACTATTCAAGACCTTGGCGAGACCTGTACTTTGTTACGGCAGTGAGGCATGTACATTGAGGAGGAAAGACGAAAGTAGAATAACGGCTAATGAAATGAAATTTATAAGATATACAGCGGGATATACGAAATGGGATCACAAACGCAATGGATATGTAATGGAAGAATTACAACTAGAACCTGTAATTAATCACGTAAAACATTATCAAAACAATTGGATAAATCATCTGCATCGCATGCGTAGAGGTAGAATCCCAAAAGTCATGCTCCACTATCGTCCAAACAGGAAGAAATCTCTCGGTCGTCCAAAGAAGCGCTGCATTGAAAATTCAACTGTGAGATCGTAACAGGCCATTTGGCCTAATACTTGAAGGGAAGTAGAAGAAGAAGAAGATTATTACTGTTACTATTATTATATACTGTTGATTGAGCTTGCATTCATTTCAGACGCATCATTCAGTTCGCGGGCTATTGTATTATAATGTTTGTCTTAGATTTGTCGGTATCGTAATGAAAATATAATTGGTTTTTCTGTCAAGTGGTATTAGCACAGATCAGTATATACAGTCACGAAGCTTGAGTTCTTGAGGTTGCTAGGAACAATAGACTGTGCAGGTAATATATCGCTTTGTCTGTAATGAGGCGATAGTAGTGACCCTAGTGGTTAGCAAATATCTATGGATGCATATGTCTCGTGACCAGAATATTGTACGAAATGGAAATATAAAAATTGGAGATTTATTCTTCGAAGAGGTGGAAAAATTCAAATATCTTGGAGCAACAGTAACAAATATAAATGACACTCGGGAGGAAATTAAACGCAGAATAAATATGGGAAATGAGTGTTATTATTCGGTTGAGAAGCTCTTATCATACAGTCTGCTGTCCAAAAATCTGAAAGTTAGAATTTATAAAACAGTTATATTACCGGTTCTTCTGTATGGTTGTGAAACTTGGACTCTCACTCTGAGAGAGGAACATAGGTTAAGGGTGTTTGAGAATAAGGTGCTTAGGAAAATATTTGGGGCTAAGCGGGATGAAGTTACAGGAGAATGGAGAAAGTTACACAACACAGAACTGCACGCATTGTATTCTTCACCTAACATAATTAGGAACTTAAAATCCAGACGTTTGAGATGGGCAGGGTATGTAGCACGTATGGGCGAATCCAAAAATGCATATAGAGTGTTAGTTTGGAGACCGGAGGGAAAAAGACCTTTAGGGAGGCCGAGACGTAGATGGGAGGATAATATTAAAATGGATTTGAGGGAGGTGGGGTGTGATGATAGAGACTGGATTAATCTTGCACAGGATAGGGACCGATGGCGGGCTTATGTGAGGGCGGCAATGAACCTTCGGGTTGCTTAAAAACCATTTGTAAGTAAGTAAGCATATTTATTACATATTTAGCTTCGTGACTGTATATACTAGACTGTGGTATTAGTCTGTTAAATAAAATGAAATGTAATTTTGACGGCAGGGCAAAGTTCGTCAATTATTTTTTCTAAAGAAAAATCACAGATGAAACAACGAAGGTGATGGTAAAAATTGAAGTTTGCAGAGACTCAATCGAGTTAATAACGCCCAAGCCTGGAATACACTATAGGAGTTCTGATCGAGCTATCAGAATCATTCCCAGCTCATCTTTCGTCAGAAACACCCCGATAATACTGTCTCAAGGTGGACTATACTTCGGGCTATTACATACACACAAAAGCTCCTATCGTCTACCAGCGAAATCCCGATTTTTAATCGTCCATTAGGAAACAAGAGTCTGTATATTTTTGCTCTTCATATTTGTAGGTATTACTATATACATCTGATATGAAAATGCGTACTACGCCCTTCCTTTCTATATACTGGCGATCATTCTCCTTGTATAAATGTTTACAACCATCAAACACTGCCCTTGAACAAACTGCAACTATTAATAAAATGTTGATGACCACTTCGAACGTCGGTAGGTGATCAAAGTAAAAAGATAAAATGTCCATCAACTTGGTGAACCTGTGCTCTCTGCCCACAACGATACATTAGGCCTATTAGTTCCCGTTCGTTTATGGTTATCGCAAAAATCTCTGACGTCAGAGGTCGGGCGGAGCAGCCTGGAAAAGAATTCCTCGAGCTCATGAGATGTCGGAACGGTAGAAGGCAGCTCTCAACACTTGCTCGTAACGAATGCTCTGTACCCACCAGAAGCAGGTTTTTGCTTGTAAATGTCACAGCAATTTATGGCTATAACCATCTTCTCTCACACTCACAATTTTTTTACAAGGCGGTGCTACGACTTTGATATTGATTATAGACGCAACATTGTTCTCAAAGTACAGCTTTCGGATCTCAGGCACTTTATCTGACCAACTAGAGATATCAGAAGTATTGATTTTGGTCTGGTAATACCGAGTAATATGTATATTTCTGTCTTTCAGGTTTATTTAGTTAGCTGTAAGTGAATAGTCAACTTATCTTTAGAATATAGAGAGTGTTTAAAGAAGCAGCAGCTTGCAACTCAACATCGTCATTAAAGGGGCTATTACGTGACGACATGAAACAAATATTTATAAATTTGCTAATATTTAAATTGCAAATGCATATGATGTAAGAGTCATAATTTAATGCAATTTTTGCAGAGTTATAATGAAAGATTTATAGAAAAAAAATGTTATGTATTATTTAACGACGCTCGCAACTGCAGAGGTTATATCAGCTTCGCCGGATGTGCCGGAATTTTGTCCCGCAGGAGTACTTTTACATGCCAGTAAATCTACTGACATGAGCCTGCCGCATTTAAGCACACTTAAATGCCATCGACCTGGCCCGGGATCGAACCCGCAACCTTGGGCATAGAAGGCCAGCGCTATACCAACTCGCCAACCAGGTCGACAGATTTATAGATATCTTGAGGTCTGAGACATAACTTTTAAGTGTACAGTTACTCACAATTATATCGTCGTTGTTTCTGCAATAACTCCTATGTGCAAGATATGAAATTTTTCAGTAGGAAGAAAAAACACATTTATTCTTCTATGGTAGTAGTGCATAGAAGATTGTGAATTCTTACATTTTCGAAAGAAAAAAATGTAATTACATATAGGAGATTTTATTACGTGCTGTATCACTATTTAAATTATTTAATAGAGCAAAAATCTGAAAATCGATGAATATGTCACATAGGAGTTATTGCAGAAAGAATGACGATATGCCATGTAAAGAATATGTTTAAATTTGCATATAATGCACACACTCGAAAAAAAATACATTAGAAAGCTTTAATTTTGTGTAGACTTTCAGAACTGAAGTAGGTTAAAGGAAGACTATTGTCATTGTTATTGTTATGATATTAAAATAGAAATTACAAATATGTTTAAAGAAATCATTTATTTTAATTAGAGTGATTTTTTAATAATAAATTGAAAGGTTATTTTCACCATAACCAATTACAGAAGGACTTCTATAATAGTTTACATTAAACATTACAGTTAAGAATTACAGTTACTACTATTGTAATATCCAATAGGTATTAAAGATAATAATATTATTATACAGTAATTTAAAAATTTTAAATTACATTTTATTTAACGACGCTCGCAACTGTCGAGATTATATCAGCGTTGCCGGTGGGCCGGAATTTTGTTCAATAGGAGTTCTTTTACATGCTAGTAAATCTACTGACATGAGCCTGTCGAATTTAAGTACACTGGACCGTGTGGCGCCGTGGCGTCGCGGTCTAAGGCATCCTGCCTAGGACTCGCGTTACGGAATGCGCGCTGGTTCGACTCCTCATGGGGGAAGAAATTTTCTCATGAAATGTCGGCCAGTGTATGGGACTGGTGCCCACCCAGCATCGTGATGCATTTGGAGAGCTACGATAGGTAGCGAAAATCCGGTTTAGCAAAGCAGCTATAACGGCTGGGGGGATTATCATGCTAACCACACGATACCTCCGTTCTGGTTGGATGATCGTCCACCTCTGCTTCGGCATGTGGGCGTGAGGCCAGCAGCCGGCTGGTCGGATGGGCCCTTCAGGGCTGTAGCGCCATGGGCCGGAATGCAATACGCAACTTCGGGCACAGAAGGTTAGCATTCTACCTACTGCGTCACCCAGGCCGACTGTTATTTAACGATGTTGTATCAACTACCAGGTTGGACTGGTGATAACGAAATGGTATTTGGCTATATGAGGTCGAGGATTCGCCATATATTACCTGACATTCGTCTTACAGTTGGGGAAAACTTCGGAGAAAACCCAAGCGCAACTCCGGATCGGAAGGCAAGCGCCTCAGCCGACTGAGCTACTCCGGTGACATATTATTAAGAACTATCATTACTACTATTGTAATAGCCTATAATTATGTAGCCTACATTTTTATCAAATCAAACACTGCATGTAGTGACAGTGTAGTTTAAGCCACATGTTAAATAACGAGATAAACAAAAGTCTACTTTCCCATTAATTGAGCCTAAATGTCATACAAGTGCAGCTCTTAAATATGGTGCTAGTTTTTCGGCCCAAGACTTTATAATAAGATTACAAACCATTTTCCAAATTTTGAAATATTTTAAAATTGAAGCTTTTAAAAAAGAAATTTATAAAATTATTCATGATATATAATATTAACAAATGTGTACTTTTTTACCTTTTATTTCTGTTGGACTATATTCATGTTTTTATTGAATATCACTGGATTCTATCGGATTGTCAATTTATATTAAATGTGTTTTTTCTCTCTTTTTCTCTTTCTTTTTTTCTTTTGAATTAAGTTATTTACTGTATTTAGTAAACTGTCCTTATAAATTTTATGTTATATTATTGGCTAAGACCACACCGTACACGAGCTTAGCTCTTACGGTAGAAATATTTTTGTTTTATAATTTTAATTTGTACTCACTAGCTAGCTAGTTAAATAAAAAAATTTCAATCACCTCATCGAAAAGTTAAAGTTCAAAATTTAGTTACATTCTTATTCATCCCATTATGTATTATATTTTTTCTGTAGTTTAGAAGAAAACGTTAACGGAGAAATGTAATTGTAACCATTTAATGGCTATTGGTTTTAAAAGATGTATTAAATAATTATAAATACAAACATATACTTCTCTCTTAGCTGGGAAAGAACGTTATAGAAGTGTTTTAGATTACAATCAACTCATCGTCTACAAACAACAGCCTCTGTAGTTTAAAAGACACGCGCAGTAATTATAGCGATCCCATCTTCTATTGGACAATGTCTGTAGTAAGGAAATATAATACGAATTGTTACTCTTAATAGCACTACTACCTCCGTCCATGTCAACCCAAGAGCCTTATGTTACTGGTGCTATCTCATACTTCGTATCTGCAGTCAGTACCTTTATTCACCACCTACAGATCCGCCCAGTAGCTGTACCAGATATTTACCAAATTTGTTCTTCTTTATCTCCCAAGCAAACACCTCCATCTTCAGTCAATTGTACTTAATTCACTTATCTAAACTCTTAATCCTATAAACGTCATAGCCAACATGTTCAGCCACAATCTACAATACAAAATGAATTCGCCTTTATTATTTTACAACTCAGATAACTCTATGACATACATTGCAGCTCATAGAGGCGTGGATGATATCCAGTCCTTGCATCGTAAAGTGTTAAAAATGGCATTTCTAGCTTTATATATTGTGTATACATCAAGCCACAACGGCATCCAGTGTTAGTACTAGCGTCATTTGTTATTGTTGCAAATTATGGCGTAGTAGGGGGTATTATCTTGTTAGATGATCCAGGACTTCTATGGCCACGCACCAAGAGAGGTCTGAGGCACTCTCTCAGTTAATTGCTACACTCCTACGTGAAACTCTCAAAACACTACAACGGAGCTAATGGAAGTCACTTCAATCGTACGAAGTTCATCCTATGGAAACTTTGTCACTATTACACTTTTACTACGCCATACTACTTTTGACCAATAAAATGATACAGAACGACGAGTTGCAACTAATCACGGCTGTTTATCCTACAATTTTATCACCTCCCTAGCATTTGCTTTTTATCACCTCCCTAGCATTTGTTTTATAACCTTCCTAACATTTGTTTCTTTGTTTGCCAAGATTGTACTTTCAATAATTTTACCTTTTAAAATGATACATGTTTATTATATCATCCTTAATTAAAACTTTTCTATTATTTATCTTGTTTTTATTATTCAGGTTATGTTACAGCTTCTGCTGTATGAGATTTTGGATAGTCACGTACCAGAGATTGTTTCATATATATTGATAATTAAAGTGGATTAAAACTGTTTTAATAAAAATGAAACTGAATCAACAAAAGCCTTCTTGACTAGTAATCGTCCATAGATTATATAGTTGGCACAAATGGTAACAAGAGAACAGCCGATCATAACATACTATTGTTATCTCGCAGAATATTTGTAACGAATAGATAATATAATAATACATTTTGAATACAGTTTAGTATTTTAGTAAGTCTATCAATATCTTATTGTATTAGAGTACTTTATTTATTCTAATCTTTATTGATATTGATATATTTATTCCACCAGTTTACATCGGTCGTGTAGGCCCTTCACATTTCTGCATACAACGCCATCACTCCCTTGGATACATAATATTCTGCTTACGCATTTTTAAACATCCGGTTATTACATATAAATGACCCTGATCACTTTTTATCGCGTCCCTCACCTCTGTTTCCCTCCCTTCTTTTTCTATTTACCCTTCCCTTTCCCGGTTATCTATCTGATTCTAACTAATCTCATTTAACTAAACAATCACTTCTCTCAGTGTCTTATTAATTGTTCCCAACATTGTTTAATTCACATGAATCACTAACGTTCACTGACCAATTATTCCCATTAATCTACTCTGTATATTTTCAGACGAAGTAGTTTCTAGTTTCATTACATTCCTATTCCCACTTTCTTTATTATATTTGTATCACACTTACGTATTGTCACTCTCTTATCCTTTTTCACTATTATTCCCTTGCCTTACCGTCTTTTCTGTCACTATCACTCTTTTCACTTAATCACTTCTAATCTTTATATACTTTCTTCTAATCGTGTAATAGTCAACTAAATTCCAGTCGAGTTTTGATTTTCTAGATAAAACAAAATCTGTAGTGACATTGCTGTAGATAAATCACAACTACTTTAAACAGAACTTGTATAGAAGTATTATAATATGGCAATGTCTTTGCTAATATTATTTTCATAATCCTTATACAGAAATTGGTAATACTTTTGTAAGAATCAACCCCTTTCCATAAAATTTTACAGTATGAATTATTGTACTGTAAATTAATCATTGTAATCTATATTCTTCATTTTGTTGTTAACTCAGTTATGTAATTTGTACCATAGTTGTTCATTCACTGTTTAGGACTTTTATTGGCCAATGACTGTTGTCCAGCACATAAATATCAATGAAAATAAGTAAATAAATAAATAAATAAATAAATAAATAAATAAATAAATAAATTATTATTATCATTACCTTTATTATTATTATTATTATTATTATTATTATTATTATTATTATTATTATTATTATTGTACACGGCATTGTGACGTTGCCCTCTTTGGTGATGCCTGATATCAGGAAACACTGAAGAGACGGCAAAATTAGCCTTTTAGGAACTGCTTTTATGTGATCCTCACTATAATAAGGAGCACGTTAGAAACTATATACTATGATTTATCGTATATTGCAGGACTTTCCGGACACTCTGTATGTAAGATATATTACAGTCTAAATAATTACATTGTCTTACTTTTATCTGTTCTATATTTTTTCTTATCGTTATTTTTGTTCCTAATACTTTTATTCTACTAAATATAATTTCGCGTTTGTTTTTTTATATCGTATAACCCGAAATAAATATAAAATACGAGTAGATACGATTCAGCCGAAATCCGTAACAAAGAAAGAAATTTTGGGCTACAGCAAAGATAAATTCACTCCATTTACCAAACTCTGAATTCGTCACTGAATCTATGTGACCTCAGCTGCTTGTCTATGCGGATGACGTGAATATGTTAGGAGAAAATCCACAAACGATTAGAGAAAACACGGGAATTTTACTGGAAGCAAGTAAAGAGATAGGTTTGGAAGTAAATCCCGAAAAGACAAAGTATATGATTATGCCTCGTGACGAGAATATTGTACGAAATGGAAATATAGAAATTGGAAATTTATCTTTTGAAGAGGTGGAGAAGTTCAAATATCTTGGAGCAACAGTAACAAATATAAATAATACTCGGGAGGAAATTAAACACAGAATAAATATGGGAAATGCCTGTTATTATTCGGTTGAGAAGCTTTTATCATCCAGTCTGCTGTCAAAAAATCTGAAAGTTAGAATTTATAAAACAGTTATATTACCGGTTGTTCTTTATGGTTGTGAAACTTGGACTCTCACTTTGAGAGAGGAACATAGGTTAAAGGTGTTTGAGAATAAGGTGCTTAGGAAAATATTTGGAGCTAAGATGGATGAAGTTACAGGAGAATGGAGAAAGTTGCACAACACAGAACTGCACGCATTCTATTCTTCACCTGACATAATTAGGAACATTAAATCCAGACGTTTGAGATGGACAGGGCATGTAGCACGTATGGGCGAATCCAGAAATGCATATAGAGTGTTAGTTGGGAGGCCGGAGGGAAAAAGACCTTTAGGGAGGCCGAGACGTAGATGGGAAGATAATATTAAAATGGATTTGAGGGAGGTGGGATATGATGATAGAGACTGGATTAATCTTGCTCAGGATAGGGACCGATGGCGGGCTTATGTGAGGGCGGCAATGAAGCTCCGGGTTCCTTAAAAACAAATAAGTAAGTAAGTAAGTAAGTATCTATGTGACTTCGAAATACGTGCAACACAGAGCTACACTGCTGATTACCGACATAAGAATTCTTCCAAGTCCATCCTAGCTTATGACGTTCGTCCTAAACGAGAAACACGCCCATAATTATTTAAACCTGGAGTGCTGTCGGGAATGGAGCTCTGGTACGCTTAATTTGTAAGTAGAAGCGCCACTATTTCAGAATAAGGCGGGATGTCGTATGCATTTTTTTTTTTCCGTTTGTCAATTTCCCACCATGAAGTCATCCAGTGATATATTTAGTCTTGAACTGCTGTGGGTTCGGTAATTTGCGCTGCATTGTTAAGCAGGTTCCACTCACTCCTACGCAGGAGGAACAGATCTTAGGTCATGTCTGGGTCAGGTCACTGGACTGATGTGATGTACAGGTTGTCCTTCCTGCCCAGCATTCAAACCCCGTGCGAGGCAATGGCCCTCCCATGGTCACGACATGACTTCATTATCCACAATAATGTTCGACGTCAGTCAATGAAACAAGGATTTATGGCACATGTCACTAAGGAATGCAGAGTCTCCAAGGACACAGAAAATAAGACGATAAGTTACATTAGTGGCTCTGAAGCAGAAGAGGACTCATAGCTTCAATTATTATTAAAACAATTACATTTAAATTTTATCATTATACAAAATTATGTGGAATTCGTATCCTTAATATACACTATGAGTGTATCATAAAGCAATTGTAATATATTTGGAAACTTTATGTAGTTATTTTTTAAATGTGAAAATTTGTGGAGTTCAGTCGGATAGGATTTAAGTCGGAAAAGTACTTAAGATATTGTGGTTTAAGGAAACTTTGGATCCATGAATAGTCCTCCTATGTAAACAACATTTCATAAAAATCTTTAATGTACGTAGAATGCACTGTATATTTTTAAAAATATCAGAGAGAGAAATAAATTGTCCGACCTTAATTAAGGATGACCACGAGGATCCGGAAATTAATAGCAAATAAAATATAATGAATTGCATATGGATATTGTTATAAAAATAAATATAGCCTCTCCCACATTGATGTAATAGGTCTGATGGTGGGAGTACGAGATACGATACCCTCCTTCTTTGCCAACAAATGTAAAAATCTGAGGTTAACACACATCATTGTGAAGGAAATAGCCATTAGTGCCCTCTAAGGATCGGTTCAGATATTGAGAAATCCCGTTTATGTACAGTAAGTGATAATAAAAATTTCAAGTTATCTTAACTGATGGTTATTGATTGGTTTAGATATCAATGCCAATAAATCCGTACTATTATTTTTCTCGCGGTGTATGGCATTCAAATCATTCCAATATAATCTGATGATACTACTATCCCTTTCTTAACTGTAAATGAGCACAAACGCTACTTAGGTGTAAATTTTTCTGGCGTTTTATATATTTGATTCCCTAACCGTTTCAAATTTAAATCATTTTATCTTTTAGGTGTGTTTCCAAATTATATGTAATACGCTTTGTAAAATCTGGCAACCTTTTTACAAGGGAAGCTTAATTTATTATTATATATATATAAGCATTGGTGATTCTCAATTATAAAATAAAATCTCAGAAGTTTACCTTAAAATTATACTTATAAATAACAGATTTTATTAAAAATTAGCATATTCTTAATTAAGATATTCTGAGTGATATAAATGAAATTTTATAATCTGCAAGGAATCTTTAAGAATTTGGAAGATGATTGTTTGAATTTCAAAAGATATTGATAATTGTTTTAAAATATTATTTGTAAATTTTGGTAAAGAACTCCGAGCACCAAAAAATAAACCTGTCACTGACCAACTGAAGAGAGGGATGTTATACTTGGCACTAAGGTAGGGAATACAAGGCTCATAAATGGTCCTCTTTTCATGATTAACCTTATGAGATTGGTTTAGATTTCTCTCTATGAGTATAGTTGGATCTATGATAATAGTCTTTTGTTGTTGCCTGTTTATTGCCATTATACCCGCTCTTCTGTGAGAGACGTCTTCAGATATACAGTGGACATCTTCATGAACTTCCCAACCCTTGTTCCGAAGAAGACAGGCGATAGCTCCACGGATTCTATGATGCTGTTGTTACGCAATAACTCTCCTTTCCGACAAAAGCCCAACACGTGGCCAAGAGTTTCTGTCTCTTTGCAGCCAGGTTGACTGCAACGGGTCGTGCTGAAAGCTCTGCCAAGAACGAAGCGCACTGCAATAAAGTTGCAGGACATCTTGATTGCATTAATATATACTAAATTTTTCAAAAGAATATGTTGTTCACATGGGAGAGATATACAAGAATGCAGAGTTTCACTAAAATATCTTAAGTGCACTTTGAGTTATCAGGTAAACGCTGTGTGGCTGAACAAAATACTCCACAAATGTTCATAATTTAAGAAAATAAATATTCGGGTTTCAAAAACAGCTAAAATTGCTTAGTGATGAGAGGATAATGCATATTAATTATGACCAATTATATTTCCGAAGGAACTATAGATTCTGAGGAAAGAAATGTTGATATACAGGAACATTATACTAGCGAAAGATGTGCCTTAGCTTAATAATATTCGTGTAACTCCATCGCCATATGACCAGCATTTAACATGGCAACCGCTCAAGATATCATACAAGAAAAAGCAAGTAACATATGCCCAGCCTTTATGCAATTCATATAAATTTCCTTCTTACCAAAGTTCATTGAATTCTTGGCTCGAACAACCCTCTTCACTCACAACATGACGAGGGCAAAGAATTTAATTTCAAATCTCGCTCAATCGTTTGTTACTTGAAAACACTTTACAGCCCATCATATAGGGAACGTGTCTTCATTTGACATTTATTGCAGGCCGAAAGCTTTGATTAACATATGTCTGAAATCTATTTAATGTTTCATTTGCTGCCACCCATGAAGAAGTGGCGTCACAACAGGGAGTTCAATGAATATGTTAATTTGCGAGCAGATTCTATTACAACAGTTCACAAAGAACATATGCAAATCTTAATTGAGAAACTTCCCATATCAGTGGCTATGGGCAAAGTAAACATTGAATTTATGCTCTTTATTACTTCTTATATCATATTGCTTTGATATCCAATCCCTCTCTTAGATGTAAAATTAAATTAAATTATGTTTTATTTAACGACCCTCGCAACTGCCGAGGTTATATCAGAGTCGCCGATGTGCCGGAATTTTGTCCCGCAGGAATTCTTTTACATGTCAGTAAATCTACTGATATGAACTGTCGCATTTAAGCACACTTAAATGGCATCGACCTGCTCCGGGATCGAACCCGCAACCTCAGACACAGAAGGCCAGCACTCTACCGACTGCGCCACCAAGACCGATTCATTGATGTATGCTAGTAGATCGCAGATACGTCTAAATTTATTGTGATCAAACAGGAAGAGTTATAAGTAGTGTTACTTTTTTTTATAGACATTCCTTTATTTACGTTCTTCCAAATTAATAAGAAAATTGTTAATGAGCTCAAGTTGAAACTTCTCCGTCAACTCCGCACATATCTTTACAACAGATAAATAATATTAAATACTAGCTGTCCATGCTAATAATTTAGGGACCGTACTTTTTCCCAGGAGGTTACAAGGCAACGTATTACTGGAGTTTTTACTTTAACGGATGAGTGCGTGTACGTTGCAAGCGAAGTACTTCTGTCTGCTCACGCGAATCTTGTTTTGTCAAGTTGGACAGAACAAAATATACACAACTTTAACAATTTCACTAATGCTGGGTTGCAAGGAAGCATTTATAGGTTCGTTAAACGCTATTAGTCCTATAACTGTTCATTTAGCATCAGTGATGCTGGGTTGCAAGAAACCATAAATTGCTATTCTCTCGTTAAGTAACGGGCCTTTAAATTATTCCAGTCTTTAAAGTATAGGTCGTTGCAAATGTGATATTTAACGATCTGTTAGCTATTCCATCTTTAAACGGAAAAATTTTCAAAACGACAGAGCCATCGTAGCCGGCGCAAATAATTCGCTTATTATACGTGCATGTCGCTATGGTAATATTGTGTTTTTTGATAGTCATTGTTTTCAAACTTTGCGGAAGACAAGCATCAAATACTGACCCAGGCCAACATGCAACGATTCTTGGTACAGATTAATAGAGAAGTAACCCTTCCTGTTTCGGTACATCTCATTCAAGTGTCCACTAGGGCTTTGAATTTTCATATGGCTACAGTCTATGCACCAATAACGTTGGAAAAAATTGCAAATTGAGAAGAAATCCTGTTTTACTGTTTGAACAGAATTTCCTTGAGGCATAGTAATGTCGCTCATTTGCGATAAGAGAGGCACAACTCAAAATTTTTCATTTTTGAGATTCTTACAAAAATGAACTCCGAGAGTAGTATATTTTTATCGTGAATAACGACAAAAACATCATTACGTTACTTTTCCCCCAGATGGTAGATATGTCTTTATTAAATTGTTTTAATCTAACAAAATCATTACAACAACAAAGACTTAATTTTAGTTGCTACGAAGCATTCAAACTGAAACGTTTAAATCTTTTCATGAAGAGTGTCAGAATTTGTGTTGTATCTTTTCATTGAATAATTTTTTTTTTCAGCGGCAAGGAATTATTCTGCGTTGTGTCATTATTTTAGATAAGTAACAAATACTTATTTAACTTCCCTTATCATCAATAAGCTTACGTTTAATATTGTGACGGCATTTATGATTAAAACTATTTTAATTTAATAATTATTTAATGTTATGTCTGTCTATTTGAAAAGTATAATAAAGTTTTACCTTTATTTTTTAATATGGTTCGAATTTTTTTTTTACACGGAAATGAGTCAATTACGTTCCTATGTAATTCTAAAGCTGTCAAAACAAACATTTTTAGAAAATGATGTCTGGCAACCGGTTACTCAAATACAACTCGAAAGTTTATTCAATAATATACCGCAGATTTTATCAAGATGAATAGTATTAATGCCTTGATTATAAATTTAAAAGAAATAACAGTGTCCCTGTAAATGAAATAAGTTTAAAAATATGTAACATGAATAATGATCTGCCTGTTATTTACAGAAAGTAAGCAGGCTAGTGTAAATGATGCTGATGCAGATTCTAAATAGAATGTTTTTAATTTAACATGTTTGACTTGAAAACAACTGATGTCACCTGTTTCATTTGGCATGTGAGAGAAGCAGAAAGAGGTGTCAATGAAATAGGTATTTGTGTACTTAACTTCTTGAAGAAAAATAAAAAATGTCGGCTGAAGACATAAACATAATTTTCTATACTGATCATTGCTGAGGACTTCTGTTCTAAGGTTCATGATCCATCTGTACATATTCATTGTATCCAAATTCCAAATTTGAAATCCATTATCCATAAATTGTTGATAAGTGGACACACTCAGGACGAAGGCGATAGTGCCATTTCAACATCGAGAGCGAAGTAAAACGCGTGTACAAAAGTGGTCCCATTTATACTCCACATCATTTTGTCTCTATTGTTAAAGCTGCAAAGAAAACAGGACGGACCTACAAAACTAAAGAAATATCCCATAAGGACTTTTTCAATATCAAGAATCTAGGAACAAGTTACAAGAACGCAAATTATTTCAGGAACACAAGGAAAATCAACGAAGTAAAGGTTTTGACAGTGCATCAAAGTCATCCATTGTCATTTTTCTACAAAACATTCTATTTCGACGAATAATTTCAAGAAGTACAGCTAAAAAAATGTTCTTCAAGAAGTAAAACCAAAATCGAGATTCCAGAATTGCCACAAATTTATATGAAAAAATAGGTATAAGTGAGAGGAAAAAGGCAGATTTACTAGATCTGATTCAACCGAATCACATCCCAAGCTTCTACAAAGAATTCTTTGAATCTCTGAAAGTGTAGACAGATATTGTGAACTGCATTCAAAGTGTTGTGCTGTAGTTCATATTTACTGGGCAATTTATTTCTAAAATAATTTTGTGTAAAGAATTTTAGATTTTGTATAATGCTTTCTCAATCTAGATTGTTGCTATTATATTATTTTCTTCTAATATAATTCATAGTCGTGTATTTAAAACTAGTCTTTAAATTATGCGGTTAATTATAAAGTATTATTTTCATAAAAAGTTATTACATTCGCTTGTCAATACAATAACATCTTTGTTAAAATTTAAATTTATTAATGAATGTCACAGAGCATCCTTATAATATTATTGTGTAATGACTTGCCAATAAATTAATCCATTACATTACTTTATCGAAAAATTACTTTTCTACAAACACAATAATTGTGCAGTTATTGTACAATCGCAATAATTGTACAATTATTGTACGTCAGGTAAATATTCTCACTGTCATAACTCAAAACGGACACATATTTATTTAAAAAAAGAAAGACACAATTTAAAATAATTGTTGAAATTATTGAAATTAAATAATAATTATGGTACTGTACGCTACAACACTAGAAATATAATACATGTGCAAAATTGCATTCCGTTTGGAAAAAGCATGTGCCTACAATTTGATTTTTAAGAATATGAAAATTTTAAAATGCTTCTCCTGTAAAATTAACACTTTTTGAGTTGAGTCACTCTTATCGCAAATGAGCGATATACTGTTCTCTCATTCTTGCAATGCAGTCACACATCTTATTATTCTACAAACTGTAGATTTATAAACATGAATATGATCCACTATCACATTCTGAAACGCTCCTATTGCGTAATAGCGCAAGGTAATTTACTGCGTGTGATTTGTTTTCCAATATGCTCATGCAAGAGAGCCATGAATGTGTCTTTCGATAATCTAAATCTAACCTTAAAATCAATATTATCGTATTCTTCTAGAGGATTCGATCTGTCTCTCAGTATTCTTGGTGTTGGTAGATGTTATATCATATCAAACATAACATCTACGTCAAACGATTCTATAATAGTAATAAAATTGTTTTATTCACAAAACTTTTCCTATACACACATGAATCTCGAGTTCATTGTGATATGTATATTACATTTTACTTACCTGTTTCTGATGATAATATAGCCACGAAATTACTTAATACTGTCAGATACAAAAACAAGAAATATTCGCACAATATGGCGGCTAACGATTCGTTAACAGTTTACAGCTCCGATTTTCGACCTACTGTATTGTTTACAGAGTGCTTTAACGAACCAATAGCTTTAAAGGTCGTTCTTGCAACGCTTACTGACGCTAAATGAACAGTTATAGGACCAATAGCGTTTAACGAACATATAAATGGTTTCTTGCAACCCAGCATAAGTATTACTGGAGTTTTTACTGCAACGGATGAGTTTGTGCATGCAGCAAGGGAAGTACTTCTGTCTGCTCACGCAAATCTTGTTTTGTCAGTTTGGGCAGAACAAAACATACACCACTTTAACAATTTCACTAAGTTTATATTATTTATGCTCGACCATGCCGAAATGTACTAATTATACACCTAGTAGCAGACCTTTAATGCATGTCATTAAAGTACACCTACTCATTAAAGTACAGGTCTTCAGCCAATGATAACTCAGCTTACATGTGTTCAGCCAGTGAGAAGTCAGATTTGTACCGTTATAAAACCGCAAGTATCGATTATTCTCGGATATGCAATCGAAAGAGAATTAGCGAAAAGTCACGGAGGTTGAAATCCAATACTGTCGCAGAAGGTTATGTTCTGTTACTATAATAATTAGCGTTAATTGTAAATAATATTCAAATAAATTCAATTTGTCATCTCGTTTTTCACTGTAGAATTCAATAATCAAGGTTATAATATTATAATATTATCAAGTTTAACGGGATCATACATCAAGGTCAATGACACTATTGTTCCTCGGAAAAAATCAATACTTTCGCGTCTGCGCACATCTCACAATTCACGACCTAGAACAAGGTCACTTCCGATCTTGTCAGATACAAATAAAATGTATACATCTGAATACCGGTAATTTCAAGTTAGAAATATGGTCGAGCATAAAAAGTCGTATGAAACTCGCCTATAATGGTAATTAAGAAGCTCGTATGAAAATTATGAAACTCGCTTGCGCTCGTTTCATAAACATCCGTACTCGCTTTCTTAATTACTATCATTATAGGCTCGTTGCATAATATACTATTATCTATATACACTATTTTTAGTATTTACATTATGATAAAGAATGTAAGTCTACATAGTGTTAAATTCACCCAATTTCTGAAATTTCCGACATACTAACGAATGGACTCCTAATATTTATATTTCAAATGGATAATACACAAAAATATAACATTTCTCAGTAATTTGCTACCTAGAAGTGTTAGAATTTAGAGCAGACATTCTGAAGAAGAAAAAAAAAGTAATTTGTAACGATTATAATCGCTGCCAACCGGTAACACAGGACAGGACATGACATGACGTCTGGAAAGGTGAGACATTCAACTGACAGATGGGCTATACCCCGAGCTCTATTTGGAAGGAAACACTCGTACTTGCGCACCACTCCTTGCTGCCCTAACGAGCTCATCTCCGTGGAGACGGCCTCCTGCATGAAGTGGACTCTATTTCAGTCACAGACTATTAAAGTCAGTTCTGGAAGCCGCTTTGTGTTTCGTAGAAGTACAGGGACATCATTTTATTTTTACTTAAATCTTTATTGTACCTGAGTTTTTGAATGTACTTCACTCCCACCCCTTCTACTAGTAAACTTCCAACCGTTCTCCACACACAACCGAGGCCGCGTGTGCAGTACTGAGTTAGTGAGTATAGTACCTTCAAGATATATGTTCGCGTTTTCCAGTGACGAAAGAGCTTTCAATATTGAATCATATTTTCGCACAGGTACTGTCGTCCGTTTGCCAACGTCGCATCCCGGTTTCCCCCACCTGCTTCTGTTCGCCTCCTCTGTTAAGCCTAGTAGCTGGGCTGTCTTAGCTCTTTTCTGAAAACATTAATTTCTGTTAGGAATTGGACGTCTACGTAATATTATAAAAGTGTTTAAAATAACTTAAATAAAAGGGCCTCGTTAAGTAGTGAACTGTCACGTGATTCACACCCCTTTCTACGATCCTGCGACAAAACAACTTGAACGGACAGTAGATAGTATTTCTGAGTAATTTTATCTTTTCGGATCAGGCAGAAGTGAAGATTGAATTCACAGTACGTAAGGTACTCTTTTACAGAGTAGGTACAGAATTATTTCAACATGAGTTACTCGTACGAAGGACGAAACTGGTAATTGGAATTAGGTACAATAGTCTATAGTGTGATAATATGCACAAAAGAACTGAACCCTGTATCGAAATGAACGGCCACCATTTTCAAAAATGTGTTTAAATATCCATATTATGATTATTTTTCAATTTAACTTCATTCTCTGTATTGTACACTAATGTGCTGTACACAGTACAATATACATTGCATAATTAATACGTCCGAATGGAGGGCTCAGTTCGTGAGTAAAAACACTAAGTGGTAATACAGTACTGTATTTTGATTAAACAAAAACCTAATGAAAATGATCAAACTCAAAATTGCGATATTTCCTAGTTTACATAAATGGATGAACTACTTTTCTTCCCTCCTATACCTAGTAAAGTGATTTGTATTTTACGCCAGTAGGATCGAACTCCAGTCGTGGAAGGGGTAGCAAACGGAGTTTCCTGCTTCAATCGTTAATAGAAAGGTATAGCCAGATTAATATTAAAAATGTTAGTAAAAATAAAATGATGTCCCTGTATTTCTTCTGTAAAACTTCTAGTAAAAAATAGGATATTCCCCTTAAGTACTCTGTTCAGTGATATGAGGTGAAACATTTTAATTATTTTACATCTATAGGCCTATAATTCAAAAGAGACAAATCAGATGTGTTGAGAATATTATTGTATGTTATTTATTTATTTATTAATTTTGTCATTATTTCTTCTTTATTATTTATTTATTTATTTATTTATTTATTTATTTACTTATTTACTTATTTACCTATTTACTTACTTACTTACTTACTTATTTACTTATTTATTTATTTACTTATTTATTTATTTACTTATTTATTTATTTATTTATTTATTTATTTATTTATTTATTTATTTATTTATACCCCCATTTGAAATTACAAAGACTGCTGCAAGACCACGGATTGATGACAAGGCTTCGTAGAACAATACTGAAAATTGACAAAGAGTAAATCTGAAGTATCCAGAAATTACGTAAATAGTTAAGAATTGTTCTTGTATATTACATGTTATTATTAAAGAAATGCTGCTTGATACGTCACTCACTAATAAACTTCTATACGAAGTATTAACTTACATACGACGCAATATGTTTCCTAGTAATATGAACATAAATTAACTTTGAATTTTTAAACGCATGAAAAATATCGGAAAATTAGTCACTATTACATGTCACCGACGAAATATACTATAAGAAGAAGTCCTATAATAATCTGCAAACGAAACGCTGCCAATTTCAAGTAAAACATCAGTAAAATTGGTGTTAATTCTTTATTAATATTTCTACATCTTTATTCGAAGTCCAATACTGTACAACGGAGGTAAAAGGCATTATGTCCATTTTTTATGGAACTGAGATGTTGGCATATTATTTTTATTATACATATCATGTTCTTTTTCGTGGTGCAAGACACTATCTCCTTCAAGTAATAATAAACCATTTAGTCAGTTGAAAAGGGCAATATGTGCAATTATGGTATCGAGGTAAATAGCACTTCATTTAGATCTCCTGTAAAATTAAATATTTGTGACATAGTACCCTTTACCTCCAGTGTACAGAATAGGAAAAATGTCACATTTTATGTCCAACAAGAAGTTCAATTAATCTCCGCTAGATTCTGCACACGATAAAACGTAAGGTGCTGTCATCTGTCGAGTGTTGCGTAATTTATTTGCAAAAATCAAATAGTTACAACAAAAATGCATTTTACAAACATATAAAACACCTCTGGGGAAGTCCACCTCTTACGAGGAGAGTAAAGACATAGTCGCGAAATCAAAACAGCAAATTTAAAAATCCCCTGTCACTTTCAGAGTTCTTTAAGAGAACTTCGACATCTTAATCTACGAGCACCCGTATGTTCAGTTAATGGATTTTAATGCACCTTGTCACAGAAACTATTGAGAATATAGCAATAGAATTTTACAGCTTATTTTTGGCACTTTTTGCGTTAGCTTAAATATTTTTATCTCCAGGTTATGATTTTTTTCATATAACATAATTTCGAATATTATTTTTTCGCTATATTTCTACGGTGTAATAAACGTTTTCTGAAAGTCTGAAGTACTTCTGACAGGTAGAAACTGAGAAAAAGGTGCATTTTATACAAAAAATATAAAATTACGAAAAATGATCTTCAAAAATTTTAGTACATCCCAGCTGCATATGATGGATTTATATGAAAGTAGGGTTGATAAAATACTGGCTAAAATTATATTTGGGGACCAATCGCTTTTATGGTCGATTCGCTACAAAGTTCAACAAAGAGAGGGATGGGGAAAAGGGTGGGTTTATAAACTGCAGAGAGGGCTGCATCATATAGGTATGAGGTGGGTGTGGGGAAAAAGGAAAAATAACAGAAGGGGAATATATGGCGTAATGTGAAGATGCGTTTAATTGATATCGAGAGGCAAGAGATTGAGCTCCAATGTTCGGAAAAGTCCTCACTACATTTACAATAAGATCTCATGCTTAACTGGGGGAGGTGTGAATACATAAATTCTTGTAACAAAGATAGCAGAGCAGGTTTAGCGTGGCTAAGATTGGGGGCATAGAAGGGTAATAAAATTGTCAACGAAGAAGAGCGTCTTTGACCACTGTGCAGAGAAAAGGATTCCTATAGACATATTTTATTACAGTGTGCCGAATTGGAACATATCCGGAAAAAATATCTACCCCCTCGATGCTAAATCAGAATAAGAGTTCGCTTGCATGTCTTGACCTCATGGGGAATAGATAATGGGAATAAAAGACTGGATTGTTCCTCTTGAAGGCGAGACAGATTAGAACTTCAGCTGTGGAAGTTTGTGATGCGAACTGACGAAGGAATACTCAATTATACACTTTTATGTCTGTTTAGGTTAGGATATATTATATAATGTGTTTTGTTTGCGCCATTTTTATTTTAATCTGTGTGTTCTTATGGAGAGTTGCTGGATCTAACTATAGATGAGGGGGGTGAAACCTTCAAAGTAGGACTTGTTTTAGGTACAAAGCACGTACGGTCAGAAGACCCGTGCATTGGATTTAAGAGATAATTATGATAATATAAAATCTTTATGTATATTACTCAATAAATCCATCTATCTACCTACTACTTGTTACCAAAATAAAAAGAAATAGCTCTTTTGAAGTGTGTAGTTCAACATTTACCGTTGGAAAAAGGAAATTTAAACAAAATAATGTAGCGAAAAACAAAAAAATAACAATGTTAAGTATTTTTCAAAGTCTGGGATAATTTTATATAATCTTGCAACATTAGAGTTTATAATTCTTTATGACAATAAATAAATCAACGATAACAATTTCCAAACTAACTACTGAACAAGTACTATAGCCGATTTCAAAAATGATTTTCTGCACATTTTAATAACCATATTTCACCTTTTTCTCAGATTTTTATTGTAAAGATGAATTAAAATTCTACGTATACTGACGATAATGTCAACGTTAATGAAAATAATTCCGATCCATGTTTTGATGATTATTATTTTGATGGTCGCAGCGGTTTTTTATTTTTTGTAAGGTTTTGCATGATCGTCTTATTCTCTAAAAGCAAATTTTTCCCGTGCTGTCAAATTGGTTTAACACGACTCAACATTTTATTGCTTATGTCGTAAAACAAATTGACTCTCAAAGTAAAGAGCGGCTGATTGCGTTTTGTTCGTGCAAGCAGTGCGCGAACTTCACACTCAACTTTCCCATGCATTCCAAAGGCACTCTACTCTGCACTCTTTGCTATTCCTTATACCCGTATTTTATATAAAACGATTTGAGACTATCAATGCAATTAAGTGCGGAAGACAGAGAAAGAAAGAAAGAAAGAAAGAAAGAAAGAAAGAAAGAAAGAAAGAAAGAAAGAAAGAACAATCCGTAAGATTGAAGAAACAAGATGAAAAGGAAGCAATAGAAAAATCGAGAAAATTAAATAGAGAAAGGGAAAGTGGAGAAATACAGTAGATTTGTGAAGATAAGGAAAATAAAAATAATAAACTTTATGGAAAATAATGAAGACAATATAAAAAAAAAGATGTAGATGGAAGTGGCATGTAATAGCAGAAGTATAGAAAATTCGGTGATGTAGAAAGAAAAGAATATTGAAGAATATATAAGGTGTAGAAGAGAAAGAAAACATTACATAATAAGAGATTGTGAGTAAGAGAAGAAGAAGGGAATGAGAAAAGAG
The DNA here is from genome assembly GCF_040183065.1 of Periplaneta americana. Classification (NCBI taxonomy): domain Eukaryota; kingdom Metazoa; phylum Arthropoda; class Insecta; order Blattodea; family Blattidae; genus Periplaneta; species Periplaneta americana. The sequence goes on along the minus strand of NC_091132.1, from coordinate 44,353,163 downwards.
GATTAGAAAAGTAAAGCAATAGGGCTGCATAGATTTCGTAAATTATGAGAAAGCTTTCGATAGTGTGAAACGGGAAAAATTGTAACCGATATTAAAGAACATTGCTACCCTGGACATCTGATAAAACTAGTGAATATTCATTATGAATAAACTAAAACAGTAACAAAATTTATAATAAGCAGAAGAAGCGCAGTTTTGAATAATATCCTCCATTATCGCGTACCCGCCACACCTCTGGAACGCGACGGATGATATTCACAGCGTCACTTTGCTCAAAGTTTCTAATTGACTGTTTTACAACTGTTACATTGACCTGTCTATTTCTAAAGCGTACCACCCTCACTGATGCTTTCATCTTAGAGAAAAGGCCATAGTCGCAGTGATTTATACGGAGAATACTCTTGGAATTTCCCAGTTCCTTTCATAGTAAATTAGCCACTTGGGCAGTTACGTAAAACAAGCATCAATGTGATGGTTATTCAAAAGATTTTGGCACTTTCGGCGCAATGCTGGCCGTAAATGCAGTTCCAAAAATTGGCTGTAATATGTAGCATCCATGACTGAAATGGAATGAGTGATTAATACACCGTCATAATCATGAAAAACAATAAACATGACTTTCAGTGTGTTTTGGTCGTCTACATTTTTTGGCCTTAGGGCGTTGCAGGTAACAGTCTTATGTCCGGTTTCAGCTATACCTCAGTTAACTCTCAGTTACTTAGGCCTAACTGCTCGTATAAATTCAACTGCACTGATAACTTTCATGAGTTTCCGTAAAAGTTGAATGTAGACTTATCAGCGCTTGTAACTAACAGTTCAGTTAACTTCAAGTTGTTTTTCTCGTCGTCCGTTGATGTCTCCACCGGTATTTTGTTAGTGATTTTTTAGTTATTTATAGTTACTTTCGCTTGCAGAACTTTTTAGTGGTAATATGGCTGATGGGTACACACTACACAGTGAGCTCCGTACAAGAGATATAGTCCTCTTGAGTCTGTACAAAAAAAGTTTGATAAACGATGGTGTGCAGTACGTATACACTTCCATCTCAATAGTAATATCATTAAAGAAAGTAATAATTGTTGGTATTTCGCATCACCATCGAGAAATAATACTATAGTAGTGGAGAGACTTCCGCTACAAAACTACAAGCGTAGTCATTTGTGGTGGCTAAGTCAACCATATTGATAAGCATGTGAAAATATTTTTGCACGATAGTGTGTTTTCTCGTCGTTACAGCAAACGGCCGCCAAGATTGAAAGTTGATTTTACTGGATTCAGATTTCCCAAACTAGATAAGTATGTTGAAATATTACAAATAAGTGCTCTAGAGTTGTAATGAAAACCACTACCGTCTACATATGCTACAATCCTACAATGCATGTAAAATTCATACGCAAAACGCAGTGTTAATTAATATACATTATTCGAAACAAATCACTGCATTTGAAATGTACTGAACTTTATTTGAACAAATTCAAACTTCACTAGACAAAAACAAATAAAAAATATTCCAATTGAACACGAAATATTACAGTTCTTGAATCATTTTTACTCCTTCACATTGAAGTTGATGGTGAAGTTTGTACGTTGGACAGACTGCTAACCTTCAGTCAGCTGTTCTTAGTGTAATGTAAGTACTGCATATTAAGATTTTTAAAAATATTATTTAAAAAAATATACTATTTTGCAAAAAATACTGTACAATACATGTTTGTGAAATGCATTACAAAATCTCGAAAATTGAAAATCTCGTTCTGCTCGTTTTTCCAACTTATTCTTGATTTTGAGAAAGAGTAATTTTATTATACACTGAAGTTAATGTTTCAGTTTTATTTTTTTTTCCGTGACTTCTACTATTTATTTTAAGAGTTGAGTTAAAAAGTACTTCCTAACCTTGTATCGTAATATACTACTGTATTACAATCGCCCATCTGAATGCTTTTATGTAATTGTTTAAATCGAATTTTTGAAGCTCGATACGCCATTCGCATTGATAGTGCACCCAAGAATAAAATATTCCTTGACTGACGACATAGGATCTGAAATCGATAAGGAAACTCAAGCTTGAAATATTCGAAATTGTCTTCGCAAGCACACAATTATCGTAATATGTCATATAAAGAACATTTACCATAAGTTACGTAAATAAAACCCCAACTTTTTTAAGCTATACCTATAATTTAGTAAATTAATTTATTGTGATCTATATTATTATTTAATATCAGTTAGGCTGTTATAGGTAACAAAACAGTAAAGCAGAATCGCTGCATGTCGGTATTTGTTGAATCATTACTAACAGCCAGGTAACTACAGGCTGAGGCACAGTTACCAGTTGAAGCACAGATAACTGTAAGGATAACGATAACTGTTGTTTCGGAAACTCAATTAAAGCATATCAGCCTGTTAAATCATAGATAACTCTGTATGTGCAGGTAACTGTCTGCCCATTATTATTGTTAATCACTGCATAAAGAGATAAAATGAGATCATTACCTTATAACCAGGCAGTGCATTTGTTCCCAAACGTACAGCGGATCGAGTAGTTTCTTCTGGTACATCTATTACGTCAAGTCGATGCATAACGTGGCTCGTTAGCCATGACTGCATAAGCAGGGTAGTATTATAAGCAAAGCTCGGAACTTGGGGACTTGTGTGTCGTGCGCTTGAGTAAGGTTACAGGTACAGCGTACACAAAGCTCAAGCTGCAAGTGCTCACGTACAGTCGTATGTACTGAGAAAGTGATCACATCGAATGGCAAGAAGACGAACGAAGAAACTGTGTCATGTCGAAGCCAATGACATTAAGAGAATTACAGGTAAATGGTCTGTCTGAGGAATAAGAAAATAGGTGTTATTCGAATGGGTGTTATGGAAGTTTGAAAATACATTTCTTAAATTTTAGGTACAGAATTTCGTGGAGGAATTCTGAGGAGATACATTATTTTCTTCTAATGCAGAGTTTATATTTTGTAAGTTGTGCCACACATAAACTAGAGCTGGAAACGGGAATTCATTGAAAGACATTGCAGTCCTTTAAATTGATGGAAAATTTGTCCATAGCCATGGATCAAGTCGTAGAGGGACCTTCCCTAGTAGTGATACACTAATTGAAAACTATTTGCGAGAAAAATTTAGGATATACTTATCTTTCTCAGATACGAGATCTGCTGAAAATCGAACAGGAAACAGTGACAGTGAAAATATTCAGTATTTTATTTAGGCCCAAGACTTTATAATAAAATTTCAAACCATTTTCCAAATTTGAAATTTTTTAAAATTGAAACTTTTAAAAAAGAAATTTGTAAAATTATCCATGATATATAATAGTAACAAATGTACTTTTTTTACCTTTTATTTCTATCGACTATATTCATGTTTTTATTGAATATCACTGGCTTCTGTCGGATTGTAAATTTATATTAAATGTGTATTTTTCTCTCGTTTTCTCTTTCTTCTTTATTCTTGCTCTTGTGTTGTATTTATTGGTTTGAATTAAGTTAATTACTGTATTTAGTAAACTGTCCTTGTGAATTTTATGTTATATTATTCACTAAGACCACACCGTACACGAGCCTGACTCTTACGGTAATGGCTAGAAACATTTTTATTTTATAAATGCAATTTGTACTCACTAGGTAGCTAGAAAAAAAATAAATAAAATAAAAAAAAATTTAAGTTTGCTCCCGTCACTTCATGTGACGTGGAAATAAGTTTCCTTCGTTTCAAATCATGTTTAACTAACAGACGAAGAATTTATGTGTTCGAAAATCTTCGAATGCATGTAGTCATACACTGTAATAAAATGTACAGAGCAGAACTGTAAATTTGATGTATTTTACATGTTTATTTATATATATATGCTATAAAATTACGTGTTTCAACCTATCATATTATCATTATGTTGTTCCAGCCAGGAACCACTTTTATAGCAGACCTGACAGTACCTCTGTGCTGGAAGCGGGAGTTTGTTGATATTGAAGTCCGGTCGCTTAGCCACGTTCAAAGACACAAGTCCCCAAGTTCCTAGTTTTGATTATAAGCAGCTACGCATAGACTATGAATTGTAGTACAATATAGGCGCTCCAAAGTCCATGTTGTATATGTAAAACACCAAGTTACGACTACATTGTGATCTGATTCTAATACTGAGTAAGTTGCATTTTCATTCAGACTTTTGTGCTAATATTATTCTAATTTATCAATCTATGTTATATTGTATTTCATTTTGATCTGTATTTGTATACATTGTGTAAAATGTAAATTTTGTTAATTTGTATATTGATTTTTGTTATCATAATTGTGTCACTGTAACGTCTTGTGACGTAGGAAGAACATTTTCATAGCTTAAATTTTTACTGACAGTTATGGTAAAAGATATGAATTTCATAAACTCAGAATATTTATTTTTGTTCACCGTAACGGAGCTGATTTTGTTAAATCAATTAATTGTATATATATTGTATTTATAGAGTATATACAGTTAATGTGTATCATGTTTACTATTATTTTCTATAATATATTTTATATATACTAGTTCAATATTATCATCGATCTAATTATATTTCGTGTCATATATATATATATAACTCATATTTTGTAGAGCGCTAGTTTCCCAATGTTAGTGCGTTTATGTGGTAAAAAGTTTCTGAACAAGCCATTTTAATTTAGTAGCAATCCCACTTATATTACCGGTTGTTCTATATGGTTGTGAAGCTTGGACTCTCACTTTGAGAGAGGAACAGAGATTAAGGGTGTTTGAGAATAAGGTTCTTAGGAAAATATTTGGGGCTAAGAGGGATGCAGTTACAGGAGAATGGAGAAAGTTACACAACGCAGAGCTGCACGCATTGTATTCTTCACCTGACATAATTAGGAACATGAAATCCAGATGCTTGAGATGGGCAGGGCATGTAGCATGTATGGGCGAATCCAGAAATGCATATAGAGTGTTAGTTGGGAGGTCGGCGGGAAAAAGTCCTTTGGGGAGGCCGAGACGTAGATGGGAAGATAATATTAAAATGGATTTGAGGGAGGTGGGATATGATGGTAGAGACTGGATTAATCTTGCTCAGGATAGGGATCAATGGCGGGCTTATGTGAGGGCGGCAATGAACCTCCGGGTTCCATAAAAACCAATAAGTAAGTAAGTAAGCAATCCCACTTACAGTTGTCATGCTCCATTATATTATTATTATTATTATTATTATTATTATTATTATTATTATTATTATTATTATTTACCGAACTAGGTTTTACCTTTCTTAGCGTCCTGAAATAAGCATTTAATGTTAGAGTTTGAACCCTGAAACTCCAGGATGTACTAACCGATAACTTTCCTAACTTGTTTGGGAACAAAAATGCGCTTCCTGCGTATAATTTACAGATTACATATCAGGCACCACTCCATCTCATACTGCCAGCTTACATTAGTCACTTCTAGGGAAGCTGAATACTAGCAGTGTTGCCATTAATTTTAGTATGATCTGTGTGTTTATAACGTGGATAATACAGGGATGGATGAATTTCCTATAAAATTAAATCTTCTTTCCAGTAGGAGATACTCTAGAACGACAGACCAATGTGTGTTTATAACGTGGACAATACAGGGATGGATGAATTTCCTATAAAATTAAATCTTCTTTCCAGTAGGAGATACTCTAGAAGACAGACCAATATGTGTTTATAACGTGGACAATACAGGGATGGATGAATTTCCTATAAAATTAAATCTTCTTTCCAGTAGGAGATACTCTAGAAGACAGACCAATGTGTGTTTATAACGTGGACAATACAGGGATGGATGAATTTCCTACAAAATTAAATCTTCTTTCCAGTAGGAGATACTCTAGAAGACAGACCAACATAATAGAATCAGGCTGCAAGCTTACGTTAAATACAAAAGAGGAGAAGTGTTAGCTGGAACAACTTTCTGTGGCATCTTCAACAGAAGAGCCGAGTGTGTGGAGGAGGGAACCTAAACCTCAAGATGTAATGCGATGTAATTTCTCTTGCGCCTCGTCTCGCCTCCTCAGAATCCGTCATCCTTCTCTTATCCATGGCCTCCTACTTCAAGCACGAAATAAATACTCCCGGTCCCTGCGTCTCCAATGAAACAATGGCAATTCACTTATCTGGACAACAGAATCTCTTGTACTACACGTCCTTTTGTGTGTTCAACAGCTCATTTAACAGCTCCTTATCAACTACTGTCTTTCATCGTGTTTTGTGTGTTTATTTGTTTTGTTTTTTTTTTTCGGCGTAACGTTCTGTGAAACAAGGAATATGTTAGATTACTGACTCGTTCAAATTGAAACAAAGGAGACAATTTTTAAATGTTTATAAGTTGGAGATAGATTTTTCGATTAGATAACTTTGTGGATATGATGGTACTGATATAGAACAAGTGTTCTCTAACCTTTTCCTCTTAGTACCATTAATGGTGTATCACACAGAGGGTTTAGAATTGAACGGGTTACAACAGCTTCTTGTCTATGCGGATGACGTGAATATGTTAGGAGAAAATCCACAAACGATTAGGGAAAACACGGGAATTTTACTTGAAGCAAGTAAAGCGATAGATTTGGAAGTAAATCCCGAAAACATGAAGTATATGATTATGTCTCGTGACCAGAATATTCTACGAAATGGAAATATAAAAACTGGAGATTTATCCTTCGAAAAGATGGTAAAATTCAAATATCTTGGAGCAACACTAACAAATATAAATGACACTCGGGAGGAAATTAAACACAGAATAAATATGGGAAAAGCCTATTATTATTCGGTTGTCATGTACTCTGCTGTCAAAGAAGCTAAAAGTTAGAATTTATAAAAGAGTTATATTACCAATTGTTCTGTATGGTTGTGAAACTTGGACTGTCACTTTGAGAGAGGAACAGAGATTAAGGTGTTTGAGAATAAGGTTCTTAGAAAATATTTGGGACTAAGAGGGATGAAGTTACAGGAGAATGGAAAAGTTACATAACGCACAACTGCACGCATTGTTTTCTTCACTTGACATAATTACAAACATTTAATCCAGACGTTTGAGATGGGCAGGACATGTAGTATGTATGGGCGAATCAAGAAATGTACTAATAGTAGTGTTAGCTGGGAGGCAGGAGGGAATAAGACCTTTGGGGAGGCCGAGACGTAGATGGGAGGATAATATTAAAATGGATTTGAGGGAGGTGGGATATGATGATAGAGACTTTGTTAATCTTGCACAGGATAGGGACCAATGGCGGGCTTATGTGAGGGCGGCAATGAACTAGTTGTAAGTAAGTACGTAAGTAAATGTGGAAACTTTGAGCTCATTGGAAAGTTAATCTTATTTTATTTTAATTATGAAAGTTAATAATAGGTACCCACAATCAAAATGTTCCATACGCATTACATGCAAATATACTAAATGCATATTTTTTCATATGGATCCAGATGCACGGGTAATATTTTTAATGTAGAGAAATTGATGGTATCTGATACATTAAATCTTGGAATATTAGACATTTATTTATTCATGTTTTATATTTAAATAATTTTTTGCTCCCAATTTTGAAGATAGTTACAATGTTTCAACATTATATCTCAGATAATATTAGCCTATATGCATGGACACGTAAGAATATTTTCATAAAATTTGGTGAAAACCGCATGCGCATGGAGCATTTTGAACATCTAAAATGTAGTTTCGAGAAAAAGCTAATTTGTAAAAGAGATACAATACTAACATATGGAACAGGCCTAAATAAAAATCGCTCCTGAAGCTCAAAGAAGACGTAGGGGGAAAAAACTGCTTACTACTAACTTCTGAAGTTTCTGAGGAAAATTTCGTACAAAAAACTGAAAAATGGTATTTTGGCCATTTTTTTTTTTTGCAAAAACTCAACTTAGTATCCCTTAAATTTACACATAGGTTAGAAGTAGAACTTTCGGCTACTGTAATGCCGGAAGTAGGCTATGTTTCATCTTCGACTGCCTTAAGGGGTTAGACAGCTTAAAGCAATAAAAGTTTTGGAAATATTCGACATTTTTTTTCCTCCATTACTGTATCTTTTACAATAATGAAAATTGGTATGCGGAAAATACTTTCTTCTGCTATATGAAAAAAAAAATTTACGATTTAAAAAAAAATTATTTATATCTTTTTTTTACAAATTCAAAATGGTGGCAGTTCACTGTGCAGTGATGAAGCTTTTCCCTCATAATTCATAAACTTGTTAACTTTTTCATGTTCTCTCGCTTTTATTTTATTACTGAAACTCATGTTTACAATATCATACTCTTTCAACTACATTCCTTAATAAATAATATAATTTTTTTTTATTTTGTGTTACAAGAAAGTACTGATACTTGACCATTTTTTAAATGAATTTATTTTTTATCAGACAACCTATCAAAGGTAGAGAAGTGATCTTGCATCATATTGTAGATATCTTCTTCTTCCCTTCAAGTATTAGGCCAAATGGCCTGTTACGATCTCACAGTTGAATTTTCAATCCAGCTCTTCTTTGGATGACCGAGATAGTGGAGCATGACTTTTGGGATTCTATTTCTGTGCATGTGATGCAGACGATTTATCCAGTTGTTCTGATAATGTTTTACGTGATTAATTACAGGTTCTAGTTGTAATTCTTTCATTACATCTTCATTGCGTTTGTGATCCCACTTCGTATATCCCGCTGTATATCTTATAAATTTCATTTCATTAGCCGTTATTCTCCTTTCGTCTTTCTTTCTCAATGTCCATGCCTCACTGCCGTAACAAAGTACAGGTCTCGCCAAGGTCTTGTAAAGCCGAATTCGAGTATGCCTTTGTACTAGGGAAGGTTTCATAATGGTGTTAATTATTACCATTGTTTTGGTGTATTTAGAAATTTTCTGTGAAATGTCTACTTCATCGAAAAAAGATAATGCGTATCCGAGATATGTAAAATAATTTATCCTTTCTAATATTTTTTAATCTAAACATATTTTGCTAGGCACAGGGTATTTTCCGCAGAAGGCGAATTTTCATATCATATTTAATTCCAATTTTGTTAAAATTAGAAATTGAAAGTTGTAATTAATCTTTTGAGGATGCCACCAGAGCTAAATCGTCTGCAAAAAGTAATGAATCTAGTTGTAAATGTCTATTGAGTTGTATATATCCATGAGGCAATTGTTTCCATTCTCTAATTATTTGATTCATATTATATATATATATATATATATATATATATATATATATATAATAAATAACGACGGTGAAAGGCCGCAGCCTTGTCTTACTCCTGTATGAATTTCTGTCCAATGCGATAATTTATTGTAAATATAACATGCATAAATACATACAAAAATTTCATCACAGAATGTTGGATAGTTTTTTTAGTTATTTGGGAAATGCTTCATCACTGCACAGTGAAATAAATTAGGAAAAAAAAATGTAAATAATTCTTTTTATAAATCGTAAATATATATATATATATTCATATAGCAGAAGGACAGTGCTTTACACAACAATTTTCATTAATGTACAAGATACAGTAATGGAGGAAAAAAGATATTTCCAAAATTTTACTGCTGTAAGCTGTACCTAACCCCTTAATGTATTCTCACTTTTGGGCGACGAACTCCGTGGTGTGGGACTTCCCTCCAAACTTCCATTACATTTGACTGGCTAATCAATTTGGAATCCGACCCATGATAAGTGTGGTGGGCAGATGTTTGCTCTGATTGCGGTAGCGAAATTATCCACGGCCACGTGTACTATAGGCGCAATTATCTGGCGAAGGCAATGAACTTGCGACGATTCCCATCACGTTTTCGTCTTCATGTTTATAGCGATTGATTCACGCCCATCAAGTAATGAACAGATAATTTCTACAGATAGGGATAACGACTTTAACAATTACAGATTTTTTAGGTATATCTCAGATTGATTTATGAAAGCATATTACATTATTACATGATTTGTGACTGTATAATTCAATTAATTAATCTGTAATCAGCAACTACAGCAGAGAGTACAATAGGAGACATTGTTGAGCAAGAGGCTCCATTTCTAATACGTAATAAAGAACAGATATTACATGCACTTTAAAGGACGTCACGACATCAGCTTCTTTGCCGTATCTCATGATGTTAAAACGCCTTCTCGCGTCTTTTTTACTAAAGGATCATGCTTAATATGTCCGCGTCTGGCATGGAGGTTGGACACAAAGCAATTTCCTTTTCGATTTAGAGATAATAGTTTTGGTATGGGCGGGAATGATACGTTATTTTTCACAGAGGATAAATATCGTTGTGAGAATTTTCACAAGGCAGGCATCCGTGTGAAGTTGAAGATGGAATTGAAGTGATGGCCATAAAGAAGGGGTGAAATAATTGAATGTCGTTAAGATAATGGCAAAAATAAATTGAAATTATTTCATTTGCAATTGCTTTCTTTTTTTAACTTCATTCCACACCAATAGTAATAATCCCGAAGATAATAGGTTTTTGAAAAATTCATTAATTTAACAAAATGGCGGCACTGAAATTTCTTGTTTTCAATTATTTAACTTTTAACGCTAAATTAATGCGTATAATTAATAAAAGCTAATAGATTTGGATTAACAGAATGTAGGGTCTAAACAAGGTGAGTAAAAAGTATGCAACACTGTTTGCAGCTTTCATATTTTTAGTTTTATGAAAAAGCTTTACACGTACATAATAGTTATATGGGGTGATAAACATGCTTTCAAAAATATGTCTTTCAATTATAAATAGAGTGCCAAGAAGTCTGTTTTAATGGCATCATGCACTTAGTTTTTAATTTTTTGGATTCATCAGGCATCAAAATATATGAGATAAAATTCTTTTTAAATAAATTAAATTCGAAGTACAATATTCGTCTGAATTAGCCTAACTAAAATTATTTCTTTCGGCAAAATAATAGAATATAGAATGTTAGTTGTGAGGCTGGAGGGAAAAAGATATTGGGGAGGCCGAGACGTAGATGGCAGGATAATATTAAAATGGTTTTGAGGGAGGTGGGATATGATGATAGAGACTGGATTAATCTTGCACAGGATAGGGATCGATGTCGGGCTTATGTGAGGGCGGCAATGAACCTGCGGGTTCCTTAAAGGCCACTTGTAAGTCAGAAATAGAATGTATTTAAATAAATGTGATTTTGAATTCTAATTCCACGTTTATATACCTTATTCCATTGTGTGATTATTTCTGACATATAAATATATTGAATACAGTAGATGATAAAGGATATTTAATAATAATTATTATTATTTATTTAATCTGACAGGATTAAGGCCATAAGGCCTTCTCTTCCATCCTACCAGATAGCACATATAAATACAAAAAAGAAATACTGATGAAAATGATACAAATTAAGTTAAAGCCCTATAGAGGGTCAACAGAGTCAAAAGTACATTATAGTGCTCTCATCGAGCTAATACAATGAAAAGAAAGAAAACAGAGATAGCAATGATGATATTGATAAGTGACAATAATAATAATAATAATAATAATAATAATAATAATAATAATAATAATAGTAATAGTAGCAATAATAATAATAATAATAATAATAATAATAATAATAATAATAAATACACTACATATTAATTTTCAATTTTACAACAGCATAGTTACAATATTTACTATATGTCATGGGTTAAGGTGAAGTTGCGCAACCTGACATGTGTTCAACAAACAATTCCACGAACTAGAATGTGATTTTTTAATTTAAATTTCAATTTTGATATTGTCCGACAGTCTCTGAGGAGGTCAGGGAGAGAATTCCAGAGGCGTGGAATAGATATGCTGAAAGATGATGAGTAGAAGGATGTTCTGTGCAGAGGAATAGAGAGAAGGTATTCAATCAAGCAAAACCACCAGATTAAGAACCTACAACAGAATAAAAACCTATTAACCGCATTTGAATTGAATTTGCTTAAAAAATAACACAAAAACAATTATAAGTTACCATACTGGACCATAAAACGAATATGTAGGAAGTCTACAGGAATTATAAATTAAACCAATTCTAAAAAAAAAAAAAAAAAATTGAAAAATACAAAACAAATTTGATATAGCATATCTCAAGGTTGACAGAAAACAGATACACTCGCATAATTCACCGGTGTCAGTCGAGAGAAAAAAGAAGATTTGGCAAAAATAAAAATCTCTTTCTTGCACTACGATAAAGAAATTTCATGTAGGGCAAACTCGGCTAATTTCGTGACACGCCAACTTCGTGATATTTTTATTTATCACGAAATTATATCAGCGACAAATGTAATTCTGATGGTGTAGTATAAATGGCAGAAGTACTATAACATAGATTTTCTTCACTGCGCTCTCTCAGTGACTTAAGGGGATCTTTTTGGAAACTACTAGAAGAGGTGTGATATCTATAGCTTTGAATTTGTGAGTGAATACACCATCCGATTTCTCTTGTTAAAGAAAGAGATTTTTTTCTGTGTTTTGTGGTGCAAATTGTTTTCAATGGTAAGTACTGACACTGTATACTTCTTGGTGAAAAATATAAACTTATCAATATATTGAATAATTTCAAGGGAAAAATTGTTCCGGGGACGGGTATCGATCCCGGGACCTTCGCTTAGCGTACGAATGCTCTACCGACTGAGCTACCCAGGAACTATACACGACACCGTCACAATTCTTTCCTTTCATATTCACACAACTCAAATGGGCTGACAAGACGCCAGAAACCCAACTTTGAGTGCACACAATTATGTGTGACTTAAATTGTGGCTTCCTGTTAACATACCTTCAGTAACGAATGTAGTATGCAAATCTGGCTTTCAGGTAGAAGTTCCCTGTATTCAGAATTACTCAATTCTGCTTCACAGGAAGTTTCTACCTGAAAGTCAGTTTTGCATTATCAATATACTGATTATGTAACACAGCCGTATCTTGGGAGGTTATTTTCTTAACATTTTTCTCACTCCACGAAGCAATTTTTTTCTTAATTTTTTTTATATAGTGTAAAAACATTGTCAGGTGGAATAAATATCAAATGCATGAAACGTAGAATATTTGTGTATGTATTCATAGTTTCTCTGTATTGTAAACGTCGTGAACGTTGCAGATAGAAGATAATAGCAGGGTCAAATGTGGAAAGAAATACAATTTAAGTGATACGAAAGAGGCAATTCACTGTATCTAAAACAAAAGAAAACTGCCGTAGTGAAACCTCTTCTTTTCCTTGGCAAGTTCGACGAGGACTAAAAGGAGCCAAAGCAGTATTGAAGGAGAATGGCATTCCTAGTCTCTCAAGTGAGTTAAAAGCGGTAGACAACGAAACAGCATCATCTTCAGGAGCCAAACAAAGAAGATTTGTGCTTAAAGAAAAGCTGAATGATAAGCCTAATGGTTTGTTGCGGATTTTGGCTCAGGAAATTTCGAGAACGGCAAGCATGGTTAAAGATGGATTCAGTGTGTCAGTTGTGATCAATGGTATCATGGTACTTATCAGTACCTTTCAAAATACAGAAAGAACTTCAATTGTTTGGGTTTTATGTATGAATCTGACTAAGGAATTTAAAGGTTGACTGACTGAAAACGCCAAAGTATTTTGAATTTAAGGATTATCACGAAAATACTCTTGTACTATCACGAAATTATACCCACCCGTCTAGAGTGATAATTTTTTTTTATTTATATTGCTTGATTTTTCTTTTTTTTAATTGGTGACTTTAATTGAAGTGAATTTATATTGGCAGGCAGAGTAACTGTCTCATGCCCCCACGTTTTATGTTTGCTATCAGTGCACTTCATTAGAACCAGGTTTGTAATTATTGTATAAATTTATTTGAGGTAAAAATGCTGAGATGTATCTTCCTGAAACCTAACAATGTACTTTCATTTAAAACATTATTTTTAATTTAAATCTTATTTTTGCACCAAAACCTTAGTATCACAAATTATAAGAAATCTGCCCTAATATGATCGACGTCAATTTATTTTAAACTAACAAACAAACATTTTCATGGGGTACATACAGTAAAGTTATTTTGTGCGAGATCGTGCGTATTTGCTTGTTTTCCGCACAGAACCAATACGCGGTAAGTGTGAAATACCGCATTCAGTATTCCCAACGTAAAACACATAACAATTTCCCTCTTCTTATCGCTTAAGCGCGACATTCATTTTACTGCTTTAGGCTTTTTAACATATTATTTTTAGAGACGTTTAACACAGTAATAATTATAAATTGGAAACTTACCACTGCAATTTCACCTAAATTGCAATGTTAATTATCGTTTTTAAATATTTGCAAAAATTAAGTAAATTCTACTACTCCACGAAACTTATTGCATTCCTGATACAAGTAACATTAAGGAAGCCGTGAAAAAATCAACAAGATTCCAGATGCCGATGTTATTACTGCAATATGTTATATAAATAACATTGTTAAAATATTCAAATGAAAAATAAATCATTACATAACCGTACCGTTTGTTTTAAGTTCGCATTTATAGACTGGGGGAAAAAAAAGACAGACGTATATCATGGCCTGCTGGAGTATAGATATTTTTGTTTTCTAAAGTTGCCGTCATTAAACAGAACCCAAGATGGAGATTTCATTACAACTAATTAGAAATTCGTCTTTCAGGTATGTAATAAACGATCTTCGCACAAAATAATGTACGATACACGAGCGGTATGTTTGTTTTCATGTTCTCGGAAATTAAAAAAGCTCAACTACGTTTCGCTTTTTCAATCTTTTCCTCGAACATGAAAACGTCAACATACCGCTCTTGTAACGTATATTACTATTTTTGTCTTCCACCATGTTAATAATGTAAAAGAAGTGCTTGTATAAATTTTGGCCACTCGAGCGCAATTACGTGGGCCGTAAAAAATTAGTTTTCTAGAGGCGGTTTATAGAAAGAAAACAATTTCACAGGAAAATTTTACTGGAACAGACACAGCAATTGTTAGGCTATTTTTCAACATATTATCCATCGGAATTGGGACATTTGTCATACCATGGGATCGACAGAAAGGTGCAGACGACTGTCACACTCTGATTCCGATCCCAGGTGGCAGGCTTCTGTGACATAGGGATATAAAAGTTGATCTCACGTTATGGAAAATGTCTCAATTCCGGTGAGAAATATGTTGAAAAATAGCCAGAAAATGGCTGTATCTGTGTCAATAAATCTTTCCATGAACCTGTGTTTCCTTCTTGTAAACGGCCCCAGAGAAAATTATTTTACTTCCCTATTAATTGAGCTCGAGCGCCAAAATTCGTGTAGGCCTAAGCACTTGTTTTACATTATTAACATGGTGGAAGAAAAAATATTAAATTTTCTTTTATCTGTCCCTATGAGAATGTTGGCTTGTAAATATTTAATTTGAAAGACACATTGTTTATAACGACATATCAATCAGACAATTTAACATTTTAGACGTTACTGGTATCCTGTGCAATACATTAATATTCGAATCATACATACAATAAAGCATACAGTTACAAATGATTTATTTTACTCTATCCATAGGGATCAAACAGCATTCCGTATGCTATGTATACACAAACAGAGAAGACCACCCATGTGTCCCTTTTTTGCGATAGAGGATTTATTATGAATACTTTGCAAAACTCATAATTCATCTGAAATTAGTGAACAAAATAAATAATCAAAGGCTATATACATACTACACAAATTTAAATAATACATGCTAAGTTTTTCTGCCTGTGAAAGCTGCTTGATTTATCTTCATTTTATGAATCAAATATGAGGGATCTGCTTTACACAATTTGAATACCGGTACTTTGGATGAGGACTTTTGTGGAGATCAACGGAGTCGTAACTAATATCTCAGACAGACAGGTTGCTAATAAACAATTATTATAAGACAACAACAACAACAATAATAATAATAATAATAATAATAATAATAATAATAATAATAATAATAATAATAATAATAATAATAATAATAGAAGCGTCATTTAGAGGGGACAGGGTAAAAGAACATCCCTATCTCAGGCAGACAGGTTGTTGAATAATATATTGTATCTAATTTTAGGGTGGATTTAGAACAATAGGCCTAACATAAAGAGTTAATATTAATAATAATAAAATAATAATAACAATCATTATAAGACAATAGCCTATATAATAATAATAATAATAATAATAATAATAATAATAATAATAATAATAACACAGAACTGCACGCATTGTATTCTTCACCTGACATAATTAGGAACATTAAATCCAGACGTTTGAGATGGGCAGGGCATTTAGCACGTATGGGCGAATCCAGAAATGCATATAGAGTGTTAGTTGGGAGACCGGAGGGAAAAAGACCTTTAGGGAGGCTGAGACGTAGATGGGAGGATAATATTAAAATGGATTTGAGGGAGGTTGGGTATGATGATAGAGACTGGATTAATCTTGCACAGGATAGGGACCGCTGGCGGGCTTATGTGAGGGCGGCAATGAACCTTCGGGTTCCTTAAAAGCCATTTGTAAGTAAGTAAGTAATAATAATAATAATAATAATAATAATAATAATAATAATAATAATAATAATAATACAGGCGTCATTTAGAGGGGACAGGGTAAAAGAACATCCCTATCTCAGGCAGACAGGTTGTTGAATAATATATTGTATCCAATTTTAGGGTGGATTTAGAACAATAGGCCTAACATAAAGAGTTAATATTAATAATAATAAAATAATAATAATAAACAATCACTATAACACAATAGCCTATATAATAATAATAATAATAATAATAATAATAATAATAATAATACAGGTGTCATTTAGAGGGGACAGGGTAAAAGAATATCCCTATCTCAGACAGACAGGTTGTTGAATAATATATTGTATCTAATTTTAGGGTGGATTTAGAACAATAGGCCTAACATAAAGAGTTAATATTAATAATAATAAAATAATAATAATAAACAATCATTATAAGGCAATAAAATATATAATAATAATAATAATAATAATAATAATAATAATAATAATAATAATAATAATAGGCCTAATGATAATAAACAATCATTATAAGACAATGAAAATATTAATAATAATAATAATAATAATAATAATAATAATAATAATTCGCCATTTAGAGGGAGAGGATAAAAGAATTTCCCCCTCCCCCTGGTAGAGGGGAAGAGAAGGCCTGATGGCTTTATCTCTACCAGGTTAAATAAATAAATAAATAAATAAATAAATAAATAAATAAATAAATAAATAAATACATAAATAAATAAATAAATAAATAAGAGTTTAAGATAAATTAGTAACTTAGTAGTACTACTAAAGAAAAAATGGGAGAATTGTACCATTAATAATAAAATATTCGATTTTTATAAATGCTTAGCAAATAAAAGACTATATATTTTGTTAGGATTAATTCAGAAAATTGTTTGTGATAATGGCGAATAATCCGACAATGCCTTGTCCAACGCCGGCTAGCGATATATGTAGGGGGTTCGCCTAGGGACGAGCCTAGTTTGCTGAAAACCTGGGTACAAAGCGAACCTTGTATGATCAGCTGTTGTGGGTTGGAAATGCGCCTAGCTTGAGAGTTAACGCAATAGATCTAATAAGGTCGCAGTGCTGGGTCTTAGTGTCCCCTCCCTAAAATTCAAATTCAATTGAAGTTTGGTACTAATGTTGACTTGTGCGCTTTCGCTGAAAGTTGACTCTTGTGGACTCACTTTTTTATTACTCTTTTCATTTTTATTTTTACAATTTTTGCGACGACAATCTTAATTATTTTCATTTTCTCGAGGCACACCAGCGGATCATTCGTGGTACACTACTGTGCTGCGACACAGGTT
The DNA here is from genome assembly GCF_040183065.1 of Periplaneta americana. Lineage (NCBI taxonomy): Eukaryota > Metazoa > Arthropoda > Insecta > Blattodea > Blattidae > Periplaneta > Periplaneta americana. Next base: position 44,335,335 of record NC_091132.1, on the reverse strand, counting down.
GGAAATGGCTGCCTTACTGTTTTACAGAAGAGGTTAGGGTATGTGTTGAACTACGGCTGAATTAAGGAGTCTCACCAGATTTTCTTAATAATAGACGACAGAGGTTATGGAGACAGTATGTATTAGCTACTAAAAAAATCCTAAAAAATAAACGTAAAACTTGAATAAAACATACTCAATTAGAAATGGATTTCACAGGTAGCGTTCCTGCATTAAATTACATTAAAATTTTGATACATGGTGTCACCCGTGAGAAAGGGAATATTTAAGCAGAAATAAAATTGGGGCAAACGAAATCGGAAATTTTAGATAGACCAATTTTTACAATTTAGCTGCATAGCCAATCGCAAGACACAAATTTTATGTCTCAGTGACAATGCCATTCGGTTGAAATATCTATTCTGTGGTCAAATTAACCCTAGCGGTCAATTTTATCCTTGTATACGGTATGGAACAGTCATTTTCAGAGGAATTGTTCAGTGATTGATTGATCCATTCATTCATTTACTTATGCCTTTAATCACTTCTTTATTTACTTATTTAGGCCTACTTATTTATTTATATATTTACTTACTTACTTATTTATTTATTTATTTATTTATTTATTTATTTATATATATATTTATTTATTTATTTATTTATTTATTTATTTATTTATTTATTTATTTATTTATTTATTTATTTATCACATCATCAAGCTGTCATAGAACTAAGCCATTTGTTCCGGTCTCACTGTCAAAAAGTCTTTTCCTAGGTCAGGGCTGGGCAGTAAGAGCGGATTCTACTCTCTCATGCGGAGGCATACGATTTCTCTTCGTCTCCTTTCATCCCCGTCGAACATCGGGCAGCGTTGATTCAGTAACCGATGAATATTAAGCGTCCCCGTTTAGAATCGGGTTCCGCTCCCGATGCCCAGCCTGTCCTAGGTCTTCCTTCACTTCTCCTTCCTCTTGGAACGTAGTTCTTCAAAATTTTGGGTAGGCTGTTTCTTGCCTTTCTGTGTACGTGTTGAAATCATTTTGTTTTATAATTTTCAATAGAAGATATTATCCATTTTGAATCTTGCGTACACCACTTTTAACACTTGAATATAATTAATTGATGAACTAGTGGACTTACTCGTGTTAAATATGTAATATTTGTCCGGCTTACAGCTGTTTCAGTGCATCACGCACCATCATCAGAGCCTACTAGATCGCGGCGTCATCTCGAACTTCTCTGCCTGTTAGGAAGGTGTGTTTTATTGTTGGAATGTGTTGGATTGTGGAGTCGAATAGTGTTCTCTGCAGCAATTATACTTAGAAAAGGGAAACATATTTGGTCACGCTACTAGAACTAAAATATTTTCTAAATTAATATGACTAAAGTTGTGGTTTTAATGTAAATCAAAAGTAATGTCGACAAAAGTATAAAAACTAAAACTATAATAGTGGTTCTCACGACGTGACTGTAATAAAATTGCAGTCAATCATTATTTTTTTGCACTATAGTACACCTTTACCATTATCTAAAAAACATTTACTTCCATATTAATAATGTTTGTGGAAAGGAATATTCATATTGAATCAGTTGCAAAGCAATTGAAGCGTTGGTCTGAATAACGGTCTATGATACAATTTTTCAAAATCGAGTTTTTAATAAAATAATGCTCTGTATAGTATTATACAGCTGCCACAAAAATTGTTTTTCGATATCTGTATCAGAGGCGCTTCTACACGAGTTACCAACCATAATTTCTTGGTTGAAATAACGGTCTATGTCACTAGTCACTTCTAGCGTATCCAGTTGTTTACATCGTATCGGGAGTTATTGCACGGGAGTTCGTTCTCTTTATGAATAATGGGTACTTGAAATCTGTTTATCAGCTTTCGGTTGATATATTACGTACATAAAATGGACGACTGCAAGACAGTGACTATTCTACACTAGATATTGAACGGCTAAATAAATAAATTAAAAAAAAAGATCCAGACAAATTAATATTAATAAGTGGAAAGATGTGCCACGAATGTCGCTGAGAGATAGTAGTCGTGAGTATACAACAAGGAAGACGAAGTCGTAAGTTAGTGCGAAAGATCCCCCAAGTAATATAAGTTCCTATCTGGTTTTTTTACAGTATTTTATTAGTTGTTTTTTAATTTACACTTTACCTAGTGTTAGTTGATCTATATTGTGTTTTGCCACAAGTTTATCTTAGAATTTTATCAAAATATTTCGTTTCAGTAACAGATTTGTGGAAATTCTTGTAAGGCGATGTGCTCACAGCTTCTCTTGATGTCAGAAAGGAGCTGTTTAAAATGTATTACTCTCTTACAGTCAGCATTTAAAAACTGTGATTGTCATTGCCTTCATTATTAATAAAATATATACTTAACAGATAAGCCACCTGTTGAGATGGATACTTAATATTCAGGACAGGGGTTCAAATTCCATCCCCCAACAATTTATCAACTGTAATACTTAATTCTGTTTATTCATTTGTTATTGTTACAACTTTCATTAATTTAATGGTGTCTTTACATCTCAATACTGCACTCATTTTCTAATAATAGTGTTATTATTTGATCAATATGAGTATTGTATGTTCATTCATAATATGACATTGAGTGTAACTTTAATAAATTACATGACGTTAATTCATATTAATCCATAGTAATTAAAAATAAATGTAATAATCACTTTGATCATAATTTAACCTTTTAAGGGGTTAGGTACAATTTATAGCAGTAAATTGTTTGAAAATATTCAACATTTTTTTCCCTCCATTATTGTATCTTGTACAATAATAAAATTGGTATGTGTAAAACACTGTCCTTCTGCTATATGAAAAGAATATTTTTACGATTGAAAAAAATTATTTACGCTCTTTTTTTTAAATTCAGAATGGTAGCAGTTACTGTGCAGTGATGAAGCGATTCCCACATAACTGATAAACTTGTTAACTTTTCTCTTCTTTATTGTATTGCTAAAACTCATGTTCACAATATCATGCTCTTTCAACTACATTCCTTAATAAATATTTTTTTTATTTTGTATTAGAAGAAAATACTGATGTCTGGCCATTTTACGTGAATTTATTTTCATCAGACAATCTATCAAAGGCAGAGAAGTGATCTTCCATCATACGGTAGATATGACATGCATAAATACACACAAAAATTGCATTACAGAATGTTTTTGAGTTATGTGGAAAACGCTTCATCACTGCACAGTGAACTGAATTTTGAAAAAAAAAAAAAAATGTAAATAACTTTTTTTAATCGTAAAAATATATATTTCTTTTTTCACATAGCAGAAGGACAGTGTTTTACACATACTAATTTTCATTAATGTACAAGATACAGCAATGGATGAAAAAAAAATGTTGAATATTTCTAAAATTATACTACTGTAAACTGTACCTAACCCCTTAATTGATTTTGTATACAGGGTGTTTCAAAAATATGGGGCATAATTTCAGGTATGTATTTCCCACATGTAGACAATCAAAATAGTTCATTACAACATGTGTCCGGAAATGCTTTATTTCCGAGTTATTGCCTTCACAACATTGAAATTTACCGGAACGTTTTTCTTTCCGCAGATCGTTGCCGTCAAAGGAGACATTAAGAGGGCACTCTGACAGTTCATTCCGAGGCGAAGGTTACATTCAGTGTTGTGTAGGCGTTATACTGTGCGACATGTATTCAAATCAAGAGCTGGCAGAGATACACTTCATGTACGGTAAGGGACGGCAATGCTGCGCTGGCTCGTCGTTTGTACCAGGAAAGGTACCCACAGCGACAATGTCCAGATCGGAAGACATTTGTACGTCTCCATTACCGTCTGTGCGAGTATGGAAAATTTAACTCTCCTGGTTTGGGAAGGGGACGACCAAGATCTACAACTCCAGAAGTATAGGAGGAGATTCTGGAGGCTGTGAACATGACTCCTTCTATCAGCACACGAAGGGTAGCGTTGCAGGTCAATGTTCCTCATACGACTGTCTGGAGACTGTTGAAAGAGTATCAATTGTATCCTTATCATTTGCAATGTGTAAAGGCCCTATCACCAGCAGATTACCCTGCACGAGTTAGGTTCTGTCAGTGGTTCTTGCAGCAGTGTGGTGTAAATCCGAACTTTCCTGCCTTAGTATTATTTACAGATGAAGCACAGTTCACACGAGATGGCATAACAAATTTCCACAATCAGCATGTATGGGCGTATGAAAACCCACGTGCAACTGTTCCATCTCATCACCAGCTGCAGTTCTCCCTCAACATGTGGGTTGGACCCCATGTACTTGTAAACAGACTTACGGGGCAGGCGTACACAAACTTCCTGGAAAACACCATACCTCATGTTTTAGAAGACAATCCACTGATCAATCGTCAACACATTCACTTCTTGCATGATGGCGCTCCTGCACACTTCAGTCGTACGGCTCGCTGGTACTTGGATCGAAGGTTTCCTGATCGATGGATAGGTAGAGGTGGCCCAATTGCTTGGCCTCCACGCTCACCTGATCTGAACCCTCTCGATTTCTACTTGTGGGGCCATTTAAAATCATTGGTTTATTCGTCTCCGGTGCCTGATTTGGAATCCCTTCGGAATCGAATTGTGGCATGTTCTGGGGACATACGCAATACTCCTGGAGTTTGGGATGGTGTTCGCAGGTCAATGAGACATCGATGTGAGGTCTGTATTCAAGCAGGAGGTGGGCATTTTGAACATCTTCTGTAATGACAACGACCTGCGGAAAGAAAAACGTTCCGGTGAATTTCAATGTTGTGAAGGCCGTAACTCGGAAATGAAGCATTTCCGGACACATATTATAATGAACTATTTTGATTGTCTACATGTGGGAAATACATACCTGAAATTATGCCCCGTATTTTTTAAACACCCTGTATTTCATAATATCCTGATTGTATATAACTCTTTATAGTCTGTATTGTCCAGTAGCATTTCTGTGAAGTTAAAAATGTTACAAACTTCTATGATGTGTAATATGACTTTCAATAACATACAATCATATACTTCGCTTAGTGTACAAAACATATTGATGGAATAATGATCTATGTTGCCCGTCCGATAGTACATTTATGAGCGGAATTACGATGTAACGTTTTTGGTCCTTCTGTACAGTTAGCAGATTGTAACATAGACCGTTATTTGGCCGAATGCTTCAATTACGAGTATATTTTTTTTACAATTTCCATCAATCTCTTTCATGGGTATAAAACAATCTCCAACAATCTCCGCTGACACTAATATTAAAAAAAATAAGTGATACAATTAATCTCCATAAATATCTGCCTAGAAATATGACGTAAGTGTATTCACTAATTTTTTCTGCCAGTAAAAACTGAGCAAGGGATTATAATATTTGAAGCCCAAAATATTCGTGAATATCAGAAGCATTGGACAAATTAAATCCATACAGAAATGTCTATTAGATTATGTATGATATAAGTACACAGCCATCAGTTCATTGCCTTCTGATCGCTGCTACAAGCGTGGGCGTATATAAATATTTCTCTGATTGCAATGAGACAAGATACATGATCAGCCCACAAGTCACCGGCTAATATCATGCCTAATTGATTAATGGCTTCTATGCACATAAAGAGGCACGCATTATCTGAAACTGTAACGATCCGCCCACGTTTACAAACACTTCATACCTTATAATTTTCCACCCACAGTGGATAGCGCCAGAGGGGACCTATCAACTCGTCAACTCCCTCCTTCAACCCGGTATGGTCACGGTGAAGGCCTTCGTGCATGCAGGTTATCTTCCTAGACTCGTCTCGTATCTTGCAGTCTTCGGCTTCATTTCATATAATCTAATAAAATATCTATCAGTCCATAGAATTCTGATTGCTATCCAAGTGGCACAGCTAGATATTTACATAACATTAACATAAGATTCAGACTGAGTCATTCTAACAAAAGCAAAATGAGATATTGTATAAAATTATAGCGACAATCTTATCGTCTTGGTTGAATATCTACGTCGAAACTCTTCAATGCAAACGAGATTACATGTCCAGTTGTTATAGTAACCACAACCATAATTGGCTGGTACAATGAACAAAAGGAGACGCGGAGTCAAAGCTTTGAAATATTGTTTAATGCATACAGGAATTCATTTTAAAACGGCTGGTTTATTTTTGTGGCATGTTCCACCGCAGTGTTTCTTCATATGACATGTCGAGTTTCCATACGGGGAGACTTGTGGTCAAGAAGTCTTTACATTCTCTTATGTCCAAGCTATTTCGATACATTATTAATAAGAATGCAATAATAACGAAAGCAGATAAATATGAAAACCATAATCCTATAATATTATAGAAAAAAGAAAGTTTAACATTTAGCTACATTTTATTTTGTCGTTAGTTCTATTGTTAATGGCAGTGTTGGCAGATTGGAAAATGCTGTATTTGCAGTGAAATACCTCGCCTCGGGCAGAAAACTGTGAATGGAAAAATAAATGATGGCTTTAGAAACAGATTCGGCAACTTCTGGACAAAGTTAAATCGTATAATCTATTCGTGATCAACAGTAAGATAAACATAAGCTTATTGTTTAGTCAGCTGTCCGAAGACAGGTCTGAACCTCTCAAGCAACACCAAGAAGGCACCACTTATGAGGCAACTAGGCCAGGAGATAATGGGATAGGTTGGCCGATTCCTTTCTCACTCCATTGCATACATCGTCGACTAGCTACATATTACACTAGTCTGACTTCAGATGCATACAAACAATTCTGCAGTGCTCGGGAAAAGTGACACAAGTCAGTTTCCACAAACCTTTTTTGATAATTTATTGACAACTTACGGAACATCTGCTCGCTTGGAAAATAATACATAAGTATTTCTCCCATTACAATAATTCATACAGAAAACAATCAAATCGACACAAACCAGTGTAAGTTGTCAATAAATTACCCAAAAAAGTTTGTGGAAACTGACTTATGTCACTTTTCCGAAACACTGCAGAATTGTTCTTCCTCTGACACATATCGTCAAGTGAGATGTACTGCATGATAATAGATGTACATATCAGCCAGAACCTCAATCAGAGGATAACATACTGGTATAACATAAGAATTCATTACTTAATTCACAGTTTTGTAAAGCCACAAGAATGCTTTCAACATATCAATCATCAATAAAATTGATGTTCATTTGATTTCATTGCTATAGCTCTGACCTTTCTTTTCTTTACCATGTTCGGTAATTATTGTCTCCTCTTGATGATTCTTGCATGTCTTGCACATTTAAGCTCTTGATCTATAAATAGACTGAAATTTTGTTGATATTCCCTGAAATAAGTTTCTTGTATCACAGTTTTTAGAGTATACTCCTTATATTAACCACAATTTAATTTCCTCACGTTAATACCCCAACATTTCAAAATGTTTTCAATCTGTTAAGCTGATATTTCTCTTTTCAATAAAATTCATAAACTATTGAAACTGACTAAATGTATATTTTCTATTTTAGTGTATGTTTTTTGCGACATTGCATGAAGAATTATTGAATTAATTTCATCACTTGACAATTGGCCAAAACGATTTGTAATGCTTGCCATTGTCGCTGTGTTGCAGTTCATAATGAATCTTAGTTACGTCTATTCGATGACCAGGGAAAGTTGGAAGTAATAAAGTCCAAAACGGTAAAGGTGAACCTGAGGTTGAGATAATTTTCTGAAGTAACACGGCTGTGATTGGTTCATTCTGAGGCTTCCTTTACCGTTATTGGTAGAAAGCAGGAGGACATAACATATTAAGGCTATGGATTGGTGAAAATAACGAGAAAAAACATTAAAAGTGGAAATTTTGTATTAAAGTGTAAAAAATTCAATAATGTTTCACTTTTCTAAATATGTGCTTATTTTGGCCCTGTGACAATTTAAATTCCCCTCAGGACAAATTTAAAAGGACTAGCGCCTGCGTGGAGATGCAGACCTTTAAACTGACACTCAACTGTCATTCTGACAGACTTCGTTCTTTATTCTAATTCATTTTACTTTTTACTCAATTCATATTTCGCGCTGTTATATGGGAGAAAAATGTGTGTGGTAGACCTGTATAGGAAGGAAGGATATCGGTAGTATAGATCAGCGTTTCTCAAACTTTTTTGAAATGGGGACCACCTTTTTAAGTCAGAATAGTTCCATAGACCACCTTACTCTTGTTCCCTCAGAAATCAAATTTATCATTTTTGTAGCATATTTTTTAATACCAGTATATTTAAATTATAAAATAGAACTAATCAATTAAAATTAATTTAATTCAATTTAATTTTATATTAGCAGTAACTAATTAAGTGAAAGTGAAAGTGAAAAGTGAAAGGTGATTGCCATGCGTCATTTCCAATCTCTGAGATTTTCAGCTATAGTGTGATACGCAATTCGACTGATTTTTTTTCCTTCTGTCTTTTTTTAAGGACCACAAAGGCAGACCTCGAGGACCACAGGTGGTCCACGGACCATAATTTGAGAAACGCTGATATAGATCATATACATGTTGTACTTTGATACTAATTTTTTCGATTTTCCAGTTTTCAACATTTTGTAACATTCAAAATGCTCTAATGAAAAAAGTTTTTCTCCAATATCAATTAAATTTTCCACAGAGGTCCCAGAAGCATGTGAAGTAACTGATATGTTTTCTTGTGGTATTGAAAGTATTCAATCAATAATTATGTGTTGAGGACGTGATAACTTTTAAAAAGTTGAAAAATTGACAGCTAAAATAGTAATTTTTTTCTCAAAAAGTAATTCGAAAAATATGGAAAACATGCGTCACAGTTTACATATATCTATCAGGAATAAATTAAATATAAGCTTAAAGAAAAATTATGTAAACTTTGATAATTGAGACAATTATAAATCAGCATTAAATATAACAAAAATTAATTATAAGTAAACTAATTATTGGCTAAGACCACATCGTACACGAGCCTGGATCTTACGGTAGTGGCTAGAAACATTTTTGTTTTATAAATTCAATTTGTACTCACTAGCTAAATAAATAAATAAATAAATAAATAAATAAATAAACAATTAAACAAATAAATAAATACATCAATACATAAATAAATAAATGAAATAAATAAATAAAATAAATAAATATAATAAGTAAATAAATAAATACATCAATAAATCAATAAATAAATAAAATAAATAACTAAAATAAGTAAATAAATCAATAAATCTTTAAATAAATCAATCAATCAATAAATCAATAAATCGATAAATAAATAAATAAACAAAAGGATATAAACAAGTAAACAAATAAATAAATACCTAAATACATAAATAAATAAATAAATATATATAATAAGTAAATAAATACATCAATAAATCAATAAATAAATAAAATAAATAACTAAAATAAGTAAATAAATAAATACATAAATAAATAAATCTTTAAATAAGTAAATAAATCAATAAATCTTTAAATCAATCAATCAATAAATCAATAAATCGATAAATAAATAAATAAATAAATAAACAAAAAGATATAAACAAGTAAACAAATAAATAAATAAATACCTAAATACATAAATAAATAAATAAAATAAATAAATATAATAAGTATATAAATAAATGCATCAATAAATCAATAAATAAATAAAATAAATAACTAAAATAAGTAAATAAATAAATACATAAATAAATAAATAAATCTTTAAATAAGTAAATAAATCAATAAATCTTTCAATAAATAAATCAATCAATCAATAAATCAATAAATCGATAAATAAATAAATAAATAAACAAAAAGATATAAACAAGTAAACAAATAAATAAATACCTAAATACATAAATAAATAAATAAAATAAGTAAGTAAATCAATCAATCAATCAATAAATCAATAATAAAACCAATAAATAAATAAATAAATCAAGAATGAATAAATAAATCAATAAATCTTTAAATAAATATATAAATCAAATAAATCTTTAAATAAATAAATCAATCGATCAATCAATCGATAAATGAATGAATAAACAAATCAATCAATAAATCTAGAAATAAATAAATACATAAATAAATAAATAAATAAATAAATAAATAAATAAATAAATAAATAAATAAATAAATAAATTGGAATATCAAAGTAAAAATTTGTGTCTTGCATGTCCACATTGTAAGAATTATGTGGTAAAATTTTCAGAGTAATTACTATAAAAATGTAGAGATTAAAAATTTCACATATGCATAGTCTGAAGTGAAATATGTCATAATGGTGTGACAGTAGTATCGTAATGTTGAAGACCGTAGTGATCTAAAATTATTATAATTTAATTACAATGCCGCACCTTCTTACACTTAGTAAACTCGCAGTCAGCAACTTCGATAAACACAGAAGCTACGAGAAAGTGACAGAACAACGTCGACATAACAACACTAGCAAAGAACGGTTTATGGCTTCCATCCTCATTTACGTTTTCAGTTTCGTGACGTTGAAAACTACCCGCCCCGCGAGTGGGCTGATTGGCCAGATCCTGCCCACGGGGGGTAATTCACCTGCCAGCAGCGCACTGCAAGAATTTTAATTGCTGCGGCTGAATCCGCTGGGATGCATCTTGCTGCACACGTCACAACACGTGAACAATATTGATGACGGACATTAACCATCGTAATTGAGAGATCTCGATAAAATTTCGCCATAAATCTCTACTTCGACTTCGTTAGTATCGTTATCTCCAACTGACGTGAATGTTGTTTGCGCCTTGTTGGACATCAGCAATATAAATATGACTAATTGTGATGCCAGAGACGATTGCAGGAGAGGCTGGGTACACATACAGTACAATAACAGTTACTTACTTACTGGCTTTTAAGGAACCCGGAGGTTCATTGCCGTCCTCACATAAGCCCGCCATTGGTCCCTATCCTGAGCAAGATTAATCCAGTCTCCACCATCACATCCCATCTCCCTCAAATCCATTTAATATTATCTTCCCACCTACGTCTCGGCCTCCCCAAGGGTCTTTTTCCCTCTGGCCTCCCAACTAACACTCTATATGCATTTCTGGATTCGCCCATACGTGCTACATGTCCTGCCCATCTCAAACGTCTAGATTTTATGTTCCTAATTATGTCAGGTGAAGAATACAATGCGTGCAGCTCTGCATTGTGTAACTTTCTCCATTCTCCTGTAACTTGATCCCTCTTAGCCCCATATATTTTCCTAAGAACCTTATTCTCAAACACCCTTAATCTCTGTTCCTCTCTCAAAGTGAGAGTCCAAGTTTCACAACCATAAAGAACAACCGGTAATATAACTGTTTTATAAATTCTAACTTTCAGATATTTTGACAGCACACTGGATGATAAAATCTTCTCAACCGAATAATAACAGGTATTTCCCATATATATTCTGTGTTTAATTTCCTCCCGAGTGTCATTTATATTTGTTACTGTTGCTCCAAGATATTTGAACTTCTCCACCTCTTCGAAAGATGAATCTCCAATTTTTATAGTTCCATTTCGTACAATATTCTGGTCACGAGACATAATCATATACTTAGTCTTTTCGGGATTTACTTCCAACCCTATCGCTTTACATGCTTCAACTAGAATTTCCGCGTTTTCCCTAATCGTTTGTGGATTTTCTCCTAGCATATTCACGTCATCCGCATAGACAAGAAGCTGATGTAACCCATTCAATTCTAAACCCTGTCTATTATCCTGAACTTTCCTAATGGCAATAACAGTTACTATGTGATATTACAGCATTTTTAACGAACTGATATAGGAGGTGATTCACGAGAATTTACCGTCCTTTACGGAGCTTATTTCTGAAGACATTTTGAGCAAAAAATGTCATATAAACATAGTTCCTATTCTCAATACTTTCAGAGTTACACTAATTAAAAGTTGTTTGTAAAATACGTTTTTTTTTCTTTAGTTTGAAGGTAAAAAACAATACAAATAGAGAATGAACCATTCAGAAGTATCATTTCTTTAATTGGCAAGTATTATGAAGCTAAAAATGTGCTGTGAACTCCTTAGTTGCTTCGTACAGACATTTTTTTCTATTTTTAACTAGAAAATTACATTATTCTTACGCATTTATCACAACAATTATTACAAATCACACCACTTCCACCGACTTAATTATTTGCAGTTCAATGTTGCATTGTAATTTACAGTCTTGGAGAGTTTACAACACATTTTAAAAAATGCCGCCGTCCGCTTGAGTACACTTGGCCGCACACGTGTGAACGGCACTCGTCGCTGTACGTAACTGCATACGGCTAGCTTTGATTTCCGTAGCGCTCGCGCTGGCTGCGCGCTGACTAACGTAAGATCACGCGTTCACAGCAATGCGTTCCAATAACGAAACGTAACTCTGTTAATACTGAGAATAGGACCCATGTTTATATGGCATTTCTTGCTCAGAATGTCTTCGGAATTAAGCTCCGTAAAGGTCGGTAAATTCTCTCGAATCACCGTACATATCTCAATTTCTCTAACTTCTCAGGTGAGCAATTTCAAAATTTGCGCTCCGTTCGGTCGGTTAGTATACAAGGTGGAAGTGAAATAACCTTGCAGATTGAAAGTGACGATAGAGTATGCGTAAATGAATAGAAAACCTACATTACGTTTTGTGATTAAATGCACTGTTAATTAGAAAATTAAGTTCGAAGTTTCAGCAGTCCGACAACATCGCCGCCAACACACGCTTCTCGTGATATACATGTAAGATGTCAACTAACTCGGTAACTCTGTGTGTCTCGCTACATGAGCTGGCTCTGTGTTGCAACAACTCGAAACGTGTAATTTCTTGAATTTAGAGGATTTTAAAATTGGATTTACATGAAAACCGTCCACAATATTGAAATACGCCAGAGTGATAAATTATTCTTTATTAGTTTTCCTATCAAAATGGGCAAAAATCACGACCCTTGTCACAATAGTTACCGAATAAGAGATTGTTGAACATTTGAGAACAAACTATTAACTTTCCACCAATATGACATTATTTTTTTTTTGTTACAACAACATGAGCTATTCGCTCTGGAAATCTGCAGGGTTATTTCACTTCCTACCTGAATAGCCTCTTATAAGAACTGTGATTGCGAGATTATTAAATATCAATTGTTTATTTACCTTGAAATTTAAATAGCAGAGACTATTCATATATGGTTTGAGAATTTTAGTTTCAGTTCACAGTTTAATGCCACTTTAAAGACTACTGTGAAGGAACGGGCTATTGTTAGAGTTATTCCAATATTACATCCTATTCAATGAACGATAAGTTACATATACAGTAAAAGACATATCTAATTTTATATTCTGCTAAAAGGTTGGTATTTTCAGAAACGATATGATGATTTTAATTAAAATGAAATTATTTATTCAACATCCAACTTAACCTAGAGAGATTATTAATGCAATTGAACGTTTTTACGTTTCAAATAACGCAAGAAATGCGACATAGAAACCCAAAATACTGGGATTATAATGTGTATCATTTTAAAGGGAAATATAAATCTAAGTAACATTTCAAACGTCTTTACTGTAAACAGTTTCATTAGTTGAATAGGCACGATAAATAAAACATCATAATTACAATCATTCCGCCATCTTTGAATAGTATATCTTCTTAAAAAGAATCGTGAAGAAAGAATTGCAAATACTATATAAATAATCATTCCAAAATCTTTGTTTTGTTTATAAAGTAGGCCTACATTAATTAAAGAATTGCAAATAATAATATTCAGTTTTCTAAAGGATATCTAGTTTAGAAAACACGTTACTTAAACAAAAACAATTAAATTCATATCATGGTTTCTGAACATACATACTTATTAAGTGCAAATTCTGAATTTTGAATCTTGTTTCGTTAAAAATTGACGTGTTTTCTGTCGTCGAGAAATAAAGTTTATTTGTGAAAGGATTCAGTAATTCTGCAGTGTTGTTACCGCAGTCATTTAGCAATAAAACTAATGCAGTTGTATATCCACCTTCAAGAGCCAGCATTTTTTCAATTTTATTTCAAGAACAAACGATGGAGACTAACCAATTACTGCTTCGAATTTTACGTCCATAAAAGAACATCTTGTCCGTCGCTGATTATCTTGCATCCTTGAGCTATAATATTCAGGTAGGCACTAAACAATTTTTTATCTGACTTACCTTGTTGAATAAAATAAGTCTATTACATTCAAGGTTACGAATTTTTTTTTTCCATGTAGACCATTGCCAATGTCTGTCTGAATTCTAAAGGTATTATAAAACACCATAACCCTGTGCGCGACAGCCCACACAGGGTGCCAGTCTATCAAAATACTGCAGGTCGTATTCCTCAGAAGAGGTGAATTATCAACCAACTAGTATGGAGATAACGTACAATTAGCAAGACGATCCTTTCAGCCGTTATGGCTGGCTCGAGGAACCTGATTTCTCTACTCACTATAGCCTAGCTGTCCAAATTCATGACGATGTTGGGTAGTCTCCGGTCCAATACACTGGCCGAAATTTAATGAGGAAATTATTTACTCGTAAGGCCGTTTGCGTTACGTTTCGTTACGATGAAGTTCGTTTAAAGGTTGACAAATACAAGCTCCATATATTTAATAACGGTCAATGTTAAAATGAACGAACGCTAGACGGCGCTGAGTCGACATTGCCAAGGTCTAGCTTCCACAAACGCAAAGAAACGTAAGTTGAACGTCATCCAATCACGAATCAGAAGTGCTGCGGCGCGCTTCATTTATTTTCACCTCTTCTTTCATTGTAGATGCAGCCATATATCTACTGAAATATTAAATAAAAATTACATAATACGAGGAACGATTTTTGATTGAATATGTAAGGTCACATGAATATATTTTCTCTATATGGCATAAAACACAATTTGTTTAAAATTGAAAATAATAGGCAGCAAACATGAAAACATTCTATCACCTAATTAAAAATTTGTACTACGCATTTCTCTTTAGCGTACTGGTAAAATGAAAGGGCGGATTCAAACCAGGGATTAACTTATTACTTTTATGCTCGACCATACCGAAATTTACTAATTATACACCTGGTAGCAGTCCTTTAATGCATGTCATTAAAGTACACCTACTCATTAAAGTACAGGTGTTCAGCCAATGACAACTCAGCTTACATGTGTTCAGCCAATGACAAGTCAGCTTTGTACCGTTATAAAACCGCAAGTATCGAAAATTCTCGGATATGCAATCGAAAGAGAATTAGCGAAAAGTCACGGAGGCTGGAAATCCAATACTGTCGCAGAAGGTTATGTTCTGTTACTATAATAATTAGCGTTAATTGTAAATAATATTCAAATAAATTCAATTTGTCATCTCGTTTTTCAATGTCGAATTCAATAATCAAGGTTATAATATTATAATATTATCAAGTTTAACGGGATTACATCAAGGTCAATGACATTACTGTTCCTCGGAAAAAATCAATACTTTCGCGTCTGCGCACATCTCACAATTCACGACCTAGAACAAGGTCACTTCTGATCTTGTCAGATACAAATAAAATGTATACATCTGAATACCGGTAATTTCAAGTTATAAATATGGTCGAGCATAAAAAGTCGTATGAAACTCGCCTATAATGGTAATTAAGAAGCTCGCATGAAAATTATGAAACGAGCGCAAGCGAGTTTCATAAACATCCATACTCCCTTCTTAATTACTGTCATTATAGGCTCGTTGCATAATGTACTATTTTACCTTTTTCATCATCTATTTACATTATTTTAGATATGTTATTTTATTTTAAGCCGAAATAAAGGGGATGTTACTACATAAATAATATATCCGTAATTCGCACTAGTCTATCTATTTAGTAGTATATGGTTGTATTATTATTATTATTATTATTATTATTATTATTATTATTATTATTATTGCATTATCATTATCGTCATATTATTCTGTCGTAACATATTTTTGTAATATCGGTATTTTATTTATGTTAGGCCTAATACACAACCTCTGAACGATCGGTAGAAGTTCAAGGTACGGACGGAAACAATGTAACGTAACGCAAACGAATGTTCATCGTAATCCTAGCTTAAAGATACGAATCAGCTCTCATTTCGTAACTTCATTAAATTGTACAACACAGGACGTTTTCACATTATAACAAATTTAATAACATTTAGTAATCAATATAGTTTCCATTAAAACTTATTTAGTACTAAATTGTATCAACTATTTCGTTTATATGTCGTCATTCCATTTTGGGCAATGAAATGTAATGAAATTTTGAATCCCAACCAGTCACAGTCATACATCGCGAAAATTTCTGCAGCTCGATTTATCATTATCAATCTATCGCATGGTCGTTCGTTTGTTTAGTCAGTGTCGCCAACTGTTTCCACGTAAATAGATGGACATAAATCCATTGTACTAAATAAAGTGCGAAATTCTACTTCCACACCTACATCTTCATCTTCTAATTTCATCTCCATTGAATCTAAAGAAAATCACATTCCTTCATAACAATTGTTCATTTGATTAATGTATTAATCAGGTTAATTTGTAATTACACTATAAAATGTTTAAATTAAATTATGATTTCAGCTGATAATGAAAACGTATTTCTGTTATAATAACAAGAGAAAAGCGCAGTACATATAATTAACATTTTAAACCTGTATTTCGCTTTTCTCAATTGGCATTACTGAACAACATTCAATTTCTTTATTGCAGTAATCGTTATTCATCTATTTCGACTTCACAATGCCTGAATAGGTTAAGGCTTCATAAATATACAATTATTAATATTTTGTGAGCGAATTTTAAGGATATATTATTTAAATGTTTATTTTATTCACGAAATAGTCCTAATAAATGTCACTCGAGGTCTGAGACATTACTATAGAAAATTTGGAGCAATATTATTCCAAAGTCTAAGCAAAACTGCACTGTATTTACTTACTTACTTACTTACTGGCTTTTAAGGAACCCGGAGGTACATTGCCGCCCTCACATAAGTCCGCCATTGGTCCCTATCCTGAGCAAGATTAATCCAGTCTCTACCATCATATCCCACCTCCCTCAAATCCATTTTAATATTATCCTCCCATCTACGTCTCGACCTCCCCAAAGGTCTTTTCCCCTCTGGCCTCCCAACTAACACTCTATATGCATTTCTGGATTCGCCCATACGTGCTATATGCCCTGCCCATCTCAAACGTCTGGGTTTAATGTTCCTAATTATATCAGGTGAAGGATGCAATGCGTGCAGCTCTGCGTTGTGTAACTTTCTCCATTCTCCTGCAACTTCATCCCTCTTAGCCCCAAATATTTTCCTAAGAACCTTATTCTCAAAAACCCTCAATCTATGTTCCTCTCTCAAAGTGAGAGTCCAAGTTTCACAGCCATACAGAATAACCTGTAATATAACTGTTTTATAAATTCTTTCAGATTATTTGACAACAGACTAGATGACAAAAGCTTCTCAACCGAATAATAACAGGCATTTCCCATATTTATTCTGCATTTAATTTCCTCCCGAGTGACATTTACATTTGTTACTGTTGCTCCAAGATATTTGAATTTTTCCACCTCTTCGAAGGATAAATCTCCAACTGCACTGTAATGGTAACTAAGTGACAAGTGCACTGTAAAGGGTCTATTTCAGTATAGTTTTGTGTTATGAAGAATGGTTTCGCTAGCAACAAGTTTATATGTGGGAATTCTAACTTTCAAGTTCTAACAATAGCTATGAGTACTTAAAAAGAAAACAATCGTGCAAAAAATTAAATTTTTTCTGCCAAATTCTTCTTACTTCCCGGCCTTTTATAATGTAGTAGACAGGACTGCAAAATGATGCTCCTTAGCAAATGGAAAGCGGCGTCGTTTGGTGTCGTGACAAGAGGTATCCAGTGAATATATCTAGTCCGCGAAATGTCACATTTACAACTTCTATCTCGTATCCCTTGCTACCTAATGATCTTGTTTAAAATATTACATGAGATTCTGGGTATCAGCGGGAAGTACTACAACATTAAATAGGTGGGTCTAATATAGAGAATTTAAATAGATTATAATAGAACTCAGATTCCGAATGCATATTTATATACTTACAAATATTCAGAAACACATTTACCGAAATTATATGCAATTTCCACGTAACGATATAAGAAAAACTTGTCCCCTACAATATATCATCTTTCTGCATAATTATGTAAGTTCAAATCTCTTAACAAGGTTTCTTCTGATGGAACATAACTTTTAAGTGACAATACACATATATCAGCGATGTGGAACTGCTTAGAAATTCAAAGTTACAAGAAACACCCAATATATTTTCTTAACTATTCGATTTCTCATAAGACAAGTTGAATTATACATTTAACGAATAAGTATAATACATCTATGCCAGTCACTCTAAAATTAATTGCGAAAAAATCACTCTTTACTTTGATATATGGATGTATGACATATATTTTGAATACTAAATGGATAATTATTATAACAGAGAGAGTACACAATAATTCTTCTTCATTCTGTCGCGTTACGATCCTCTTGAAGGGCCAGAAACTGCCGAACATTTGAGCCCATTCTTTAACCTCGAATCCTCAATTCCTTCATGTCTTCGACTTTTTCCAACCATTTCTTTCTTGCCTTCCCTTACATAATTCTCATTTCACCTGGCTTTCGTTTCCATATATTTTGAAGTAACGTTTTTCTCACTTATCTTTTGTACAGAACAAGAAAAAAAATTTGGGTCACCTGAATTTTCTAAGTTTCAGTTATAGCATACTGCGCATGCTCAGTAAGCACTGAGTATGTTATAACTGGAACTTGAAAAATTCAGGTGGACCAAATTTTGTTTCTGATTCTGTATATATCTAATCCACTTCATTTGTAAACTTTTAATCTGTCCTAAAATACGTGGATTACAGTGCAAATTATGACGTTCTTCATTATATCAGATTTTACACGCATCATTTTCGATTTTCGAGCCAAACATTTCTCTTAGATATTTTCCTCTCCTAAATACCAAACAAGCTCTCGCCCTTCTTTAACGTATACCAGGTTATTGATATAATAATTACAATAATTTCCCTCTTTTTTATGTATGATTTTAGATTTCACTGAAGGATAGAGAATTCAATAATATAATATGTTTCATTCTATTATTATTATTATTATTATTATTATTATTATTATTATTATTTTCCTCCTGCGAGAGGCGATTCTTTGTTTGTTTTATTAGGTTTGAAGATCTCGACGGCGAAAAAAATCGAAAAATCGAAAAATCGAAGGAGAATTGGGAGGAAAATTTAAATGGTACGCAAAACGCGTCCTTGCAAGGGGTTGGGGGCTGTACAAAACTAAATATGTGAGCTCCAAGCCTGTTGGCCACTAGTCTCACTCCGGGTTACGCTGCTCCCCTGAAGGAGCTCTAGAAAATTTTGAAGGGGAAGCCGAAATTGGACGTAACCTCTTAGGTACCACATACGCGAGGGGGGCTGAGATTGATCAATTGATCACGGAACTGGGCGAGGAGTTGGCTGGTGTTTGCCGTTAGGATGGGAAGACGCCGTCATCTGTTGTTCGATGACAAAGCATGTGAAGGCCGTCGGAAGAAGCGCCGTGAAATCTAATCTGCAATTTGAGAGGTCCCTGTCCTTTCAATTTGCGACTTATTGAGTGACCTCGTATATTTAATAGACTATTAATATTATCTGAACTAGGGCGTACATCGTTTATAATAAAGGTGGAATATATATGGTGAAGGATATAGGTCCGTGGCCCATTTCTTATAGGGCTCATCCCGACATTTGTCTTACGCCTGAGGAAAACCACGGAATACCTTAGGCGAGATGAGTTGTCTCATGTATAGGAGACTAGCCAATTTGGCTATTATGTAGGAGGTGATTGTTATCATGAGCCTTGTTGAATCGTCTCAATTTTGAGACAAGCCATTTGGCTATATGATGGCTCAATTACGAAGAGGGGGGAGAGATGTAATTAGTTAATTAATTTAAAGTAATTAGGGAGATTAATGGGGATATGAGTGCAGGTCCGTGGCCCATTTCTTTTAGGGCTCATCCCGACATTTGTCTTAGCGCCTTAGGAAAACCACGGAAAAACCTTAGGCAGGATGAAGGTTTGAAGACGATAGGGTTTTGTTTATAATAGAAGAACAGCAGTAGCTTACTAGGAGAAATAAACAAACATTGTTAAAATGAGTTCAAACGAGGATTCAGATGTTGAAAATGCTGCAAATTCTGCAATTGAATATTTAGTACCATCGAAATCCCGCGTGAGATGTGGAGTGTAATATAAAAAAATTTGAAAATTGATGTTCCAAGAAAAATGTTACAGTTATTGTTAGTTATTTTATATTATTTATTTATTTATTTATTTATTTATTTATTTATTTATTTATTTATTTATTTATTTATTTATTTAACCTGGTACACATATGTATAATTTATTTTGACCTGCTGTTCACATTTTATTATGCATTTTCCTTTCTTTCTGTATGTTATATATTATGTCTGATTTCTACTTACTTGTTGTTTACATTACATTATTATTATTTTATTCAGTTTTGTGTGTAAAATTGTAGTGTACTCTGTAAATTTTTAGTGTTTTTTTTTTGTAACGCAGTTTTACTCCTGGTTGAGTGTTAGAGAAGGCCGCATGGCCTTAACTCTGCCAGGTTAAATAAATTATTATTATTATTATTATTATTATTATTATTATTATTATTATTATTATTATTATTATTATAAGGCCATCAGGCCTTTTCTTTCCCTCTACCAGGTGATTACAACTACAATATTAAGAATACAATTACAATGGTTAATGTTTATAATAAATAAAATCAAATCCATTTTATTTACTTTAATGTGTTTCACATTACGCAACTAGTTAGGTAATGGCAGTATCATTACCTAATTAGTTGCGTAATAGAAGTGTCATTACCTAAAGTAGTCATAGAAAAATTATCTTATATTTGTACCTTATTTATGCGTAGTTCTGAGTTGTACGTAAAATGAATCATTCTCCTGCAATTACGTACAACCCAAGTTTTACTGTCGTATATTTAACATATATAAATATGTCACAATTAGACTTTTTTTTTAATCTTAAGGAGACACTTCGCTGAAATAATGGTGAAAAATTAAGATAATCCACTTAAAAATTTATAGTAACTCTCTATTTAGATTGAGCTCAAAGAGTCTAATTAATTTACATTCTCATGACTCTTTTCAAGATTTTGAGCCAATATGAACTAAACATTTTGAACATTTTGTTGCAAGAAGCCCTCTTAGTGACGTCAATATAAAATATATTTCAACAAATTTCACTTCAAAACTACTAGTCCAATGGCACTAAATTTTGTACAGATGATAGTGCTGAAGCATGATTAAAAATTTTGGACGAAAATTGTAGAAGTTTTAAAAATTACATAAGTGTCCCCTTAAATCTGGCTTCCTCCGGAAGGAAGAAAAGCTGTTGCGTTTTGTGCAGTAGATTTTCGTCACGTGAAAGGACCTTGCCGCTTAGAAAGATGTCCAAAATTCGTTATTCGCTCACGTGGAAATTTACAGGCATCACAATGGACCCGTACCAATAGCAGAATTGCGCATAGGTTTGTTTAAACTTCGACCTTCTAATCCATCTATTCATCCATACACTTTCTGAATGTTCAAGTTAGTTGCTGGATTACTGTTTACGTTTGTTTCTATTGTGAATTTAGGCTTACTATTAATTCATTACGCTGTCAAGACTACGCAGATATATTAACACATTAGAATACATTAATTCTTTTTGAAACAAAAGAAGAAAGGATTCTCGGGAATTCTAAGTGAGATAGTAGACCTTCTATCTACTTGGTTCCGAAGTCCACATTCCTAACTAGAGAATTCACTCTATTAAATGTTGCCTTCTCGTGTCTGAGTGAAACGAATTATTCTGTTTCAATATTAACTTCGCACAAATGTGTAGGTCTAATATTTTCCAGCAAACAATGTGACACTTCTCCGAAATGAAACTTATTTAGTCACGGAACATGTTTAAAACTGTGAAACAAAATAATATAATGGACATTTGAAAAGGTATTTTCGAATTGGTGCAACGAGATTTTGTGCGTTATGTCATTGCGCAATTAAATTTATTCAAAATGCGTAAATCAGTGGGAGTGGGGCCGTCATTAGAAAGTGCTCATACTGTGTAGTATTGGGTTGTTCATTTCGTCCAAACCAGTGATGGAAATTGAATCGAATTTTTTTTTTTTTTGTAAAACAACACATGCCAGAAACAACTGGTTTTGAGATAAACAGGAAATTCTTCTTAAAAAATTATTTGAAATGAAATACAAATTAAATACTCGTATGTTGTATATACTTAGGAAAAGTGTAGGGAATGTACATTCTAAATAAAACAGTTCTAACGAGCTGTGTTAGAAAATTAATTGCAATGAATCATTTTCAATCCATTCGCTATGAAGGAATTATCAATACAGGCCCCTAAAATACATTAATGAAATTCATTTTACTTTAAGTTCCTAAGAATACTCCTCTTTTATTTCTATCTTCTATCCATAGCTAAAGAATATTATTAAATGGAGCATTTATAAAACATAGATAATGAATGTGTATCACGCAGAGCTGAATAAAAATAAAAAAAATCGCTCCAATTTTAAAATAATTAATCAAACATTAATTGCAAAGAAACTGTAATAATTACTGACGGATCGCAAACAATTTTCAATGGAGAAATTATGTATTCCAGCTTCTAAAAAGCATTCACAAACATTATTTATTTGAACTAACTTCCCAACAATATTAAGTATTTTTCGAACTGTATCTTCTTTCAATGCTGAGGAACCTGTAATATTTCGTCCAATCTAAAGAATATCACAACATTAATTATTTATAAGTTGAATGAAACAATTGATTAACATAGAGTCAACAATAAAGGTAGTTCAACTAACCGATTTTTCCGAGGTAGTAAGATTTCGTACGTCTATTTCGTTTAGCCTACATGACGTCATTTCATTTTCGCCCAATGAAGTGTAATGAAATTTTGAATTCCAACCAATCACACTCATACATAGTGATAATTTCTGCAGCTAGATTTATCACTATCAATTTAACGCATGGTCGTTCTTTTGTTTAGTCAGTGCTGCCAACTGTTTCCACGTAAATCGATGAGCATGAATCCATTGTACTAAATAAAGTGCGAAATCATACTTGCACATCTACATCTTCATCTTCTAATTCCATGTCCATTGTATCTAAAGAAAATGTCACTCCTTCGTAACAATTGTTCATTTCATTAATGTATTAATCAGGTTATTTGTAATTTTATATTATAAAACGTTTAAATTAAATTATGATTTCAGAAGATTATAAAAACGTATTTCTGTTATAAAAACAAGAGAAAAGCGCAGTACATGTAATTAACATTTTTAAACTTGTATTTCGCTTTTCTCAATTGGCATTACTGAATAACATTCAATTTTTTTATTGCAGTAATCGTTATTCATCTATTTCGACTTCGCAATGTCCGAATAGATTAAATATCCATAAATACACAATTATTAACATTTTGTGAACGAATTTTAGGGATATATTATTTACTTTTTTATTTGATTCACGAAATAGTCCTAATAAATGTCACTCGAGGTCTGAGATTACTATAGATAATTTCGAGTAGTCTCAAATCGCTATCGATTATTGCTCGTCACGTCATGTTTTCGAAAGTTCCGATGTTTTTAGCGTATTGTCATAACTACATCAACTACTAACTCTTCATAGTGGCTTCGAATAGCAAGATTTACAGTAGAACTCATGCTTCAGGAATGCTTCAATATTAGGTTCAAGAACAAATGTTCCATGCGTAATATATTGAAAATATTCTACTCACAATAAGCATGTTGTCTTCTTTCTGCACAGAGTAAGCGTCGAAGATGTTACCTCCCAGGAGTTCTGCAAGAACACGAACACACTTATAGCTTCCGTACCCTACAGACAAGATATAAAATATTAGCCATTACTGTTTCATAAATCTTTAATATAACCAAAATCCTAACAAGGAAACCTTTCACAACAAGGCGAAACATAATAGGTACCAGCAGGGGGCTTGTGCCCACCCAAAAGTTAATCCGTGAACAAACGTCGGTCCTCTAAATCAACACAAATATTGAAAATGTAACTAAAACTTATTTCAAAACAATTAAAAGAAGAAAGTCGCTCGTAGAAATTGAACATTTTTGTATTATACCGGGTGTTTGAGGCCTTTATAAATTATTCAAAATACAGCTTTAAGAAATCTGTTAGATTTTCATTATTTGACTCTAATTAAATATCTATATCAATTTTCTTTCTTTAGTTCTACCAGTTTAATTAATTATCAAATTAAGTGCTGCTATTTTCATGTATAAAGTTACTAACAATTTAGAACATAGCAATATTATTAATATATGTATTTTTCTTTTTGTCTTGTTGAATAAGTATATAAAGTACACTTATTCAACAAGACAAAAAGAAAACATTTTTTGCTAAGCATGGTTCAGTAACTTATAGTACGAAAGGAATTAAGCATTTTTTAATAACTTACAATCATCTTCTTTTAGAACACAAAGTTTTACTAAATTCCCGGTGTTTTAAGAAATATTAAAAAAATGTCTTTGAGAATATTATTTATTTTAATTCTCGGTTGGTTTATTTATTTGATTCTTTCAAACATTTACTTCTTTCTCCCTAAAACTTTAATGTTACCTTACAGTTCTGCAGTGCTCGGGAAAAGTGACACAAGTCAGTTTCCACAAACCTTTTTTTGATAATTTGACAACTTACGGAACATCTGCTAGCTTGGAAAAAAATACATAAGTATTTCTCCCATTACAATAATTCATACAGAAAACAATAAAATCGACATAAAACAGTGTAAGCTGTCAATAAATTATCAAAAAAAGTTTGTGGAAACTGACTTATGTCACTTTTCCCGAGCACTGCAGAGATCTTAGGCCTATTTATTTTCCTTCTTTAATTCTTGTCACATTGTATGTTTTTCATAGACTGTAGTTTCAAATATTATTTTTATTATTTTTATTACTCTTTCATCTGCAGTTTCAAGTTTTGTTAAATTATATTGTATAACATATGTATCTGTTTTTCTATATACTCTCTAAATTTGAGTTCTTACTCTTCGGTCATACTCATTAAATAAAAAAATAAAAACTAAGAAAACGTCCTATCTCGAATAATTTTAGATGTGCAGGGAATACGAATTTGAGGAAAATCACATCGATTTAGTTTTCGAGGGGGAAAATCAAAACCACTGCTGATTGAATTTTCTACTCCACTCTCTCACTCCCACACACACACGTTTGAATTTCAAATTGCATTCTTATCTTCAGACACACCATTTTAAATGGGATAGTAGCCCCTATCCGTCTATCCGAAAAAGAAAAAAAAAATAAATAAAAATAATAATAATAATAATAATAATAATAATAATAATAATAATAATTCTGCTCTTTCTGAGATATAGCCAGAAACGTATCATTTAATGAATTAAATTTAAGTTGATATTAGACCTTACTACGAAGATACTGTGTGTAAAATGTTGTTTGCTTGGCATGACTGGTGTTTCTGTTGTGGAATTGTCCGGCGCGGCGTCCCCCCCCCCCAGTTTTTTCATATACGCTGTACCATCTTAGGTCATATCGCGTGTGTAGGATCTTTGGATACATGTAAGTAGGCTGTGAACTATTA